>NC_061115.1:176586478-176732284 GCF_002878395.1 Capsicum annuum | reverse complement strand
AATACATATCATGAGGAGCAAATTTAGAGTACCGGTTAAAAGTTTATGCCATTTTAATAAGTTTTACTAAATTCTGTAAATATATACTAAGAAATTTATATACTTGCAAATATGAATATGAATCTAGTCATCATTATTATATTAGTTTGAAATCGTGATAAAAACTATTTCATCCATCCCATTTTATGTGTCATCATTTCCTTTTTAGTCCATCTCCAAAAAAATGTTATCTTTCCTTATTTAGTAACTATTTAAAGACACACAATTTCACTTTTATCCTTATTGATCCCACTTAAATTAAAAGAAAAGATAATAGCACATTTTTAAATAAAGAACAATTTAATAAATACTTAACAAGTCTTTCTTTATTTCTTAAAGTTCGTGCTCGATCAAATGATGACACATAAAATGAGACAAAAAAAGTAATAATAAACTTCAAATCTTAAAATATGTCTCGATATGTATTGAGATTTTATTGATGATGGGTCATTCGTGCTAGTACAATTTAGCAAGAACCACGTTATGGGACCAATTAATTGTTTGTTTGTCACACAATTATTTATCGAAAGCTTCGTTTGCAATTCAGACAGCAGCTAATGTGATTATGTTTGTACTCCACGAAATCATCTATAATATCTTTCTATGTGGTTCTTTAGTGCCATTTATGCAAGTAACAAGCATGAGGAAAGACTGGATCTCTGGAATCAACTAAACAACTTTGCTGATTCCATAAGAAACCAGCCTAACAATGCTTGGTTGGTGGGTGGTGATTTTAATGACATTCTCAAAGCCATTGAAAATTTTGGGGGGACTCCTATAAATAACTTTAGGGCCAATCACTTCTGGGATTGCATTAACCACTGCCAACTTATTGATCTTGAATTCAAATGAAGTAGATACACCTGGACCAACAAAAGATACAAGAAAAGGCATGCCCTTATTCTTGAAAGGCTAGACAGATGTCTGGCTAATGACACATGGATCAAATTCTTCCCTGATACCTCTGTCACCCATCTTCCTAGAACTCATTCTGATTACTCCCCCCTGCCCATCAACCTTGACAACCATCACACTCATCATCATAAACCCTTCAGAATGGAATCTATGTGATGTTCTCATCCCTCTTCTCCCCAGATAGTCAGGAATTCTTTTGAAAATGCTCCTGACCTCACCCAAGCTATTGCTCACTTTGAAACTAACATCTCCAAGTGGAATAAGGAAACCTTTGGTAACATATTCCTAGAAAAAAAAAAAGGAATTCCTTGCCAGATTATCTGGAATTCAGAGATCCTCTGATTATCCTTACAATTTCTTCCTCCATGATCTAGAATCCAATCTCTCCAGGGAGTTCAATGTCATCCTCAAACAGGAGCAAGAATTCTGGCAATTACAATCCAGAATAAACTGGCTCACTGGAGGGGACAGGAACACTAGCTTCTTCCGTAATTCTACCCTTAATAGAAGAAAGAACAATAGAATCAACTCCCTAAAAGATGATTCAGGGCTCTGGTCCCACTCCCTGAAAGACATTAAGAGTATCATTCTTAACTACTACCATACTTTATTCACATCTGACCATGCTACTTCAGTCTTCAAATGCCAAGTCAACCCTTCCCTAGAGGCTCCATCTGTACTTCAAATCATCAACTCCTAGACTTCATTCCTGATCCTGAAGACATTAAGAGGGTTGTTTTCTCTTTCAAGCCCACAAAACTCCTGGGCCTGATGGTATCCACCCCCTTTACCAAAAATACTGGGATATTTTCAGTCTATTGAATCAATTGTCCCACATTAAAAAAATAGAGAAATACTAAGGGGTTTATAGGTCAAATGAGTTCTCCCTCCTATCAGACTAGTCTTTTGGTTGGGCTCTCCCGTTTGATTTAAAACATTGGTGCTCTCGTTGAGAGTCCCACACGTTGGGTCGTGACTCGAAGTGATGGCCTACACGCTAGGCGTGGTTGCCTGAACCCAAGAGGGGTGCCAGCCATGACCAACTGGGCGTAGCCATGACCAACGAGGATCGATCCACATGTGGGAAGCCGCACATTGGGCCCTGACTTGGAATGGTGGTCTGGACCCAAAAGAGGTGCCAGCCGTGACTACCTGGGCATAGCCATGACCAATGAGGATCGGTCCATGCGTGGATCCACGACTCAGAGTGGTGGCCTGTGCACCTGGAGTGGTGGCCTGGACCTAAGAGGGGTACCAGCCGTGACCAACAAGGTCGTTGGTTCTTAAGCGGAAGCAATTGTTATGAACCAATTATCCCACATTAGAAAAAAAAGAAATGCTAAGGGGACTATAAGCCAAATGGGTTCTCCCACCTGTTAGACTAGTTTTTTGGGTTGGGCTCTCCTGTTTGGTTTAAAATATTGGTGCTCTCATTGAGAGCCCAACTCGTTGGGCGGTGACTCGGAGTGGTGGCCTGCGTGCTAGGAGTGGTGGCCTGAACCCAAGAGGGGTGCCAACCATGATCAACTAGGTGTAGCCGTGACCAACGAGGATCGATCCACCTGTGGAGAGCCGCGCGTTAGGCCGTGACTTGTAGTGGTGGCCTGTGTGCCAGTAGCGATGGCTAGACCCAAGACGGGTGCTAGCCGTGACCAACTGGGCATAGCCATGACCAACGAGGATTGATCAATGCGTAGATCCACGACTCGGAGTGGTGCCCTATGCGCCAGGAGTGGTGGCCTGGACCTAAGAGGTGTGCCAGCCATGACCAACGAGGTCGTTGGTTCTCAAGCGGAGGTGATTGTTATAAACTAATTATTCCACATTGAAAAAATAGAGAAATGCTAAGGGGTTTATAGGCTAAATGGGTTCTCCCTCTTATCAGACTAGTCTTTTGGGTTGGGCTCTCCCGTTTGGTTTATAACACAGTCACTCTGTCATTAAGTTCTGCCAAAAAACTTTTAGTATGGCTACCATGGAGGAGGAGGTCAATACCACTTACCTATGCCTTATTTCCAAAACAAAAAATGCTACCCACCTGAAGAATTTTAGGCCCATTGTCCTATGCAATACCCAATACAAGATCATCACCAAGATCATTGCCAACAGAATAAAGCCCTTCCTGACAGATCCCATCAGCCCCACCCAAGCTAGTTTTCTCTCAAACAGAAGGGCTGCTGATAATGCCATTATTGTGCAGGAATATATAACCTACTTCTCTAAGATGAAAGGCAAACAGTTAAATATGATCCTGAAAATTGACTTGGAAAAGGCTTTTAACAGGATTGAATGGTCCTTTATTAGGCAAGCCCTTCATTTTCTCAATTTTCCCCCTAAACTCAGTGCCTTTGTCATGTCTTGCATTTCTACTTCTTCCATATCTATCCTGGTCAATAGGGAGAAAACTGATTTCTTCATTCTCACCAGAAGAATTAGACAGGGGGACCCCATCTCCCCCTATATTTTTATTATTTGTATGAAACTCCTCGCTAGAAGAATAAATCATGAGGTGGATATCCTCAACTGGACTCCCATCTCCATCAGTAGAGGTGGCCCTTCCCTGTCCCACCTCTTCTTTGCTGGTGATCTCATCTTTTTTGCCAGGGCTGACCATAAAAGTTGTCACACCATCCTTCACACTCTTAATACATTCAGCCAGTTCTCTGGATAAAGGGTCAAAGTCTAAGCTCATCTTCTCCCATAACTGTAAGACTGAACTTAGAGAGAAGTTAGCCACTGAACTTAAAATCAAAGAAGGTCAAGAGTTTGGGAAATACCTTGGATTTTCCATTTTCCATAAAAAAAACCTACAAATCAGGACTTTCAATTCATTCTGGACTCTCTCAACTCCAAACTTGGGGGTTTGAAGACCAAATTCCTTACATGTCTGGGAGAACTATCCTGGAAAAAGCTTCCCTCAGTAGCATTCCTAATCACATAATGCAATTCATTGCCATTCCCAATAAGATCTTGAACTCTATTGGCAGAATTCAAAGGAATTTTCTATGGGGCACTATGGAAGGGGTTAGGAAAATCCACTGGCTCTCTTAGAACACTATCACCCTCCCAAAAAAGGAGGGTGGATTAGGGATTCAAAGATCCAAGCCCAAGAATACTTCTCTTCTTATGAGCCTTGCCTGGAGGTTCATTAAAAACCCTCAGACTCTCTGGGTTTCTATCCTCAAAAATAAGTATTGCAAAAAAGGTATGAACTCTAACCCCTCTATCTCTAGGACTTGGAAAGCTCTTCACAGGGGTTGGAGTTAATGTAATGAATCTTGTACCTAGAGTGCCAAAAATGGCCAAAATATTCTTTTCTGGATGGATAGTGGATCCTCAATCAACCTACCTCCAAGAACCTTATTCAAGGCCCTCTAACCCCTCACGATCAGAATACCGAGATTTCTGATATCTCGAAGGACAATAGTTGGGATTTCAATAATCTTAACATGGAAATTCCTCAAAATCTTCAAAGCCATATTAAAAGTGCTTTTCATCCCAACCATAGGATCCTTAAAGACTCCCCTATTTGGGACCTCAAAGGCACTGGTTCTTTCTCTTGTAGCTCTGCCTACAATTACCTTGTTAATAAGGGAAACTCAAGCTTCAACAATTGCTCCAGTAATTTCAACATCAGCTGGTCTCTCCCAGCTCCCAATAAGATCAAATATTTCATTTGGCTGCTTACTCATGATAGGCTTCCCACAAGCCTTAATCTAGCCAAAAAAGGGCTAGCTATAAGCCCTGACTGTCATGGATGTAACCAGACCCCTAAAGATAGGCACCACATTTTCTATGGATGCCCTCTAACTACAGATCTCTAGCATGATTTGTTTCATAAAGCCAAGAAACTTTGTGCCCTCTCCCACTCCAACATTCTCTCTCAAAGTTGGACTGACAACTGGACCAAGATCAAACACAAACCTTAGTATTGGGAGGATAGGAAAATAATTGAAAGAAAAAAATAAACAATAAAATAAAGAAAAAATAACTTCAAAAAAAGAAGAGCAAAAAATGATTACTAAAAAAAAAGTTTACAGTGAACATGAAAGAAAATGTTGAGAAGGAAAAAATACATTGGTCCGACAGGTGGGGCCAAAAAGTTCACTTGTCAAATTAACAATTGCCTCATATAACTATAATGTTGCATATGAGATGCATATTAAAATTTTTCGATAATTACTAGCTAGTCATATTCTTCATCAGATCAATCTCCAAATATGAAAACTAATACATATTACTCTCCAAAAATGAAACTAATACATATTACTTCATTATTTAAGAGTTAAAAGACATAATAGTTTAATAGATAAAGATGCAACATTTTTAACAGCTAGTTTAAAATTCTAATTGTTATAAATGTATTTACATTATAATGAATGTCTATCAAGATCTACTTTGATATCTATTAGGATTTGAAGTATCCGTCTTTTACTCAGACTAGGAGTAAATTTCCCTATAAATAGAGGGGTTTTGTTCATTGTATTTACAATCTTATGATCTCTCATCCTCAAGAGAAGAAATAAGAATCACTCTCTCCTCTCTCTCTACTCTTGTTCTTTATTCTTTCTTGCTTTATAACACGTTATCAGCACGAGACTCTATCATGAGCACTTATTCTACGATAAAAGCAAGAGATGTCAGGTAAAGTTTTGATTAAAAGAAAAAAAAAAAGAAAAAGGTTATCGTTCTGTCTTTATAATCCATATATGACCTTTAAAAGGTAAGTTTTTATTTTACTAGGTATTATTTTATTTTATTTCTTTTCATATGACTAATAATTTTACAAAACTTGAGTTTGTTGCCTCGAGCAAGAACTACCTCTCATGGGTGTTGGATGTTGAAATTCATTTAGATGTTATGGGTCTTGGAGGCGCCATAAAGAAACAAAATACAACATCTAATCAAAATTATGCTAAGGCTATGATTTTCTTGCGTCATCATCTTGACGAAATTTTGAAAATTGAATACCTTACTACTAAGGATCCACTTGTTTTGTGGAATAGCCTGAAAGAAAGATTTGACCACTTGAAAATGGTCATCATCCCAAAAGCACGATATGAATGCATACACTATGAAAATAAGATGTTGGGTTCAAGTCCCATTGATTTATGCCTGAGACGGCTTTATATGGATAAGACGTTGAGTTGAATCTCAATGCACCATACTGATGATATTATGATGGCTAAGGCAAAATAATGAATATTTGGTAAAAAGTCATGAAATCCGACCCATTGAATATGCTCAATTCCATGAAGTGAATGTGGTTGCAATATATGATAAGTCTGAAATATGACAACTTACTTCATTCTTGAGGTGTATGTGTCAGCAGTGCATAAAGGAGGCAAGTGATTAAATGCACGAATATAAGCGTGAAGGGACAATATGATTATGATCATCCAAAGTGATGATATTTTCACACGCATATTATGATCATAAGATATGATAGAGAAAAATTCTCTACATCATATGTATGCCTCGATTTGCTTCTGAAGTAGCAAAATCTTGAAAGAAGTTATAAGCTATCATAATTTGATAGGCTTAAGACACAATTATATTCCATTCCTGGGGAATGAGAAGTTTATTAATGCAAACGTTTACTTGATTGTAATGGTATCACAACTCACTTCCGAATGAGGCAGAATAACTGAGAAGAGTTATTTCGAAATCTACTTCTAAAGTAGTAAATTTGAAATTTATTCATGTAATAGTAAATCTGAAATTTACTAAAGAAAAAAGTACATGTCATGGTAAACTTGAAGTTTACTAGAATAAAAGTTCATAAATTGATATGAACGATTGTGACATCTCGAAGATGTGCATATTGAATATTAGACATGTATTGAAGAACTAGAAGATTCTTCGAGAAATGTTTATGTCATTTGTTCTCATGATAAGTTGGTTGAACCAACTAATGTTGGGATTGAATTCCTTAAATCTGAAAAAGAATAAAAGGTGAATAAGGGTCCGTTCACCTATCATGTGATATATTGAAAAGATGTATCAATAAGATGATCACAAGTACATTCTTGGTCAACCTACGTTTGACATTCATAAAGTTACTTGTTCAATATAAATTGAGCATAATTTTCAGATTGTGTAATCAAGATAATTCATCTTGACGATGATGGTTTAGCATTGAATGTCTTCAATAAATATCGAAACCATTGTTAATGAGAACAAAACTTAATGTATGGTCTGAAATATGATATATTGCAATAGCATTTGTATGCATTAGACCAATAAATTGTGATTATTTCTTCCCTTTCAATTGGTTCAAGGTCGGGAACCAATTATTCCATCTAATAATTTTAATGTGTGGTATACAATTAATGAATATATATACCATAATGCACAACGATGGATTTCTAAAAGAAACAGAGGATGTATGTTAGTTTTCCTAACATAAGGGGGAGATTATAAGCACTATGAAATATGTTAGGAATTATCACCATATCCTTATCCAAAAGATAATTCAAGTCAAATGCTGAAAGCATCTCATATTAAGCGCAAGTGCTCTTATTTTGTGTTTCTAAAGGACCAAGTCTATGCATGCGTGAAACGTGGTAGACTAATCGATTCCAAATGAAATAGTCCTTAAAAAATAAGGAACAAATAATCATAATAAGAAGACAATGAGCTCTTGAAGAGCCTACGACATACCACTTCATAAAACCTTATGAGAGGTTCATGTACCTGAAAATAATAAAGTGATGAGATCTCAAATGTTATGTCACATTGTGAACCGATACAAAATAATATATCATCAATATCTTTGACACAATATTGGCGCAATATTGTGATAGATTACGAGGATCTGAATTCTACGTTTATTTAAGCATGCTGACGTAGAAACATTTATCAAGTGACATGAAAGGATGCATTTTGGTAAGCGTAAAACTTATTTGATTTGCAGTCCAGACACTTGAAGATGTCACTCATGAAATGTTGAATATTGTCACTTGACAAAACTTATGTGAAAACTTTTAAGGATTCAAGCTGCTTGAAGCATATAAAAGTTTATGGGAAACTTATTTATAATCCTTATATTGTATAAGCTTATTGCTTGAACATCATTGGAACTCTTGGAGAATTTCAAAGCAATAGATTATTTGTTGAAATTCGAATTACATAGAATTGAATTGGTTATGAAATACCATATCTTAGTGCAATTGATGCACTCATGTACCTTGCAAATACTACAAGGTCTATAGCCTTTTCAGTCAATTTGTTAGCAAGGTATATTTCTGCTCCTACTATGAGACATCAAAATGGGATAAAACACATGAGCTTGTTTTATTCTAAAGATTACAATCCCGATCTTATTGGTCATGCTGATGTTGGGTACTTATCTGACCCGCATAAAGCTCAGTCTCAAATAGGCTATGTGTTCATATGTGGTGGTACTGCCATATCTTGGAGATATACAAAGCAGTCTATCGTAGCCACTTCATCGAATCATGCTAAGATAATAGCTATTCATGAAGCAAGCTGGAATATGTATGGTTGAGGTCCATGATACATCTTATTCAAGAAAAATGTGGTGTGAAATATGACAATCTACCCACAATTTTATCCAGAGATAATTCAGTATACATAGCACATCCTAAGGGAGAATTCATAAATGGAGATAGAACGAAACACATTTTACCAAAGCTTTTCTACATACATGAGCTACAAAAGAATGATGATATTAACGTGCAACAGATTCGTTCAACTGACAATGTGACTGATTTATTCACCAAATCTTCTCCAATTGCTACTTTCAATAAGATGCTGCATAAGATCGAAATGCAAAGGTCAATGATGTTCTCATTAGGGGGAGTTAATACGCATTGTACTCTTTTTCCCTTACAAGGTTTTATCCTACTGGATTTTCCTTGTAAGGTTTTTAATGAGGCAACCAAAATGCGTATTATTAGAGATGTGTACTCTTTTTCCTTCACTAGATTTTTTTTCCTATTAGGTTTTTTCTAGTAAGATTTTAACGAGGCACATTATCTATCAATTAGACATTCAAGGGGGAGTGTTATAAATGTATTTACATTATAGTGAATGTCTATCAAGATCTATTTTAATATCTATTAGGATTTGAAGCATCCGTTTTTTACTCAGACTACGAGTAAATTTCCCCTGTAAATAGAGGAATTTTGTTCATTGTATTTATAATCTGATGATCTCTCATCCCTCAAGAGAAGTAATAAGGATCATTCTCTCTATTTCGTCTACTATTCTTCTTTATTCTTTCTTGTTTCATAATACTAATGAGGTAATGACACAAATTGTGTACTAGTATTGTATGTCATGAATTCAACTGAAAAATTATCATTTTTCACTTAAATTTGTCTAGGTGTTTAGCGCACGAAAAAATTCACACGTAAAAAAATATGATAAAACACAATTAAGTAAATTAGGCATTAATTTCCTTGCACGTGCCATCATATTGCACTTATCTTCCCTTCGTTCAAATGTTATATTATAATATTATGGCAAAATGACCTTCTGGACCTCTGTACTATGTCGATTTTGTAAGTTGGACACTTATACTTACGTGTTTGTCATCTGGACCCTTGAACCCACTAAAAAGCAATATTTTAAACCTTTTTTGGGTGAGTGTAACACACTTTCCCCCACGTCAGCTGCAATGTCTGCTGTCACGCTTGACACGTCTGCCACGTCATTTAAAAAAAATATATTACATTAAATTCCAAGTCATTTTTTAAATTCTACATAACAAATTAAATATTAAAATTATTTTAATTAAATAAGAAAAAATTATAAATTGTAGAAAAATTTGAATAATCATGTTTTCATTTTTTTCTCACAAATTAAACATCAAATCCATTCCAAATAATTAAAATTCTTCTCCAACTAATTTAAATTTTTAACTACAAATTCATATATACAAACATAATAAATTTTTGATTTTTTAAATTTGAATATTTCTAACAAATTCACAAAAAATTTAATTTTTTTCAAGCGAAATTTACTATTTTTTTTCAATATTCACTATCACCCACTTTCAATTAAAATTTAAATTTTAATCCCCAAAAAAATAAAAAGATTTCAAATTTAAATATTAAAATAAAAAATAAAAAGTGAACGTGTGTGGGGGGAGGGGGGCTAGAAGAGTGTTGGGATGGGGTGTGGGGGCTGGAAGGGGCTGGGGTAGGGACAGGGATAGGAGGGGTATGGGGGCTAGGGGTGGGGTGGAGAGGGGCTGGACGGGGCTGGTGAGGTGTGAGGGGGTGGGGACGGGGCTGGGTGGGGGAAGATGGGGCGGGGTAGGCTGTGGGGGGGGGGGGGGGAAAGGGCTAGGCAGGTGTTGGGGTGGGGTGGGGAGGATGGGGGTAGGGTGGGGTGTGGGAGTGGGGACGGGCTGGGGTAGGGAGGGAAAAATATATATTTATTTTTTAAAATTTTTTTAAAAAAAATTTAAATTATTTTTAAATTTTTAAAATATTTTTAAATTTCAAAAGATGAAGGAAAAAAAAGGACCCCTTTTTATTTTTTTAAAATTTTTAAAAATATTTTTAAATTTAAAAAGATGGAGGAAAAAAAGGACCCTTTTTAATTTTTTTTTAAATTTTAATATTTTTTTATTTTTTAAATTATTTTAATGTAAAATTGGCCAAAAATTAACCCCCACTCGCACCCCCAGGGGAGTGGCTACACTCTCTTTGTCCGAATCACCATGACCAGGTCAACAGTCAAAGGGTGCAAAATATTACTTTTTGATGGATTCAAAAGTCCAGATGACAAACATGTAAGTAGAAATATCAACTTACAAAACTGTCATTATACAGAGGTCTAGAAAGTCATTTTCACAATTATTATTAGTTGGAGTTATGTTTATCATCGTTTTAAAATTATCAAATTATTTAAAAGTTAATTACAATTAAATTATTATGATAAGTACGATCTCATGACCACCTCTCATTTAATTGTTAGCAACGAGGACAATGTTGATAACTTGATGCATTTATATATTATTCTTTCTCTCTTTATTTTACTTGTTATTTTTAACATGATATATTTATTCAAAAAATAATGATTACTATAGCAAGTTTATAATATTATTCTATTAATTGATATTTAATAATAAGAATTGAAAAATAGTTTAGAATAAGTAAATAATGTTATGAATAAAATATGATTTTTTTAACCTATCTAAAATATCAAATTAAAAAATAAGTGAAAATAAATTCAAACGAAAAGAGTACTTAATTAATGCCTATATTTGTTTTCAATAAATATACAACTAATATAATGTTTTGTCCAATCAAATCTTAGACACACTCAATATTTTATTTTTCTACGAGTACAACTGTATGCTTATTACATCAGCTTAGCTACAACTGTATGGTATACACGTAACGTCAAACCATTTTTAATTTACTACAGTTCAGATTATTTAACGCATAAGATGAAACGAGAGTAAATTTCCTAGATGGTCACTCTTATTTAAGAAATTGTCTATAAATATTATTTTTATTTTATTTAGGATAAGAATATTATTTAACTTTTTTTATTTTTCTTAAAATATACTTAACACCTCAAAAGCCTCTCTCTCTTACTTGAAATTTCATGTCATTAAAATTTCTTTTTTTTGGATAAATAGATCTATTTAACTCATCAAACTAATTTAACTAAAGTTTTATCCTAATTTTTTTTTAAATATACATGATATACCAATCATTGAAGATTAATTTAATTACACCAAAAGCTTGAATTATTTTATTTGATATGTACTTTTCAAATTTTTCTTTTATTAACTTATTTATTTCACCACTAAATAATATTTAAAATTCAAGTACTCACAAAATTTGGTACTCTTTTAATTTTTTTAATTATTTATTTTATATATTAAAGATTCTTAAAATCTAAAAGAAATAAAGCGATCGATTTCATATTTTAGACATTAAATTTGTTATTTACATGAGAATAAAAGAATAAAATCTACTTTTGAAATTACACAAAAGAGTTTTTGGATTAATATAATCCAAAAATATTATATTTCCTTCAAATATAGAGTAATAGAGAATAAAATAATATAATTTGTTATTTAAAAGTATTGATGGCAAACCTACGATTTTTTTGTTGCCAAACAAAATTCAATAAATAAAATTTAATATGTATTATTACTTGAAAAATTTAATTTGGACATAGATTACTTGCAATTTTTATGCAAGATAATTTTGGTAAATATATAGTGAAAAGATGATTTTTTTTTTGCAGATTTTTTACAAAGAATTGCCCATAAATAAATCATTAAATTCGTAAGATAAAACATAAATTTATTAAAAAAACTATTATTTTTAATTTAGTTTCTTCACTTTTTTTGTGATCAATTTATATTTTATTTTATTTTATTATACAATTAAACACTAATTTATATCCGTACTCTATTCTAAATCCATCTAAAGCAAAGAATAATTGATGGAGTAATATTTAAAAAATCCATTTGGAATAGTACTAAAGAAGATATGATTTTGTTAATATTTCTTAAAAATTTTAATTTGTTTCAAGACTACATAATTTTTCTTTCCTTCAACAAAAGAAGATTTTATTCTGTTATTCTCATATAAATATCAAACTTAATGTCTAAAATATAAAATTTATCGTTTTATTTCTTTTACATTTAAGATTTTTTAGTATACAAAATAAACGACAAAAAAAATTATAGTGTCAATTCGTATAAGTACTTGTATTTCAAAACTATTATTAGGTGGTGAAATAAATAAGTAAATAAAAGAAACTTTGAAGATTACATATCAAATAAAATAAACTAAGCTTTTGGTGTAATTAGATTAATCTTCAATGATTAATATATCATCTGTAATTTAAAAAAAAAATTAGGACAAAACTTTAATTAAATAAGTTTTATAAGTTATACATTTATAAAATAAACAATAAAAAAATTTAATGATTCCAAATAAAAGAGAGAAAGATTTTGAGATGACAAGTATATTTTAAGAAAAAAAGAAAAAGTTGATGATATTCTTTTCCTAAATAAAACAAAAGTAATATTTATAGGTAATTTGAATTTACGACTAGATGCTTCTCCACATCTTACTCATGACAGAAATTTTAATGCATTAAATTTTTGACTTATTTTGGGTTATATTTCATTGAGTGGATTGTATGTTAAAAATAATATTTCTATTTTATTTCTAGAGATAAAATAGATATGCCTTCTATATTTCAGATATTTTATTTTGTGGGATTATATTTACTAAATAACATTATTATTGCATAAAATAAGTAATAGCTAGAAATAAGATCGGAATACCTTCAATATTTCATATACCCTATTTTCTAGGATTATAACCGGTGGTAATAATTTTGTTCATAAAATATAATTTTTTTATCTATTTTTATTTGTTTATTATACTAAAAATAAATATCGAATAATATTTATTTAGTTTGAAAAATTAATGAATAATTTATTTATTTAAATTTATTTTGCATTAAATGTTTGTTAAACTATGTACAAGTATGCACAACTACGGTTGGGGGAGGGAGTAACTGCGGTAGAGTTTTGAGTTTCTTATAAATACCTTCCCTCCTCTCTCCCTGTTCCACCGTCTCTTTGTCCTGCATCTCACGCTTGTCTATCCAAATAGCCATAGATTCATCAATTTTCACTTGAAATTTCTCGTGAAATCAACATTATCCCATTGATATTCAGTGTATTTCTCTCTCTTTAGCTACTACGAATTCATTTGTATCCTTCCAGAAGTTCAATACAACGAAGCTAAAGATCATCACTCATCAGTCAACGGATTTGATGACATTGGGGAGAAAATTCGTTCAGTTTCTGTAAAAACAGAAAATCAAGCAAAATTAGCAGAATTTCCGAAAAATTCTGGTGATTTTGTTTTTACGTGAGAGAAGAAGAACAGTCACGGACAATCGGACATAGTAAAATTCGAAGAAAATCAACGAAGTATCTGATACACACAGAGAAATCAATCCAAATAAGTTGAATCTTCCTGATGATTTTGTGTTTACCTTGAAAAGCATTAGAGTAACGGACAAAAATGATTCAATTTCTGCATACACACAGAAGTAACGGTAAAATTCACAGAAATTCGATTCAACTTCCGCGTATACACATTGAACTCAATCCAAATTAGCTGAATTTTTGAATTTTGCTTCTGTTTTCTAGGTAAAATTCAAAGAAATCCGATTCAGTTTCAGCAGATACACAGAGAAATCAGTCCAAAATAAACTGATTTTGTGTTTCTGAGATTCGTGAAATTTAGTGTGTGTTTGTGAAGATGTCTTTTATGAGGAGAGAATTAGAGGAAGAGAGGAATGGAAGAGATTCATCACCAAGAGAGTATAAGATGGAGGATTTCAGAGATAGTATGAAATCATTGAGAAGTAGCAGTCGATTGGCCATGATGGAGAACGAGCTAGCAACTGATTCAACTAATTCGAGGTTTAGCAGGGAAAACGTCATCAATGGCCTCAAAGGCCTTTCTCAAGGTTTCATCGTTTATCCAGATGACAGGTACGCTTCTAGATAATAAAAATATAAAATAGATAAAAAAGATAAATAATTTATTAACTTGACATCCATTTTTAATATAATAAACAAATATTTTCATATAGAGAAAGTATTGTTTAATCTCCCTCCTTCTAGTTTAACTAGATTTTGTAGCGGAATAGAAGAGATTTTCATCCTTGATTAGAAGGGGCGGTAGCGGAACTTGAATTATTTTTAATTAGAAGATTATAAAGAAGTAAAGTTGATGAGAAAAGAAAACTGAAAAATTATCTCAGAATGGCAATATTTGTGTTCATTTAATTTAGTGGGAGTTTGGCCATGTAAATCAGAAAAAGAAAAAAAAAAAGAAGATTCATGCAATTTTTAAGTTTGAAATTGAAATTGTGTTTGTCCTAGTTTTTGTAATAAACATTTAAAATTTAAATGTTATTTTATAAAACATTTTATAAAAAATGTTTTGAAAGAGTAAAAAAAATTGAAAACATGATTTTGATTGTTTCTGAAGTCGAGTATAATTTTCATGGTCACCCAAGTTCTTTTAACTGTCAATGTGCTAGTTCATATAAATTACAGGCAGAATTGGATCTTATTTTTACACATTATGAATTTGAAAATGTCGAATCGATCAATAAATTTAATTTTAAAAAATGTTATTGATTTATTGATATAGAATTTTTAGATTAAGGGATTTTAATGATTTTATAAAAAAAAATAATTATTTGGATTTCAATTTTTAATATTGGATTATTGGGTGAATCGATAACTATATATATATATATATATATATCACTTTTTAGTGTCTTCAAAATTTTTACAAAACTCGAAAATACAAAAATCAAATTCTAGATATGAAAATCGATTCTCGTGTTTCTTTTTGTGCTAAAAATTATAAACTTGTATGTTTATACGATTAGATCGGTCAAAGATCAATTTAATAGAGGGTGTTTGGCCATGAACTTTTTTTTATTCAAAAAAAGTATTTCATTTCAGTGAAAATTATATTATTGGGTCATAAAAATTTTAAATATAATTTTAAGTTGTATTTGACAAATTAACTTCTCTCATTAAAATTTAAAAAGAACTATTTATTTTCACGACTAAACATAACTCCAATTTCAACTCCTAAAAAGTTTAATTTTCATAGCCAAACATCTGCTTAGTCTATTAATAGAATCGTTATTTTTCGTTTCAAAAAGTACATATTTACTAATTGAGACTATTTGATTTGAACGATTTAATTATAATCGATTACATTTACTAATTAAAGTCTTGTTTTTGTCACACTACCATAGACATATATAATAGTAAGGAAAAAAGGGTAAAAAATACCCCACTACTTTGAAAAACTGGTTAACTTTACTTTCAGTCTTACTTTAGGATCATATATACCCGTTGCTATGAAAGTTTATATATGTGCCCTTCAACTAACGAAATAATCCAAATAACACTAATTGACCCGTTTTTTTAAAAAAACCCAAACCCAACCCGACCGAACCATCAAAAGGACCAAGCATTATACATCTTCCGACTTTATGAATGTCAAATAAATATATATAAGTTGCATAACTTGCTTAACCTTACTCATAATCAACAAGAAGCAGAATGTAATAAATTCACTGCCAAGTTTTAGCTAATGAAGAAAGAAGATACAAATACAACCAATTAAGGATTTTAGAACGCTACTCTTGAAGTAAACATTAAGAAAGGAACTCGCAATACCTTGGAGAAGTTCAGTTGTGGCACATCAGAATTAAAACCCAAAACAAAGCTTGATTGCTAGAGTTCTTTTAAGGGATCCCAAGCAATAGAAGCTGATTTGCATGAAACATTTCCAAATTTAGATACAGATTCAATGACATTCTGAAATTCAGCCTACAAAAAAGAAGACTAAAAGTTAACCTCTGCATTTTTTAGTAACATCCATAATGTGTCAACTATAAGATAACATAGTCAGGAGAGTTAAAAACGTTATCTGTAGTGGTGAATTTCAGAGTTCGGACAGAACAAGTACTTTTCCATAAAGATAAGCGACATAAATGACCAAATTGGAAGAACATGGCTCATGAGGCAGAAAGTCGAAGAAGGAGCAGACTGTAGACACACACCTGCGATAGTAATTTCAGCCCATATTTATAAAAAGAGTCAATTTAATCTATATTTATTGAATTGAATCAATCATATTTCAAATAGGTAAATATGAACTCCAACTCATTTTAAAAGCTCATACAAATATAAATAAAATGGGTAAAATATGAGTACTCATTTAAACACAAAGATACCTATGCTTAAAATTTCAATTTTTATTTTCTTTTCTAGTTTCTTTTTTTTTTCTTTATTTTTTCCTTTAATTTACTTTTTTTTTCTTCTTCTTTTTTTCATTTTTTACTCGTTTTTATAATTTCTTTTTTTCTTTCTCATTCTTTCATCTATTTTTTTTATTTTTATTTCTTTTTTTTTGTATTCTTTTTTGTTTGTTTTTCCCTTTCTTATTCTTATTTCATTATTCGTATTCGCTTGAAACCTATATTGGTTAATAAATATACGCTTCTAATTATCCCATTTAGCCTATATAATTCATAGCATCTCTTATCAATTAAATATAGTCCATAATCTTAATCCTTTATTATTATTTTTTTCTATCTTTTATTTCTCTTTCTTTTTTTATTTTCCAGTTTTTTTTTTGTTTTTCTTTAGTTTTTTCTTTAATTTACTATTTTTTTAATTTCTTTTTTGCTTTAATTTTTTTTTTTTTATATTTTTTTTCACTTATTTTTTACTCGTTTCTTACACTTTTTTTCTTTCTTCTTTTTCATCAATTTTTTTTCTTTTTCAATTTAATTTCTTTTTTCTTCGCATTCTTTTTTGTGTGTTTTCGTTTCCCCCCTTTTCATTCTTGATTCATTATTTTTGTTATTTTTGTCAATATGTATAAAATATATATATGACAGTGCAAACTATAAAATACAAATACAAGTTTGAAGTCTAATAAAATAACTACAAATGTATTAAGTAGCTTGGTCTATCTTTATTCCATTTCATATATGGTTAAGGATCCACATAGCCCTCAATTTATGGGAAAGTTCAGCTTCAAATCCGACTTCTAACTCCTTCATCTTAGAGTTCTCGTTAGAGTAGAAGTAAGGCACGACACGAAGAGCATAAGGTTAGGCAAGGCAGGAAGTACGTAGAAATCTTGATTTGTTTACTTCTTGCGACTGATAAAGATATTTGGTTTGACGAATGTAATCTCAAGATCTTTTCGGATACTATCTCTGTATCTGCCTATTAAGTGGAGTCCACTTGAGTGTATTTACAGAATTATAAATGTTGGGCGAATATAAATCAATATGTGCTTATGATATTTTCGTTATCATAAAAAAAAATAGAAAGAAATACCAAAAGAGAAAAAAGAAGAAGAAAGAGAGGTAGAAATTAGAGATAGAAGAAGCATAAAGAAAGAATTGAAGAAAAAAATACAAAAAATAATAAAAAAGGACAAAAGGAAAAAAAATGATGGTGAATACAAATATACTGAACGGTTATGATATTTCAGTCATCATCCATAATTTATACTTAATTTAATCATGTTCTTCGAAAAAAAATATAAAACATAAAATACAACCAAAAAAGAAAAAAATGAGAAATAAGTAAAAAAAAAAAAGACTAAAAAGGAAAAAAAAAAAGAAAGGGCAGAGATAGAAGAAAGAAAAAAAGAAATGAAAAAAAAAACACTAGAGGCTACAATATAGAAAAGAGATAGAAAAAAAAAACTAAAAAAAAAATTAATATGATACAAAATTTTTAAGTTTTAGACTTTAAGAGTTAAAGTGGATTGAAATCATTTTTATTCAATTCATATTTAATTATATTTATATGGATGAATTGCAATCCAAATTATTTTTATTCGATCCATATTTAACCTGTTCAAATCCAATCCAATTCGGCTGAAGCTGCCAATTTGGCAATTCGAATGGATCCAGGAGCTCAAACACTTTCACTTGGCCATCTGAATACGCAACAACCTATGGAAAGAAAATAGTGAAATATGTATAGTGCTTGGGTCCTTTTAATGGGTCGGTTGGGTATTTCTGTTTTTTTTTTTAAAATGGGTCAATTAATGTTATTTGAGCTATTTCGTTAGTTGAAGGGCGCATATATAAAATTTTTATAACGGCGGGGATATATATGACCTCAAAGTATGACTGAGGATAAAGTTGACAAATCTTTTAAAGTACATGAATATTTTTGACTCTTTTCTCTAATAGTAATATATAATTATTCAGAAGAAAAACAATACATATATTTGTTTTATGAAATTTTTTTTTATTGATTGAACCAAAATTCAAACTATCAAAACCAATAAATTAAAAAATTAATAAATTTTTTTTATTAAATTGATATATTTAAAAATTAAAAATTGATAACCTGATCTAACAATATATTAAAATACCAATCGAACCGAACAACCCACAATCCTAGTTCTCCCATTTAAATTGTATATGGGAGAATCATTTTGGTGTAAGATATGCGTCATTCTCGGCGAGAATTTTGGACAGTACTTCCTCCGTCTTAAATTATTCGTCTCAAATTGAAATGATATATTGATTAAGAAAAATACTAACTAATAACATAGTTAGTTTACCATAATATTTCTATTAAATGATGTTTATATTTTAATTTAAAGAAAAAATAATTAATGCAAAGAGTAAAATATGGAAAAAAATTTATCTCTTTTTTATTAATGAAAAAAGACAAATAAAATGAGAAATCAAATTAAAAAATTTGGGACGAATAATTTGGAACGGAGGGAGTATAAGATTTTGCAAGAGACCTGTCCACATTTAAACTTGGAATCAAAATAAGTCACCAAATAAAAAAAGTGACCAAAATAGGCTACCCATTTAATAAGTTACTAAAATAGGTTAAACGTAATAAATTATTACGTTTTATAGATTTTTGTTAACGGTTAACTGACGAAAATGAATAGTTAACACTGTTTATAAAACGTAATAATTTATTACATTTTACACAAAAAATAAAAGAAAAAATAATGTGTTATCACATCCATCTTTATGTAAAATCATGTAATTTATAATAATTTATGACGTTTTACAAAAAAATATTTATAAAATGTAATAATTTATTACAACCTACCTACAGTGTTTTTGATATTGCTTTTTGCCTTTTTGATATAAAGACGAGAGCAGTCAACATTTGCATTTTTAACGGGAATGAAATTTATTAGCAGATGTTATATATCACTATTATAAATAGAGGATTTTTCATTGCAAATCAATGTAAAATTTTATCTTATAAAATATTGTTACGAAACATTATTGTGCCGTGTGAGTTAAATATTATTCTTAGTTCTTTCGATATAACGATTTGCTATGGTTTTATGAAGGATTTTTATTTTTTTTTCCAATACCATTCTGGTGTGTTAGTTTTATTTAAGTTATTATAAGAATCTACATCTTTTTTCTAGAAACAAAATCTTGGAAACTATTGTGACAATTTTTATGAGTTAAATACTGCTCTTAATCATTTTGAAATAAAGGTTGTCAAGTTTTTTACGTTTTTTTTTTTTGACATTTAACAGAACTTAGTAAAATAATGTAAGGAGTTGGGGTGGGTTGAGTGGGGAAGGGTGGGGGTTACATTTAAAAGAGGAAGTAAATGTGATGGGATATGGGTAGATGTAAGTTGTAATAATTTATTATAAAATACAAACAGTGTTTGTACTTTGTAATAAATTATTACAACTTACATCTACCCATATCCCATCACATTTATTTTATAATAAATTATTAAGTTTTACAAATACTGTTTGTAAAACGTAATAAATTATTACAAATTATATGATTTGACATTAAGATGGATGTGATAACATACAACTCTTTTTTTTTTTTTTTTTTTTTGTGTAAAACATAATAAATTATTACGTTTTACAAACAGTATTTACTATTTATTTTCGTCAGTTAACTGTTAAAAAAAAATGAAAAACGTAATAATTTATTACGTTTAGCTTATTTTGATAACCTATTAAATAAAAAATATATTTGGCTTATTTTAGTTCCGAATTCATTGGGTAGAGGGAGGACATTGCTCACTTTTGTCTATACACCATGATTACAATTTAAAACTACTACTCCCAATATTCTCTTTAGATTTCCAATACACGAGAGGTTAATTTATTAAAATATTACTGCATATCTTTCAAAAAGAACAATTTACTCTTTTAATTTATTTTAAAAAAATAATGTTCTTCATTATTTAACAATACTTAATAGGTGTTTAGTTATAAATATTATTTATAATATTTTAAAATATATTTTCATTTTATTTTGAAATACATTCTTACTTTATTTTAAAATACTTATTTAGTCGTAAAAATCAAAAACACATTTTAGAATATGTTTCTATAATTTTTATTTTTTAAAAAACACCTCTTTAGCTGTATTCACTGCTTTTGAATTTATTTTTTCTTAATATTTTAATTTTAAATTCTAGCTCAACTTTTTATTTCGTATAAAAATCGCCAATCAAATTAAAGTAACAATTCTAACTATTTTTTATTTATTGGTGATGTTATGGAAGAACATGACTTCATGTGAATGTTTTCAGTGTTAAATAGTAATATTTTTTACTTTTCGTATTATAGTGGAGTTTTAAAAGTTATTTTGGGTTATTTTTCTAGTTTTTGAAGTTGAGGGAATAAATCATATTTATAATTAAGTATATCAAAAGTTTAAAATATAATTAAAAATACTATGATCAAACACAACTCTAACTCTATTTTTAACTTTAAAAATATCAAATGAAGTGAATACGTTTTTTATTTTCATGATCAAATCGGTCTTTAAAATTTTAACTTTTCACACGTGGCATTAAGATCATAAATTAAAAGACTTTTTAATATATTTGACATAATTTTAATTTACGGTCACTCAATTCAATTTTTTTTTAGTTTTCTTAAATTTCATGCCAAATCAAAATAGATTATTCTTTTTGAAACATAAGAAGCATGCATTATATTTTAATCTCAATCGAACTATGACAGGCCAACTAAATATTATTTCCACCGTCTCAATTTATATGAGTTATTTTAACTTGACATGAAATTTAATTTTTTATTAATTTGTGGTTTAAAATAAGTAGTCACTATAAATTATTTTAATAAGAATAAACATTTTAAAGCTAAATTGTTACACAATGCAGAAATGTCTTTTTTTTTTTTTTTTTTTTTAGAATTAGATTAAAAAGACAAGTAAATCATATAAATTGAGACACCGAAAAGTAATACTATATCATCTCACTTGAAATTTTATGTTATGAATTACTCTAGTATACCGCACTCAAAAGGTTCCTAATTATACCCGTAAGGGATCGTTTGATCGAGAATAAGTCATTCTGCAATTAGCTATTTTAGAATTAGTTATTTTATCATGTTAGGGAATTCCATCATTACGATATAAATAATGGAATGAATAATTTTAGACACTAATACAAGCCACTAAATACAAAAATCAAGAAAAGTTTGAGTATCTCATAATGCAGAAAATGCATAAAGATAAGGTTGGAGGAGATTCCAGTAGTCTCTGAAAATAATAGCAGCTACCTCGAATCTCAAGAGATGCTAGCATCGAAGGAACCATAGGAATCAATATCCAAAGGTCGTTGGATCGGTACCTACACGTAAGGTGTAGAAAAAACAAGGATGAGTACGGAATCATGTGTACTCAGCAAGTATCGTCGACTGATCCCATACTCAGCAAGTATCGTCGACTGATCCCAGTTCAAAGTGGTGACGAGTAACACCATGTCAACCGTCTAAAATAATATACCACTTGCACTTATGGAAAATCGCCTAATCTAACTGAATAATCAAGTCAAACAGTCATAAGTATATCATACACAGTCCGAGAAATACTCAATACAGTGAAATTAAGTAACAGATACTCAAGGACTTAATAAATAGTACAAATGTCAACAAACACACCTTTCTCAGTCTGCACAAAAATGAATAAATGCAGTGCAATGCAATGCATATTCTTTGTACACGCTTACCGAGCAATGGCTTCAAGGTCAGGACCCATGGGGAACTCACAAGTTCATGTACTATGCAGGCGTGCACTCTGATCTCAATTATATATATATATATATATATATATATATATATATATATATATAGATCAAGCTTGAACTTCGACCCCAATAATAGATAACAATGTGCAGGCGTACACTCCAACCCCATATGAAATGCAATGCATGACGTGCAGGTGTGCAACTTCGACTTCAAATCGGTGATAAAATTAAGCAAAACACTTCATGTCTTAAGCCAAATTAGATATCGACTTCAAAATCAACTCAACTTATCAAGAGCAACAACAACAACAATAAACCCAGTATATTCCCACATAATGAGGTCTGGGGAGGGTAAAATGTACGCAGTCCATACCATTACCCCCAAAGAAGTAGAAAGTCTATTTCCGATAGACCCTCGGCTCAAGACAAAAAGACAGTAATCAAAGTAATCATAAATCATGAAATAAGGAGAAACACAGATGAACAATACTCACAAAGCAAATCAACCCATCGGCTAGCAAATAGGGAAAATAGTTCAAAATGTACAATTAACTTATTTTAACCTCTCAAATAACACTGGTACCCGCATAGATGCTCATTTTTTACCTATACGGGACCTCCATTCCCCATTACTCTTATTACACATAATTAACAAATAAGCACTTTGAAAAAGAGTCTAAGAAAATCTTAACTTGCCTCAAAGGAAGTCCAAACGTTAATTAACAAATTTGTCTTTCCGTAAAGTTTTTGAATGGTTAAAATCTATTCAAATACATAATCTCTACAAGAGTCATTTGGTGTGAGGTATAAATGATAAGTAGTCCTCGGTAAAATAAAGGATTATTTTATCCCATATTTGATTGGGGGTATTTATCCCACCATTTACACCATAGTGATGGGATAAGTTATCCCATATGCATGATGGAATAAGTTATCCCGCGTAATCCCAGGATAACTATTTCCCAACCAAACGATCCTTAAGAGTATTAATCTAATGACGCCCATATTGCTATAATAATTTTCACTTCTTAGAAAAAAAAGAAAAAATCAATTATAAATAATATAATTGGCATTATACTACAAAAATTATTTGTTATAGTAGATCATTTAAAATAAATATGTATAGTTTTTTGTAATAATAAAGTAACAGTAAGTTACAATTCACGATATAATTGTTAAAAGACCACATACCCACTTCTTTACCATTGTAACAATCGAACTTGAACACTTTCTTTTCCTTCTTTTCTTTCAATTGACGTTTTCATTGTTTTCCAACTCAACCAAAGATTACTACCAAGGAAAAATACTAATCCCCCTCACTATTTCATCACGTGAAACAAGAAACATAATTAAAGTTTCGAAAAATTTCTTACCTGAAACAATTTTGGTGTAGTTTTGGTCGACGTGAAAGGCAGCCTCTTTTGTTTTCTTTTTGTTCTACGACAATAAGTTATGTTTTCAAAACTGTAAACCTCTACTAATCTTAACATGTTTCCTATACATGGGTCAAGTGTATAGGATATTAAATACGTTATGGACTTGGCCCGTTAATCTTCAATTACCATAATGTCTAAAATAATCAAAACTTCGAATAGATCCTCGGAATATGCTCGGTGCCTCGAGAAAACAACCCAAATGTATAAATCAACTAAACAAGTATGTTTCGGACCTAGTAAAATATTACGACACTAATTCGAGATCGTCTCGATTAAAGATTGACTGTGATCAAGCTTAAATTTATTAAAACTCAATAATTCAACTAATGACTTAAATCGCCTCCGAACATCTCAAGAATGACACTACCCATTCCCGTAAGTCATAAATCACGTCAAAAAATTACGAGGAGAGTTAAAATAAGAAAAACTCACGGAACGACTTGGAGGATCGTTTCACTAATACGTGTATCTTCTCCTTGTGTGAGCTAGCATCTGCGAACATAATAACATTATCTTGTGCCAAACAATATATCTAGTGTTATAAATCGGACAGTATTAAGCAAACCACAAGCAAAAGAAAAACAAGAACACGCAGATTTACGTGAAAATCCTTGCGGGAAAAACCACGGACAGAGACAGAGGAATTCACTATAATGTAGAGGAGTACAATAAGAAAACGATTTGTCTCAATGACGTATATATATATCAACCCGAAACAACTCACTAAACATACTTATATAATACGTGCTTACAAATAAGCCTGATCCCTACGCTACCACCACAGACCCCATAAAAAATCACAAACATGGATTGCACCACGAACTTTTAAGGGCCGAATCAACAAAATTCGAATCACAAACTCTAACATCTAGCATTAGGACAATTAGTTGCATGAGTAGGAGAAAAATAGTAAGCAAATTATTTTCATATTGATGAAAATCAAAGAGTGTCTTGTTTACATTTTCATTAGGCTCATAAATCTCCTCATTGAAGCTCATAGAATTTCTTGCCTTCCAAATTTGCCACATGATAGAAACATTTAACTAGCTCAATGCAAATCCGGATATTGCTTAGCACTAACAAAAATATCATGCCACCAACTAGTGAAATCCATTGTTTTTTTCTATATTAGGCCAATTAATTGGGCGAATTTTCCAAACTAATTGTGCATTAGGGCATCTTAAGAACATATGATCAATTGTTTCACATAGTTTCTACTCCACAACCTTTACATACATCGCAAATATGTCTTAATTTTTCTGTAACAACATGGTTTACTGGAAGCACCTTTAAAAGACACTTCCGTAAAATGTTTATATTTGTTTTAAATATTATTCATACCCAATAAGAAATCCCAGAACTTTTTTGAAAAAGAGCGGTGACTAGATTGTGGTCTCTCGCAACTAACTTGTGGACATCTTACAATTTCTCTAATTAAGTGAGTCTGATTTTATCTCATAATTTTCAGATTTAGTATGATGCCAAATAATTCTGCCCGACGACGTAGTGGTAGTAATTGGAATAGAAAGTATTGCATGTATATCATCTAGATAAAATCATTTTTGAAGCTCTTGCATTTTCAGGTGTAGGTATTATGGTCTATAAGGTCATTCACTTTTAATTCTATCCATTTGAGTATGAAAAACACTAGGTTTGTGATACAAGTATTCAGGAAATTAGTTACACTGTTACTGTTAACATTGCAGGAAATTAGTTACACAGTGGAATTGCCACTCTTGATAGTCCAAGAAGTTAGTTAGTGAGGCAGTTGGTAACAATTGATTAGTGATAGTCAGCCAATGTAAATCATTGTAATTCCATTCATTGCAGTTATCAATCAAATAATACAATTCAGTTTTGTTGGTTTTAATACCGTTAAAGAAAAATAAAGCAGCAAGGAGAGCCAAAAACTTTGCGACAAAAAACAGAGGTGAGTTATAGAAGAAGAGAAGCAAGGCGTAAAGAAGCCTTTTTTTTTTTTTTTTTTCTGTTTTGAAGTAAAGCAACGTATGTTTTCTATTATTAACTCTATCTTAAATAGTGCTATTACAACTAAAAATAGATTAAACTTACCATAAAAGAAAACCTATTTGCTACCAAAAATAACAACTAATCAATCTCCTACCCAAAATAGGAATTTCAATTTGACTAGGAGTTGTCTGTAAAAAAGCTGGAGAAAAACAAAAAACAAGTCATGTGCATTATTCCTTAAAACAGCTTTTAACACTCCTCCTTGCTTTAGGAACTGCAAATTTTTTGGTCTTGTGTCTTGGGATCTCCACATTTGATAATCGAAAGTGACCTTGTGAATAAATTTGCAGATTCATCTTTTGGCTTGTAGTGAATTAAATTCACTTCTCGTCTTGAATGCAATCCTTGACTATTAAATCCTTTTGGCATGTCTTCCTGCTTCATTTGCATCTTGAATTCTAATGTTTGCTTATCCTCAAAAGATAGTTTGTAGCCTTTTTCTACCAACTGACAAATACTCAACAAGTTTATCAAATATCCGGTACATAAAGAGCATCTGAAATTGCTTTATTACCTGAATTTGTTTTGATGACTACAGTTCCTTTTCCTTCAACGAGAATCTAGTCCTCATTTCTGATCGTAACTTTGGTCTCAACTAGTGCTCTTCCTATCACTTTTGTCACCCGTAAAATCAACATCTGAATAGCCAACTGATTCAAAGTTTGAGGAGTCGGGCTACCAAAGTCCAACATTTTGCGTTCCTATGAGATAACGAATAATTCTTTTTCTGATTTATGAGAGTCATTCCTTCGTTGTTGTCTTCATCTAGGGATTCTTCTTCTCCGGTTGTTACGACATTGAAAGCTACTGGTTTCTTCCTTCCTTGCTTGTTGTACCTGTTAATATGATTTTGCTCATAGGCAATGAGGTTACCTCTTAATTCGTCGTAGGTCATATTGTGGAGATCCCCATCTTCTACAATGACAGCTTTAGTTTCCCATGCTTTTGGGAAACTTCTTATAAGCTTTTGAACTTGCAAATTGTTTGGATAGTTCATACCCAAGGACTTCAGTTCACATACAATTTTGCTGAATCGAGCAAACATTGATTCCACGCTTTTATTTTCTTCCATTTTGAAGAGTTCGTACTTATTGACCAGAGCACCGATTCTCACCTTTTTAACTTTGGTGGTTCCTTAATATGTTACTTCTAATTTGTCCCACATCTCCTTTGCGGTTTCACAGATTGATATCTTGTCATATTTCGCTCCGCTAACTCCACAATAGAGTAAACTTATAGCTCTTGCATTAGTTTGAATTACCTCTTGTTGTTCCTTGATGACTTTGAAGTTTTTAAAGTCGTCCAAGTCAACACTGCTTGATTCCTTGTCTTTTTAGTTTTCTTTGGTTCCTGGAATGGGCTTTGGTCCCTTCTTAATGACAACCCAGGCTTGAAAGTCATTTAACTAAACAAAGATTTTGAATCCAATAAGAGTAGTGTTGTCCATTGAAATATGGTCTTGTGGACGAGTGGCCATTTTGAAGGAGGGTTTCTAGAATCTGATAGTTTACCATTGGATCTTTGCTCATGTGCGGTTAAGCAACACTGTTTGTGAGACTTGCTCTGATACCAATTGAAATTCAGGGGGGGTTGAATTGAAAAAACTTTTCCTGAGTCAACTGGTCTGGCTTTACCGTCAACTCACATGCAGAATAGTTTACTGAACAAAACAGATTAAACCTAAATTGCACAAGCAAATAAACAAGTAAATAAGATAATAATGCAGAGATTTATCCTAGTTCGAACACCAATGTGGTGCCTACTTTCAGTTTCCTTGGGTTTCAAGAGTTTCCTTAGAGTCTTTCAAAGTAGAGTTGGAGTACAGATGTAGTAGACAAGTTCTGAAACTTATTTTGTTATTCGGATCTTGTGACACAGC
The DNA here is from genome assembly GCF_002878395.1 of Capsicum annuum. Classification (NCBI taxonomy): domain Eukaryota; kingdom Viridiplantae; phylum Streptophyta; class Magnoliopsida; order Solanales; family Solanaceae; genus Capsicum; species Capsicum annuum. The sequence continues at coordinate 176,704,383 of NC_061115.1, read as the reverse complement.
CTCAACTGATATAACTAAGTTTACTCGATCTTGCTCTTTTGTAACTATTGTAAACTAAGAAGTACAAAGCTTTATTGAGACTAAGATTGAGACACACTAAGAATTTTCCGTGAAGTTGCGTGGCGTCTCGAGTCTTTAGTTTTCATCTTTTATATTCTTCAGTTGATCCTGCTGTTTTTCTCCAAAAGGAAACCCAAGGGATTTTCTCTCAATCAAGGATTTGATTTGATTCCTTGATTGAGGGTAATACGTCCATATTAGATATGTCCGTATATAAGATGCGGCTTGCCTTTCTTCACAACCATTCATGTCCATATCAGATATGTCCATGAAGAAGGTGTGATCTATTTTCCATGCTGCTCTGCGGTTTTACTGATCTTATTTGCAATCTGGGATCTAATGAGATCTTATGAGATCTTCTCTTGATGTCGTTTCAAGGCCATCTTTGAATCCCTTGTAATCAGGGATTGCACGGGATGTTTTCCAAGTATATCTCTATGATGATCTTCCTTGTGTTAATTATCCTTCTGGTATATCCTGCAAGTTATTAGCCATTAGTTTGCCATTATTAACACATATTATATTAATATGGGAATATTAATATGGGAAGCTAACGCTCATAAGTTCCTTGAATTCTGTTATCAATGGTATCAGAGTCGGGCGTTTCTTGTCATTGATGGTGAACGGTACTCGATCAAATGGGGATTGCAGTAATGATTTCCCTAATGCAGATGTAGGAGAATTACTGGATATGATGCAACAGTTGATATCAAAAGTTAGGTCATTAGCAGGGAAGGTCTCTTCATTGGAAAAACTTTATCAAACTGTGATTGAGTTGAAGAACTTGTTGTCAGCTAAGTTGAAGAACCAGTTGTGAGCTGGGACACAACTGGTGAAAGTCGAAGAGAGAAAACTCCATTGGAACAGGACGATAATCCTTCTAAGGTTGAACAATCCGTAGACAGATGAACAAGTGACAAGGAGAAAGGCCCCAACAATAACCATTCCGACCACTCGAATTTTAATAGGTGGTCCAGAATGGAGTTTTTAAGATTTAACGGGGTTGACCTACGATCTTGGTTGTTCAAGATTGAACAATATTTTGTTGTAGAAAATGTACCAAGTGAAGAAAAAGTTGGATTAGCTGCTTTACAGTTGGAGGGCGAAGCCATTAAGTGGCATTTAACTTTCATGAGATACAAATAATCTCTCCAACCTGCATCATGGAATGAGTATGCTTTAGCCATGGTAGAGAGATTTGGTACTGATTTTGATGATCTTACGGAGGAAATCAAGAAGGTGAGACAAGTTGGAAGTGTAAGAGAGTACCAGAGGATATTTGAGATGCATTTAACTAGGGTGAATTTATCCGAGGAAAATGCAATCAATTGTTTCATTGGAGAGATATACCTGTGTTGAATATTGTTGTTAAGATAACCAACCCTACCACATTGTCTCAAAGTTTACAAGATTGCTAGAATGCAAGAAGCCTATCTTGCTGTTGTGAGACCGCATTCTTCTTCTACTACTACTGGATTACTACAGCAGAATAGGGGATTTGGAGATCAAAGGAATTAGAGGAAAGCTATTTTGCCTACTCCAAGAAAGGGGTTCAACCAACAGAAGAATTTTCATAGGAAAATCTTAAGCCCCGAAGAGATTAATGAGAAGAGGGCAGAAGGACTATGCTTTTTCTATGATGAGAAGTATGTCATTGGCCACGAATGAAGGAATTTAAAATAGTTGTACATACTATAATTGGAGGAAGTACAGGAAATGAAGGAATTTAAAATAGTTGTACATACTATAATTGGAGGAAGTACAGGAAGAGTGTGACCAGGATTTTAAAGAGGAGGCACAAAATACATTGATGCTTCAAGAAATTGAGCAACGCCAAAATCAAGAACAAGTGGAGATATCTCTTCATGCTTTGAATGGGTCACTGGGGTACAGAACCTTGAAAGTCACTAGTTATTACTTAAAGAAGCCTTTGCATATTCTGGTGGATACAGGCAGTTCACATAAGTTCATTGATCCCTCCGTAGTGGATTAGTTAGGGTATCCAGTAACTGCTATCATGCCTCAGGAAGTTGCAGCACCTAATGGAACTATGAAGGTTGAAAAGATGTGCAAATTGACTTAGCTATTGCAAGGAGTAGAGTTCTCAGCTGAATTTTTGTTGTTGCCCTTGGGAAGTTGTGGGGTAGTACTTTGAGTGCAATGGCTACTCACTCTTGGGGACATCAAGATGAACTTTAGAGATTTAATAATGGAGTTCTTGTACAGGGGCAAAAGATATGTATTGAGAGGATCTGGTAAACAAATATTGACCACAAATGCTGGGAAGTTAGCAAAAATTTCAGGTAATCAAGCTCAATTATGCATGATTTAGTTGATACTTATTAGCTATAATGATGTACAATGGTATGCATTAGAAGTTGTAGGAGCTGAAATTGACAGTACCCTATCTAGTCTACTAGTTGAGTTCAAGGAGTTGTTTGATGAACCTACTCCACTTCCTCCATCTAGAGGGGTATTTAATCACAGAGTGGTGTTGCACCAGGGTACTAAACCTATTAACAAAAGGACTTACATATATCCATCAGTTGAGAAGAATGTGATAGAAACCTTGGTTAATCAGATGTTGGATTAAGGTATCATTCAACCAAATTGCAGCCCTTATGCTACACCTGTGGTATTGGTAGGGAAGAAAGATGGTAGATGGAGGTTATGTGTTGATTATAGAGACCCCAATAAGGCCACAATGAAGAACAAATTTTCCATTCCATTAGTAGAAGACTTATTGGATGAACTAGGAGGGTCCAAGATTTTCAGTAAGATAGATCTCGGGTCTGGTTATCACTAACTGAGAATGGCTACTGAAGACATACTTAAGACTGCATTTAGGACTCATTCAGGCCACTATGAGTACCTTGTTATGCCTTTTGGGCTATCTAATGCATTTGCAACTTTTCAAGGCTTGATAAACTTAGTTTTTTAGCTTTTTTGAGGAAGTTTGTGTTTTTTTTTTTTTTATGATATCCTGATTTACAGCAAGACTTTAGAGAACCATGTGTGGCAACTGAGTGTTTTTCAAGAAATGAAGAAACATCATTTGTTTGCTAAACAAAGTAAGTGCTTCTTTGGGGTGAGAAGAATGAATATTTAGGGCATTTTATCACAGAAGGAGTCTCTACTGATGCCAAAAAATAGAATCTATCAAGAACTGGCCTATTCCTACAAATTTGAAACAATTGAGAGGATTCATTGGGTTAGCAGGGTATTATAGAAGGTTCATCTACGGCTTTGGTGTGATATGTAAACCCTTGCATGACTTATTAAAGAAGGACAACTTCAAATGGTCTCAATAAGCTACTGATGCATTTGAAAAGCTCAAGTTAGCCTTTACTACTACACCTGTATTGGCCTTACCTGATATGACCAAAACCTTTGTAGTTGAGATTGATGCAAGTGGCTATGGAATTGGTGTTGTATTGATGCAACAAGGCCACCCTATAGCCTTTATTGGCAAAGCTTTATCTCCGAAGCATGCATCATTATCCGTATATGATAGGGAGTTACTAGCTATGGTACATATTGTGACTAAATGGTCTCAATATCTTTTGGGACAGAAATTTGTTATTAGAACTGATTAGAAGGCCCTAAAGTTCCTGATTAAATAGAAGTTACATACCAGTTCCCAAATGATGTGGCTAACCAAGCTTATGCTCTTTGATTATACCATTGAGTATAAGAAGGGAGTAGAAAATAAAGTTGTTGATGCCCTCTCTAGAGTATCAAATTGCTAAGCTCTTATCTTTGGTCATTTCTAATACCAGCTCTTGACCTTTTACAAGCCATTGAGGAAAGTTGGGAAACTGATGTAGAATTGAAGGCTCTCATTGACCAGTTACAAGCAAAGGCGAATTCAGGATTTAAAGTTTGTGGGTTCCCTACATTAATAAAAATAAAAAAACTAGTAGCTAAGGGGATTTGAACCCACAACCAAGAGGTCAATAAAACATTTACAAACCCATCTACTCTACTAGACCAACAACACACTTTGTTTATGGGTTTCCAATTTATAATTTTTATATATTTACTAGATTTCTCTATATAAATATTAGTTCCGCATGAAAGTTAGTGGGTTTCCAGGAACCCCCACCCGACACTCTGGACCTGCCCCTGGTTACAGGCTGATCCCATTAGTTCTTCCTAGTTCACATGGAGCAATAATCAACTCACGAGGAAAGGTGGACTGGTTATTGGCAAATCAGATCAATTAAGGAAGAACATTAGGATTTTTTGGCACTCCACTGCTCAGGGTGGTCACTTTGGTGTTGATTCTACATTGAAGAGGTTGCTAACTCTTTTTTACTGGTAAGGTTTGAGGAAGGATGTAAAGTTGTTTGTACAGAGATGTGATGTGTGTCAGAAAAATAAAGCTGATTTAGCTGCTTATCCTGGTTTACTACAACCACTTCCAATTCCTGAGGTTGTATGTGTCCCAAAACAGCATGGACTTCATAGATGGTCTGCCTAAATCACATGGCTATGAGGTCATTCTGGAGGTAGTTGACAGGCTAAGTATGGCCATTTCATTCCCTTGAAACACCCTTATACTGCAAAATATGTGGCTAAGGTGTTTATGGATGTCATAGTAAGGCTACATGGTCTTCCTGATACCATCACTAGAGATAGGGATGCTGTGTTCTTAAGCACTTTTGGCAAGAGTTGTTCTCACTGCAAGGTGTTCAACTTAACATGTCATCTGCCTACCACCCTCAGTTTGATGGTTAGATTGAGGTCTTAAACAGGTGTTTAGAAACTTATTTGGATGTTTTGTGCTGAAGATGGTACTGGTTGGTTCACTTGCCTTCCCATGGCTGAATACTATTTATTATAGTACTAGCCATCGTTCTGCAATTAACCTCACCCCATATGAGGCTCTTTATGGTCGACCTCCCCCTCTACATCTCCCATACCTCCCTGGTGAGTCTTCTTCTACTGAAGTAGATCAAACTCTTCTGAACAGAGAATTGAAACTTCAGCTTCTTAAACACCATCTTGTAAGGGCTTAACACAAGATGATACAACAAGCAGATAGTCATAGATGTGATAGGGTCTTTGCTGTTGGGGATTGGGTCTATTTCAAGGTGCAACCTTACAAGCAAGTGAGTATTTCAGCTCAACCCTTCCAAAGTTGGCTGCAAGATATTATGGGCTTTTCCAGATTTTGAAAAGAGTGGGACCTGTTGCTTACACATTGCTGTTTCCAGCTTCAGTCAAGATCCATCCAACTGTGCATGTCTCATTGTTGAAGAGGTGTTATGAAGTACCTTCCCAAATTGCCTACCCTCCCACTACTGATGTTGCTAGTCCTCATTGCCCTGATACTGAAGCTATACTACAGAGAAGGATGGCGAAGAAGGGTAATAAAGCTGTTGCACAGGTGTTGGTTTAGTGGCAGGGAGTACCAGCAGATGCTTCTACCTGGGAGTTTCTTACTGTCCTTAGGACTAGATTTCCTGATACCAGATGGGGGAAGTACTGATACAAATATTTTAGGAAAGTAGTTACACTGTTACTGTTAACATTGCAGGATATTAGTTACACAGTGGAATCGCCACTGTTGACAGTTCAAGTAGTTAGTTAGTGAGCCATGTCAGCAAAGTAGCTAGTGAGGCAGTTGGTCACAATTGATTAGTGATAGTCTGCTAGTATGAATCATTGTAATTCCATTCAATGAAGTTATCAATCAAATAGTACAATTCAGTTTCTACACTAACTTCTCTTCTTCATTTCTTATCTTCCATTCCTTATTGAGATATTTCACTCAAATTCACTCGAGCTTCTCGTAAGTTTCTTGAATTTTGTTATCAGTTTGAAGCCGCTAGAATTGGGGATCCATGGGTCTGTCCAAACTTTAATATTTTCTCCAGATCCTACCTCTCATCTAATACCTTTTTATAAAAAATCTCTATCCCAAATAATACTCTTTCATATCAAAGAACTGGCAGTAAGGGCAAATTGATAGATTTAAAAGCGACTAATCTTATAGGCCATAATACCTATTAAGAACTCGCAGAAGAGCACGTGTCTTTGAGAAAAGAAATATGATGAAAGTATTTACTTTAGAATATTCTAAAAAAGTAGGGAATCTTCTTGGGTCAAAATTCGCATAGCGAGTTCAGCTAACAACGCTTGACTAAGGGTTTTTATTCTCTAAATCCTATAGCCTTTTTAGATTTTGCTTAACAAAGTGTCCCCCATTTTTCAAAACGCATTTTCCTCATGTCCTCATTATGCTCCCAATAGAAGTTAGAGAAAATAGTCGTGATCTCCTTACACAAAGTATCCGAAAAATGACGAAGCATAAGAAGGCATAGCGAATAAGATAGATTTAAGCATCACCTCTTTTCCTGCATGACTCCAAAAAAGTATTTTTACACCCTTTTATCTTCATCTTCACCCTATCTTTGATAAACTTTAATATTATTTCTCCGACCTTCCAACTGCTGCAGGTAACCCAAGATATAATCCTAAATCATTACTATGTAGTTGTCCAAGCCCCGCAATAATCTCATCCTTATCAAGATCAGAAGTATTTTTACTAAAGAAAATCGCAAATTTAGCAAAGCTCACCTTTTGACCCCAACACTCCTCATAGATTCTTAAAATTTCTGAGATTTTTGCAGGAGCATTCTAAATATTAGCATTATTACAAAAGAGAAAGAATCATCAGCAAAATATAAATGGTTAACTGTAGGTCCAACTCTTAACTAAGTTAAGCCTTGTATGTCCCCACACAATTCTGCTTGATTTAGAAGTCTCGAAAGACCTTCAACACATAATAGAAAAGATATGGAGACAAAGGGTCCGTCCTTTATTAGGTTTCACTTTCCCAGCTATTTCCCCATTAAGTAGTAGTGATATATTGCATAATCCAAATAACAAAAGTTCCATGAAAGCCCATTCTAAGAAGTGATTTGTGGATATAAAACCACCCAGCTTGATTGTAAACTTTGGCCATATCCAATTTCAAAGCCAAGTACTTTTGTTTCCCCCGTCTTTTATTCTTACAAAGATGAATATATTCATGTGCTAGCACAATATTATCTAGTATATTTATCTTTTTTCAAATAAAAACAGATTGATTTGAAGAAACAATATTAGGAAGATAAGCTTTGAGCCTCATAACTATAATTTGGCAATAATTTTATACACAGTAGAGCATAAGCTTATGGGTTTGAGTTGATTAATATCCCTAGAATTTTTAACTTTAAGGGTTATCTATATCTTTGTCGTTAGCAAACTATCTCATATTGCCTTTACTTCTAATGGTGCTTCACCCTGAAATATAACAGATGCGATTATTAAAAGCAAATTTGGATATTTTTCTAAAATATTTTGACACATGGAAATAACCTGGTATATGTTGGAGCTCTATTAAAGTCAAGAATAAATGCAAGTTGATTTACCATCTATAAGAGTATGAATATATCCAAAGTATAACTATATTCAAATTAAGATTTTGCGTAGAGAAGGGGTTAATTTGGACCTTTTCCTTTAGGAAATCTAGTTTAACTTCGTATATGAACATTGTTGGTTTATATGCTTATAAATGTTTTTTACATTGTTACTGAACTTTTACCTTTAATAACATGTTAGTTACCATTTATATCAAAATTACCAATAATATTTGTCATAGAGATTTACGCGTAGTTACTCTATAAGTGATCTGAGATGCGCCAGAAATATCTCTTACACCGTGTATGAAATTTACTCTTAACTAAGATCAGAAGAAGATCACGAGATTTATGAGTGAGATGAAAAAAGAGCTGTTAGTGGGTCGACAGGGTGGAAGGTGGGTTGCATTGCTTCTTGGAGGTGGAACTATAATTTCTGACCTGACAACAGTGGCTCGATGAGTATCGTTAATTTCAAAACACTAATGTTTACAAAATTCAAATTTCAAAGAAAAATATATCATAGTAGAGTAATAAAATTTCTAGATTTAACTTTTTTGTAAGTTAACACAGTTTTTTGTACACTTCAAGTGCATATAATATGTTACAGTATCTTATTTTTTAGACTACTACTGTTTTATTGCGAGCATGTAGGTATAATTGTCTTTTAGGTAAAAATGTGAACTCATAAAGTTAAACAGGTTGACTTGATAATTATGTTTTAAGTAACTAACTTTTGCCTCTTTGTAATAATCTCTCACTGATGGAAGAAAAGCACATTACCATCTATTATGAAAATTTTCATTTGTATCATTTGTTGCTTTCTGAATCGATTATTTTTGCGCCAGAAGTGGTTTTGTATCATTACCATCTTTAAGTCTCTCTGGGGGAAATTTCTTTGTTAATTTAGAAAACTTGATTCAGGTGGTACAAGCTGTGGAAGAAGTTTATCCTGATTTGGGCTATATATTCAACTTTTTTTACACCGATGGAGTTTGCATTCTTCAAGGGATTGCCCAGGAAACTATTTCTTTTAGACATTTGTGGTCAAATTGCGTTTCTTGTCGACATAGTCATACAATTCTTTGTAGCCTACAGAGATAGTCAGACATACAATATGGTGTATAGACGAACCCCTATTGCTCTTCGGTTAGTCCCCTTCTCACTTCTAACTTACTATTTTGCACAAGAGGGGCAGTGACGGAACCTATGCAATCAGGCCAAATCCTTTTTATACATGTAAAAAACAAGTAGTAGATAAAGTACGATATACATTTTGAAAGCACACATCTCTAAATTCTGAATCCATCACCGAAGAAAATTGCAACAGAATGTATCCCTTTATGTAAGTTAGCTGATCTTCTCTTGTTGCAGGTACTTGAAATCTCATTTTATCTGGGATGTTCTCAGTTGCATGCCATGGGATAACATTTATAAGGTAATTCCGCTTACTATGTTTAGTAACTTCTTACACCCAACATCCTACATAACATAGTTAAGAGCACAAGATTAAGGACATTTTGATATATTACCTACAACTTTAGTTTAAGACCAAAACACTCAAAAGTTTCTTTATTAAGAGCACAAGATTCAAAGGACATTTTGATACATTACATACATCAATAGTTTAAGACCAAAACACTCAAAATTTTCTTTATTTTTTATAACTTTGTGCCGAGTAAACTAAGGCAAACAAATTGAACTGGACAGAGTATTCGTTTCTAAATCCTCTCTCTATCATCATGCTTTTAGAGTTATCATAATAAAAATCACACTTCTAATTTTGTAGCATAATTTAATCAATCAATCAATCTTTTATTTGATTTGGAGATCAACCAAATGTTTTAATACATGCAAAGCTAACATTTCTTTGGCAGTTAAGTGAGAATATGATTTTAATTATAAAACCAACAATAAGGAGGAATGAAAATGGTATTGTGTGACTTTCATTTAAGATTTTGGAGATTGATAAACTTGTTTGGATACAACTTTTTTTTTTCACATTCTCAGGCGTGTATATGTAAGCATCCATTCTTAAGTGGTTCAGAGATATAATTCTGCTTAAATAAATTGAGAAAGCTTACTTGTCTTAATATGCTCCTCTCTACTTTATTTCCTATTTCTTTTACCCTTGGTGAATACCAAAGTTTTAACTGAGTTGATACCTGCATTTCATGTTAATTACTTGAATCGAAGTGTTGCTTTTCTTTTTTTTTTTCTTTTAACTAAAGCTGTTCCTTTTGAAATATCAGGCTTCTGGCGGAAAAGAGGGAGTGAGATACCTTTTATGGATTAGGTTGAGCAGGGTGCGCAGAGTTACTGACTTTTTCCAGAAGATGGAGAAAGATATTCGGATCAATTATCTCTTCACTAGGATTGTAAAGCTTATCACCGTTGAACTATATTGCACACATACAGCAGCTTGCATCTTTTACTTTTTGGCAACTACTCTGCCTAAAGAGAAAGAAGGCTACACATGGATTGGGAGTTTGACCCTGGGAGATTACAGTTATTCGAACTTTAGAGAGATTGATCTCTGGAGGCGGTACATCACTTCTCTGTACTTTGCCATTGTCACTATGGCAACTGTGGGTATGTCTATCGCTCTCTTTCTAGTATCACTGTCAAAATAATCTGAAAAACATATTCCAGTTATATTGGAGATGAAATTAGAAGGCTGATGATGTATATGGAATCCACAATACGCAAGTCATCACAAATTACTTAGACGATTCACCAGAGTTAGTTGTTTTCCTCTATAAAATGGACTACTAGTTGTATTTTGTGACAGTTCGAGCAACAATCACGATTAAAGTTGGGTACTGGTTTTTATATCTGGGATTTCTGCCCCCTCTCCTAGATATTTTCTCTTTTCATAAGATAACTTCTTATAAAAAAAACTACTTCTTCCTTTCCATTTTGGGGGATAACAAGGAAAACAAATTTTTTTTGTCAAGCTGTCTTTGTCCTTTTCTCCTGATACCTGTTGTTATAGTTTGTCCTTGTAAAATGGAGGGTGCAGACATTTTGCCTGCTAAGATAGTTCTGATTTTGTATCATATGATATAAGTTGTGACTCTAGATTTCATTTGATTATTATAAAGTTCTCAAACCCTGAAGTTGAAATTCAACTTGTGGCATTCTATATCCAGTACTAGAATTGAAACCTTTTCCCTCCAATTTTTGTTCATTTTTTGTCTTCTATAGACTAGAGTAAGTTCGGGATATATAAAAACCTGAATCAGATGTCTGAAAAATAGAAGTATCATCAACTGCAGGTTTGTAATAATACAGGCTACAAAGTAATCATGAGGTGTGACTGGTAGCATGACGGCAGTTTTACTGACAATGTTAGTGCTTGTCATATTAGGCTAAGTTGCACAGACTCTTTATTTCTGATGCTGCACCTGTGTCGGATTATCCAAAAATACATTACTTTTGGAGAATCCTACACGCACCCGTTGAAATTTTTGAAGAGTCCAAGCAACATAGATATTAAGTGCATGTGATAAATGACTTTTTGTCTTTTCAATCTATTCTGATCCTCTAAAGGTAGCGCTACACTTTATATACTTAAATTTCCTAAATAATTGCTCTTATCCATTTATTCCAATACTTCTGCATGTTTCGAGCTTAGTATTTGAGCTGAATGCATGACACCCAGTCGATCTCAATAGTGTTTTAGAGATGTCCTGTTATCTTTATTTACAAATGATCAATTTGGCAGCATAAAGATAAGTAGTCTGAAATATTGAATAATTGACCATGCGCGTCAAGCTATCACTAGTACCATGAATGTGATCTTCTCTACATCCCCTCCCTTGCACCAAGAAAAAGATAAAAAAAGAAACAAAAGAACAGGAAGACAGCACAGATGCTGTTGATGACACTGCTACTTTATATAGTTTTGGATTAACATAGTGAGTCTTTGTTGGTGAAGAGACAAACAACGAAAAAATTTTGTTTTTGGGTAATGGGGCTAATATAACCAGACGAAATTGTTTGAAGTCTATATAAAAGAAGCAAGTTGTTTTGAAGTGGTACTCATCCGCTTTAAAGGAAGGTTTCTTTTCCTTCTTCATGCTACTTATGAATTTGGCCAGTACTCATGCCATTCTTTTTGTACATTTTCTGGATATGTAGTCACATCCTCCTATTATTAGAAGATGTCTCTTGGTTCTACAGGTTATGGCGACATACATGCAGTCAATCTGAGGGAAATGATATTCGTAATGGTTTATGTCTCTTTTGATATGGTTCTTGGTGCTTACCTGATCGGTAACATGACAGCATTGATTGTCAAGGGATCAAAAACCGTGCGATACAGGGATAAAATGACAGATCTTATGAACTATATGAACAGAAATAGACTCGGAAGGGATATTCGTAGTCAGATTAAAGATCACTTGCGATTACAATATGAAAGCACTTACACTGATGGAGCCGTTCTCCAGGACCTTCCCATCTCAATTCGTGCCAAGGTAATAAACAAAAGAAAACTTCTTCATATGTGTGCATTTTTCTCTATATTCGTATACTGTGGGACATTAGAGTCAGCTAGTTTGAAGACTTTGAATTGTGTGGTTTCTTTTCTGTTTTCCTCAGTATACTGTGCTACACTTGAACCATATGAGTTAATAACAAGTTAGTTTTCATTTGTTACTGATGGAGAGAATACTAGGATGTAAAGAAAGTGGCAGGTCTATAATCTACACACCATGAGTTCTGAAATATAAATCTAATTCTGCCTACTCGGGCAGTTGTTGCACCATTCGTGCAGGTCACTACTGATGCAACGAAGAATTTCTCTGCAGTTCTTTAATTCTGTTGCGAGAGATAATTTATTATCAAAAAAATTATTTGGTTGTGCTATTTTCGGAATTGTTAATAGGGTTGGAGCAGAAAGAGTTAGGTTTGCCAAACCCACAGAGCCTCTCTGCCTCTGGATCCATCACAGGGTAGAAAAAAATTATGCATTGTGACTTTAAGAGAAGCAAGATCAGTATGCATAATTTTATTTTCATTGGGGGTTATTGACTAGGGAATTTTGTTAGTTATCAAAAAGCACATTAACCACCTCTGTTAGCCCTTCTAAAGTTCGTATTTTTTCTTGCATATTATTTTGAGCCTTCCTTTGCATTCCTGATGCATATAACATTTTTTCAGCAATACTGTAACAAACTTCAACCTTTTTGCAGATATCCCAGACGTTATATCAGTCTTGCATTGAGAATATTCCTCTTTTCAGGGACTGCTCCTCTGAATTCATAAGTCAAATTGTAAGTTACTTTCTTGTCAATGGTTGTCTATTTTATCTCAAAACTGTGTTTCTATCCTTCTCTCTTTCCTGAAGAGATCCATCTCATTTTCATTCTAGTTAAAATCCATGATATTATATGATATATCTTTCCACAACCTCTAGGAAATGATGGCTTATATATGTCTTCATCTATTTTCTATATTGATCCACACCATATGTTCCACAATGAATCAGCTATAAATCTGAGACCCAGTTTTGCTCATGTTCTTAATTTGTGAAATTGTTTATCACTTTTACTTCTTCAATGTGCTTAAAGATTTCCTTTGCATCCAAGGACAGCAAGGTTTGGATCCTAGGTTGATAGCATATTTGCAGAAATGGTCCTTAGTAACTTTATGGATTTTTTCTGCATGTAGACACATTTTTCTGCCTGATCAACCTTCATTCACACTCAGCTGAACTAGAAACAACTTGACATGCATGCTTATTCTCTCCTCTCTTAATGTATGCTTTCGTCCTCACGCCTGTCTGTGTGCTTTTGACTGAGTCTTTATTAAAGAAAGTGAAGGAAATCTAGGGCTGAGGGGAAATTACTGTTTTCTGTGAAAAATTTTCAGGTAACTCGAGTGCGTGAAGAATTTTTTCTTCCAGGAGAAGTGATCATGGAACAGGGACATGCTGTGGACCAACTTTATTTTGTCTGTCATGGTGTCCTGGTACACTTTTCTACCATTATTATTGCTGCTCTGCATTTTCTAGCATGCAACTTTTATGTTATAATAAGCTTACATTTATTTGTCATCTTAGAAAAAGTATATTCTACCATATGTTAGCTGTAGGTTTCCAGTCCTTGTTACTATCACTAGTTCTGGATCTATTGTGGACTTGGTTCCTTAGCTGCATCTGTGCAGCTAGGAAATTGTTAGACTGTGATGATGTGATTAGAAACTCTAGAAATGGAGGAAAAATAGCTATATACCTGCTCTCTGGTTTCCTTTGCTCCATATCTTCCGCAAATCTTTTAACTGCTGACATATTAATTTACTTATGGAATTGAGCTGCAGAAATATTGCGAGACTCATTGTGGTTGTTTTGATCCAGGAGGAAATTGGTATAGGGGAAGATGGCTCAGAAGAAAAAGTAGCACTTCTTGAGCCTAATAGTTCCTTTGGAGAAATATCCATTCTTTGCAACATTCCGCAACCATATACTGTTCGTGTTTGGGAACTATGCAGACTCATACGGATTGATAAGCAGTCATTTTCAAATATTTTGGAGATCTATTTTCATGACGGGAGAAGAGTCTTGATGAACTTACTAGAGGTAATCTGTCGTAGGCGGCAGTCCATACTCCATCGATGGCTTCTGTTTCTCTCTTGGTAGTAGTACAAGAGTTCACTAGAAAAGTACATCTGGATTAGTAAGTTAATAGATGTTACTTGTTTTTCTCCTTCTGGAAATTAACTTCTTTTGAGTCGGAAGTTCTTATGCCCTCAAATGGTCTTAAAGCAGCCTTAACTGACAGGGAAAGGATTCTGATCTTCGTGTGAAGCAACTGGAGTCAGATATAGCATTCCATATTGGGAAACAAGAGGCTGAACTTGCTTTGAAATTGAATAGTGCGGCTTATTATGGTGATTTGCACCAGCTGAAGAGTCTGATTCGAGCTGGAGCTGATCCCAACAAGAAAGATTATGATGGAAGATCACCTCTGGTATGATCTTTGATAATAGAAAAATATCGTTTTTCGGGTTCATTACTTCTTGATATTTCAACGAGTAGCTTCTTTTTTAAGTTCTTTTCTGAGCAACTATTGAACTCTTGTGAAATCACAGGCATTTGAGTGTTTATCAGTCCATCAGTGAGTTGTTCACAATGAGTTGTTTGTTTTCCTAGCTCATGAATTTGTTTCTTGAGTGTGCAAATTATGCTGCATGGTTTGGTAGGATTTAGCTGTAAGTTATAGCATATATGATTCTGCAGGCATTATTAGTTGACGTTTCAGATGCTTCTTCTATCACCATACTGATTCTGTCTTTAAGAAAAATAACCAAAGGAATGATTGTAAAAGGAAGGGTAAATATCAGAAGAGTGAAAAATTATTCCTAATCAAGGCGTTGTTTATGAACAGCATCTTGCAGCAGCCAAAGGATATGAAGACATTTCTTTTTTCCTTATCCGAGAAGGTGTTGATCTCAATGCTTCAGGTATGTTTTATAGCCTGTATTTCACCTGTGAACTTACTTGTTCTTAGATATTTATTGCAACTAATGCTTTTTGTCAAATAGACAACTTTGGAAACACCCCGCTCTTTGAAGCTATCAAGAATGGACACGATCTTGTTGCTTCTTTACTTGTTAAGGAAGGTGCTTTCTTGAAGATTGAAAATGCCGGTAGCTTCTTGTGTACGTTGGTTACAAAAGGGGATTCAGATCTACTAAGAAGGCTGTTGTCCAATGGTGTTGATCCAAACTCCAAAGACTATGATCACCGAACACCACTCCATATAGCGGCTTCTCAAGGTTTACTCACGATGGCGAGATTGCTCCTGGGAGCTAGTGCTTCAGTTTTCTCTGAGGACAGGTACCAGTTAATTCTTTATTGCTAGATTATTGTGGTCACTCCTTAAAATCAGTGTGCAATCTTTAGTTTAGAGCAACCAGCTTGGGATTGAAGAGTTATTATGTCTAAATTCTTGCATCCTTTAACAGTGGACCTTAATACTTCATTTTGTGGTGGAGAAGGTTTTCAACTTTTTTTTTTGTCATCGGTGATATTTACAAAGTTGCAATTGTCTTTTATATATGATTATTTGAGAATATGAGGAATGCATGTAACAAATGAATGCTTTAGAAATCAACTCTGAATTTTCTCATCAGTGAATTCGAAGTTGCACTAATTGCTTTTCATATTTTACCTGTGATGGACTAAATGAGACGATTCAGAAAAATGAGAATGACTTCTCAAATATTAGGAAGTTCTCAACACAATTTTCTTTAGGTAAAACCTGTTCTTTTAAAAAAAAAAATCGTTGATGACCTGGATGAGATTACTGTCAAGTTCATCCCTGTTCAAGCTCAAAATGCCTTGAATCATACATGATCATTGGTTAAATGGGTAGGTTTGTTTCATATTGAGCTTATTAGATCATTAGTCAATTCATTTCTTGAGCTTGGTGTAGTGTCTTTCCTTCAAGTTTTTCAGGGTACTCGAGGTTAATATATCATTGTGGTTTACCTGTATTAGCTGAATTGTGCATATCTGTACTCATTTTGCAAGTACGGCTTGCCACTTAAAGCGTAAAGGAAACTTGTTATGTTGCAGATGGGGAAATACTCCATTTGATGAAGCTCGACTAAGTGGAAACAATCAGTTGATCAAGCTTCTGGAAGAAGCAAAATCAGCTCAAATATCAGGATTCCCTAGTGTTTCACACGAGATCTCAGGTATCGCATAAGCGACACCGTCACTAAAGGCAGTGGAATATATTTCTGTTTAGGAGATTAAATTATATCCTTTTTGTGGTACCACTGCTTATTTTATCTGGGACACTCCCTTGTTCCACTTGCTTTCCCTTTACCAGTGACCTATAACAAAAATGCCAAGAAACAATAAAAACTGACTTGATGAGGAACAAGAAAAGCGTTAACTTAATATTCATTTTTACCTATAGGTCATCCCCCCACCCCACCCCCACCCCACCCCCACACACACACCCCACCTCAAATTTTGGTACTGTAGGTAATCATCACTCTTCTTACAAAAAAACGAACAACGGGGACTGTAACTTCTTGTCAGCTAAAGTTCCTCTTGTCACTAGCTACATTGTTACTTATACCAAAAACAAAAAAATCATTTTATTAGCTGAACTGTTTCAAGCTTGCTAACCATATAATCTCCGTGCATAACAGAAAAAAAACACCTGCGGAAGTGTACTATATTCCCTTTCCACCCATGGGAGCCCAAGGACCTCAGGAAGCATGGTGTTGTACTGTGGGTACCTATGAGTATGGAAGAGCTCATTGCCTCAGCTTCGGAACAGCTGAACTTCCCATCCGTCTCTTGTATTTTATCAGAAGATGCAGGTAAAATTCTTGATATAGATATGATTTCTGATGGTCAGAAGTTGTACCTGATCAGTGAAACAACTTGAGAATACCTCGTCTACATATAATTACCCCGTACAGCTTTTGGGTTTGTGTATATTGTCAGCCAAGTTGAAGATGAAATAAAATACTTAAACTCACTTCTGCTGAGTGATGATATTGCAATGAGGCATCTTCCCACTGTAGCAATTTATGCTTCTCGACTTGAATGTTGTTTGTAGTGATTTGGTACTTGTACCTTGCAATAGCAATTTCTGCTGTTGTAACATGAAGTCTTAAGTTTTACCATACAAGGCTGTTTTTGCGGCAGGATGCCGTTACTGCAATGTTTCTATAGTTGTCAAAAATTGAAGTGAGATTCCATGTTCTGTTGGCACTTTTCTATTTTACTCCAATTGTCTTGAAATCCTATATTTACTCTATTGAAGTTTGTACATGGAATCAACAACTTCAAAAATATTCTTATAGTACCCCATCAGTGTTTATTCCCTGGACCTTGCTTACATGGGATGCTTCTGTTAGTGTTTATATGACACGATCAAACTGTATATGACCACATGGGTTGAAATTTTTTGCAACCCCATGAAAGTGATGTTAGCTCACCAGTAGACAAAACAATGTGTTATGTCATATGCTATTGTCTTTTTGTGGTGCCCGTAAAATGGCTTCAGTCTTTCCCCACTAATTCTGGTGGGAGCTTTCTTCTAATTCAGCGCTCTATAATGGTCAAGCCAATTCCAAGCTTTCCTTTGCTAAATTCTCCTTCATGTTATTCCTTCTTGGACAAAGTAATATATACAGTGTTAGAAGTCATCGCTTTGTCTAGCGAGGGTTATAGGTGAAAACATGTGCTTCAAACAATGACGCACAAAATGATCCAAATGGCAGCCTTCGGATTCTTTGATTCTCAATTGGAGGGATTTGATTTGTATTGGCATTATTTTACGTTGATGCTGAAATCCGTTATTTTAATTGCGACTTGATAATTATAGTACTAGATCCATACATGTAAGATATTCTAATTTGTTTGTACATTGTGTGCTTCACTTTCTTTCGTAACTATTGCTTGGAAATAGCTTTGCCAAATTCCAATGACCTAATTGACCTATGAGTCCAATTTCACATTTTCAATATGGGTGCTTCATCCATGAACAAGAAGTTTTGGTTCTGTAGCCCCTTACAAATTTTTTAGTTTTATGTCGTTTTCACGAGAGATTTCATTTTTCCAGTTATGAGAATGAAAAGGTCATTTTCTTCTATTCAACATAAGTGGCCGAATGAGATCATTTCCTCATGAAGGTACAATCTTATGCTCTAAATATGGAATCTGGTTTTTGGCATTATCACCAGAAAATATAAAAGCTAACCAGGATTTGGTCCACAAACATAACAACTCATACTAAGTTACATCAAACTGTTAGTTTATATCTGGAGATGTCATCTAAAACGAATCGGTAATAAAAAGAAAAAAACATTAGTCCTGAAAGAAACCTCCTTTTTTACTTCTAACAAAGTAATATAGTAAGAGAAACATCTAATATTGTCACCAAGAATTCTTGAGTGGTTTCTCCAACAGTGCTGAAAGATACATCTCATTCAGCTCGGGGCCTCTGTCCAATTTTCGCCCAACGACCCACTTGACCTTATTGAACCCAATGCTCTCTATAAGGGGAACATAGAGTTGCGCAAATTGCTCACCAACACAGAAGAAATGGTCAAGCCAGAACAGCCCACCAGGCCGAAGCACTCTATAGATGT
Organism: Capsicum annuum; assembly: GCF_002878395.1. Taxonomy (NCBI): domain Eukaryota; kingdom Viridiplantae; phylum Streptophyta; class Magnoliopsida; order Solanales; family Solanaceae; genus Capsicum; species Capsicum annuum. The sequence goes on along the minus strand of NC_061115.1, from coordinate 176,685,790 downwards.
CGAAAAATAAGAAGTGGAGCAGTGTTGTTGGTATCCAATTACTCAACACATGCATTGAGTGCACTATATCTAATGTATTGTCAAAGAAAGGAAGTCTCTGTGAAATGCTTATATACAAAGGTATGACTCCTCTTGATGCTATAAATGTATTGAAAGGACCATTGAGATTCATTGATGTTGTTAATATTGTTATGTTCCTTTCTCTCATTCTTACAGCAAATGTAGCCACACCACCTCCAATGTCGAGTCCTGTTCTGATTGTACCAGGATTCTTCACTGCCAGTACTTCATCTATAGAGAAGTCAAGACCAGCTCCCTTTGTCGACAACCAACGGTTTTTCTCTCTACCATTGAGGTCAAAGCAGTCTTTGCAATCATCAAATCCTTTCTGAGTTTTCCTGTTGATGAGACATTCATAGTTTTTGCACGTATATGCTGTCCAAACCACAGATGAATCTGATGGTACTCTCCAAAAACCCTCAGGAAAAGGGTAAGGCTCAACATATTCCTTTTGAGCAGCAGGACGACATCTGCGGCGAGGGAGAGGCTCACAACCTGTAAAAAAAAAGGAGAGGAGATTTTGAGGAACAGATTGCTTAATTCCTCTCCTACTTGCACAATTATAGAGATTATCGATACAACCAGACCTCTCCCTAATAACATTTCACTGTAACGGACAAGTTTCTTTTGGAATCAATTTTTCATGTTATGTTATGCTACACGTTCTCTATAACCACATTTGCACTACAACAACCAAAAGTATCTGGACAAACGACGTTGTTATAGAGAGGTTTGACTATAAACACCTTTCCTATATCTACAAGGAACAGTCCCTTTCCACATTAACAATTTCTTAATTTCTTAACACAAACCTTTGAGAAGCAGCTTCTGTGCTAGGAGCTCATCATCAGGGCAAGAACCATTGACTCTGTATGACATGTAACGACGAAGTAAATCCGGAAACCTGGTACACGGATGCCCCACTGGAGGGATGATTTCGTCAGAATCAAAGTTTCTGCTGAATCCAAATGGTAGTTTATGTGGAGATGTGAAAGCAAGGAACTCAGATGGAAGGTCTAAATCAGCTGCTGGTTTATTAGATTCTTGAACATCATCACCTCTATTTGCTGCAGGCTCAACAACCAAAGGGATAGAAGTATTAAGTGATGAAACAGTGGCAATGGCATTATATGTTTGTTGGTATAGAGCACAAGAAGAGTTCTTAAAAGTGTTACAAATGAAAAAGGTGAGGAGATTTGAGGACACAAGAAGGAAGAAAAAGAACAGATTTGGGGAAAAAGTTCTTGGCTTATGAGATGAGTCCATGAGCTTTTTTCTTTTGGACAATAAAAAAGCTTTGTTCCCTTAAAAGTTTAATATGAAGTGTAGAGTGTAATGATAACTGGTATCTATATGCTTATAGATATAATATCCGGCATGTGAAGTGTTCTTTTCTAATTAATTTGAATTTAACTAGTATTTTCATCCTTAATTAAGGTGGATTATACCTCTACTGCCCTTCCTAGTTGGGGAGGTGTAATTATTGTATAGGTGAATCTAGCATCTTAAGTCAACTGAGTTGAGATTCAGCTAGTGTGAACTTATATATATCACTAAAAAAAATAAAGGAAACGTTTAACATATTCATACTTATCAAGTCAAACCTCAAACTTATGTGTGCTTCTTGTGATTGAATTTTTCCAATCTTATCCCTTTCTATAGATCCACTACTAAATGCGAGAGAAATGTTTTCCTAACCTTTTACAAATTGTTTTAGTTTTATGTTCTTTTTACATGAGATCTTATTTTTATATATCAAGATCCAAAAAGATTCTCCAAACCTCACTTATATAATTTCACCGGATATGTTATTGCTGTTGCTGCTAATCCTTGCTGATCCATCGTTAAATAGGATTAGTGATGGATAAGTTCCTTTTTCTTTCTTCGTGTGTAGTCATTTTTTTCATATATATGACTAGTCCGAACTGGAAGTAATGAGTTTACGTGGACCCACATAATACTGTCAGTAATAGATTAGTGAAGCAGGTGCTAGACATTGCAGAAACTACACATTTGTTTCATCACAAAAATCCAAGATCTGTTATTTTTATAGTTTCTTATATGTGAAGCAACATATAGGGCAACTAGCACATTTCCAACTTTAAGATGGACTTAGTGCATTTTTTAGTGTGTATTTATATAATACCCCATCCAGTTCATTATTTAAAAAAGAAATTTTCAATTTTACTCTTTATTCATTTTTACTTGTCTAATATATTAAAAATTATTATCCAACTTTACTCATCTAATTTGAAAAATCAAGATATAATGTTATTATGTGTCTATTTTGTCATTGTTAGTAGATACTATTCATTCTACAACACTTACATGATTTATAATTAATACGGATGATATAGTAAAAATACTTTTTGATTTATTATTTTTTAAGGGGTGTGCTAAGACAAATATATCAAGACCTAATATTGCCTCTGTTCAATAATATTTGTTCACTGTTAATTAACACACCATAAGAAACAATAAATAATAGAAGTAACTTTATTATATCGCCCTTTGAATATACTCTCTTCGTTTCTAAATAAGTGTATGTTTTGCCTTTGATTTTATTCCTAAATAAGTGCATGTTTAAGCTCTCAAGAATATTTTGATTATAATCTTCCTAATATGCACTTGTACCATTAATATCTAACTCTTCATATTAAATGTAATCAATGTCAACTTGAAAAAAGATATAAGTTTTATTTAGGGAAAAGTTGGTAAAATTACATTTTATTTTATAGGAGTTAGTGTTTCTTCTAATCTAAACTAAATAAATTTTTGACTCAATAAACACTGTTGAAGAAAAGAAATTAGAACATAAATTATACATTACTTTTATTTTTACCAATTTAGATATTATCAAACTATTCTTGAAATTTTAGTCATATTAAAATAAAGTTAATTACATCTTTTGAAACTAATAGTCTAGAAAGTGTAAATTAATGATAAAAATTGGGAGAAATTTCTAACATTTCTACTGAAGAAGGAACAATTCACTTATTTTGGACATTAAAAAATAATTCAAAAGTTTACTTATTTTGAATTAGAGGGAGTAATTTATTAAGGGGTATGTCAAATTTAAAACATGCACTTATTTAGGAACGGAAGGAGTAATAAATTTAATGCATTGAATAGTGAATAGTTTTCCTTTTATTTCAAAAGGAATAACTTGTTTTGACTTGATGCGGAGTTTAAAAAAATAAAGAAGGCTTCTGAACTTTGCGGTTTTAAACTAAAGTTAAGTCAAATATATTAAAATTTCATTTAATCTTGTGGTTTTAAATATATCACGTGTGGAAAGTTGAAATTAAAATCTTGCAAAGAAAAATAAAAGGAAAGGAGCATTCTTTTTTAAACGGATTAAAAAAAAATAGGATATTCCTTTTTAAATGGATAGAGTATTTAATATCAAAATAAAATAAGCATAAATTAATAAATTATCTATTAATTTTTCAAACTAGACAAATATTGTTGAACGTCTATTTTTATTAACATCGACAAGTAAAGATAGAAGAAGGAAGGGGAAGGAAGAAGTACTAAACATCAATTAATATGTATTATGATAAAAAAAATAATTTATCAATTATTATTTTTTAAAAGGATTATAAAACATAAAATAATAGATATATAAAAATGAGCGAAAAATCTTATTTTATTATTAAATCTAGATACACTTCATTATTTAATTCCAAATTGGTAATGTAACTTAGTGATTACATTTTGAGGTGCATATTTTGCGGCATAAGTCACATGATAGTTTAGTAGCAATTTCTTGGAAGTCGTATTGACGTTCTTTTTCAACACAGTTGTTGAAGTTCAAGAAATTTTCTAAGCTGTATGCATTTATTATTGTCTCACTACATGAACATTTCCTTTCCGTAACCTTCAATTTTGGATATGTATAAGTAATTAAATTTTATATAAAATTAAATGTGTAAATACACACATTTTATATGATATAATACATATAAAATATCATGTAGAATAAAAATTGACTATGTAGAACACAACATAAAACATATATATCTACTTATATAACTTTATGATGCTCTATTCGTTTCGTATTAGTTGACCTTTATAAATTTGATACACCCATTAAGAGAAATATTTAATTGGGGTCTATTTTATCAAATTAGTCTTATTAATTATGTTTTGAAAATATAAATTTGAATATATACAACTTGTTTAGTCATTTAATAATAAGAATATTATTGAAAGAACATATTAAAATTCTCTTGATTTCATCAATGAGACAACTAAATTGAAACAAATATTTTTAGAAAAAGGATCAACTAAAATGAAATGAAGAAAGTACAATTTTAAGTGTCTATTTATACATACTTAAAATATAAATATAATCTGAAACCAAGTTAAAAAGCATATTTATTTATTTATTTTGACATCATAATTCCTATAAATTTTGGATCAAGAATAGACATCAGTGCGTGTGTATGTACACACATAGTGGCTGTACCATGAATTTGCACAAGTCAACAAAGGGATTAAGGAAAGTATAAACAACAGAAAAATCGCATTCTTAATAAAAGTAATTACATAGAATTCGGGATGTATTTTCTTTCTCCCAATTTTAGAAAAATATATATTACTTGTGTCTTATACGTTATTATAATGTATGAGATAATTATTTTGCCTATAATTATGAAAATAAAATCAGATATTATTATTCTCTCACACAATTAACTCCATTAATTAAAGTGTTGATTTTATGAAGACTTGAAAATAGTAACTGAAAATATTTCTTATACACAAAATTCAGGAACTATACATGTGGTTGACTCCACAAATATTTCTTTTTTTTTTTTCTTGCAATCTGTTATTACATAAAACCAGAAAGCATGTATGCATTTCTCTGTGACCTTTAGCACTTCTATTGGCTTGCTTATTTCTCCATTCACTCTTTCATTTGATTCTACATATTCTGCAAAATACGAGTAGATTCTCAATTTTAAAGAACATATAAGAAATTTCACAAAAAAATCAAGTTAAAACGAAAAGAAAACACAAAAAAGGAAGCAGCAAATGAGCAAACTGTCAAAAACAAAACAGATAACCTTATACTTGTAAAAGCATCAGAGCTGAGATTTTCACTTAGATATTTAAATATTCATCCATTTCATATTAGTTAATTCTCTTGCTAAAAATATTTATTTTATTTTAGTTGTTCAATAACTAAAATCAAGAGAAGTTTATTGTGTTTTTTTAATACTATCCCTATCATTAAATGACCATGTAAAATGTATATATTCAAATTTATATTTTTAATACATAATTAATAGAATTACTTTAGTAAAATAAACCTCTGTTAAATATTTTCTTAAGGAAAATGTTAAGGCAATAAGCATCAACTAAAACGAAATGGATAGAGTAAATATGAAAAAAAAAAAATTAAAGACAAAGAATATGAGGGGATTAAACATTGTCCTCTATATATATACTAGAGGAGCATGGTCCATGTCAGCACTGGCCCAATATTAAGATATTTATTTGTTTTTTCAATCTTGATATATTTAAATAAATTTTTTTAATAAAAAGGTTTGCATATGTTTTCTAGGATTCATCCGGAATCTAGCATGAGTTCAACATATGTTATTTTAATACGTATTTAGATAATTTAAGTTGTTAACTATTTTAATTTATAATATTTTTATGTAATTTTCAAATTAATAGACGTTACTTTTCTTGTCCAAATTATTGTGACATTGATAGTCAATTATATTTTAAAAATAATTTAAGTTTTTAATTATTGTGATTTATAATACTTTTCTTCTATACCAATTTCAGTGTCACTAATATAATTTCAAGAGTCGACCAAATATTTTATATCTTTTAAATTTTTTAAGTTGTTAATTATTGTGATTTCTAGTATTTTTCATGTAATTTTTTTGAAATATATAACATATTAAATTATTTTTAGATATTTTAAGTTGTTAACAATTGTGATTTATAATACCTTTCATGTAATTTTTGAATAATATATGCTACTCTCCTTATCCAGAATTTTGTGTCGACGACAACCAATTATACTTTTTAAATAATTTAAATTTTTTATCATTGTGATTTATAATATTTTTTTCTATCTCAACTTATGTGGCACAATGCTTAAATGACTATAATAATTAATTAGGGGTGATATAGTAAAATTACGACTGAAGCAGCTGAAGTAGAAATTAGTCAGTTTTTTTTTTTATTAATTATTGTTATTTACAGTACTTTTTATTTCATTTTCAAATAATATATGTTGCTTTATATCTTTTTCAATCCCGTCCCAATTTATGTGGAACTAATATAATTTTGATAGTCAATCAAATATTTTATGTTGATATATCATTTTGTTATTCTTATTTTTCTAATACATAAATGACTTATAATAAGGAGTGATATAGTAAAATCATAGTTCGAAAGACGAAAATTTAATTTAAAATATTAAGAGTTAATTTCATATTTTATGTCTATTTTATTTTTCATTAAATATTATTTATTTTCTTAATACCTAGATGAAACATAATAATTAATTAAAAATGATTAATTATGTTATTATTATAAAAATTAATATAATTTTATCATATCCAAAAGTAATCATCGATAATTCACCGGAATAGTATATTAATTAAATACGGGATGCTATATTTGCATATGCAAAATATGATATTATTAAACATTATTGGATAGTGCATTATATATATCTTTCACAATAATAAAATTTTACTATATATTTTTATTTATTTCTTTTTAACTTGATACATATTGACCCAACACAAATTCTAAGAAAATATTCATTAGAAATTTATTTTATTAAATTAAATTTCTTAATTTTGTAATTTAAAAATTAAAAGTTAAGTTTAAATATTAGTATTTATATATAAGAAAAAAGTAATTTTAAAATTTAAATTTACTAAAATAAATAAATAAAAAGATTCTTTTTTATATAAAAGTCAATTAAAATAATAAAATGGATTTACTTTAACTTTTTAGTTGCAATTAATTAAGATAATTTTTTATTTTGTCATAATTTATGCTGCACCGATAAAATTTTGAGAGTTGAATAGAACTTTTATCTATTTTTTAAAAAATATTTTAACTTGTTAATTATTGTGATTTATAATAATTTTTACGCAATTATCAAATTATATATTTACTCCTTGTATCCCAATTTATGTAGCTTCGATACAATTTTGAGAGTCAACTAAAATTTTTATATATCTTTTAAATATTTTAAGTTGTTAATTATTATGATTTGCAGTACTTTTTTTTATCTCAATTTATGTGGTATTGCTAAAATAATGAGAGTCAATAAATTTTTTATATGTCTTTTAAATATTTTAAGTTATTAATTATTGTGATTTGTGGTAACAAATTAGTTTTGAACATGATAGCCAATTAAATAAATAAAAAATTTTAATTTCCAATATGTAGTTATAGTTAATTAATATAAATTAATAGAATATATTAAATATTTAAATTATTATAATGAAACAATGGAATTATTATATATTGGGGCATGGTATGTAATTGAGTGGGAGTAGAAGGGTTTTTTGGTAAGAGTTAATAAAATTTCTATATGTCTTTTAAATATTTTAAGTTATTACTTATTGTGATTTGTAGCAACAAATTAATTTTGAACATGATAGACAATTAAATAAATAATTTTTTTTACTTTCAATATGTAGTTATAGTTAATTAATATAAATTCATAAAATATATTAAATATTTAAATCATTATGATACAAAAGTAAAATTATTATATATTGGGGCATGATATGTAATTATGTGAAAGTAACTGGGTTTTTTGATAATTGGAAGAGGTGGTTTTAATAGAATATATTAAATATTTAAATCATTATGATGAAACAATAGAATTATTATAAATTGGGGCATGATATGTAATTAAGTGGGAGTAGAGAGTTTTTTGGTAAGATTCAATAAAATTTCTATATGTCTTTTAAATATTTTAAGTTATTAATTATTGTGATTTGTGACAACAAATTAATTTTGAACATGATAGACAATTAAATAAATAAAAAAAATTACTTTCAATATGTAGTTATAGTTAATTAATATAAATTAATAAAATATTAAATATTTAAATTATTATGATAAAATAATAAAATTATTATATATTGGGTCATGGTATGTAATTATGCGGAAGTAATTGAGTTTTTTTTTTGTAATTGAAAGAGGTGGTCGAAACCACTTCTTTTATATAATAGAAACTAGATAATTAAGGACTTTTTTACGGGCTCAATATTATAACTTTAAATATATTTAATTAATTTTATGAAAAAATTAATTACTAATTATTTTAATTAAACACAATAGAAAATAATAATAGTGATCACACTTTATACTTTTTATTTTATAAAAACAATAAATTACAACTTATTTACCAATTTAACCTTAAAATATAATATGCTATAATGCTTATTTTTACTTCAGACCTAACATATTCTCTTGAATTAAACAACTCTATTTTAATATTTTTCTTCTTTTAACTTTATTTGAAATAACAATAAATTAAAATTATAAATGTCAATATATTAAAGATTTATTTGATTTAACAATAACTTTTGACATAATTATTTGATAATTAATAAAAATAAATATCTTGAAATAGGTTAACAATTATAAATTTTAGTCGACTAAATTGCAAGTAAAAAACTAAATTACTGCATTATATATTTTCAAGATATGATTTACATAATTAATTTCGCATAATTTTTATAAATTTTCTTGTAGAATTTCATGTGTGGCAATATTTACTAGGCTAAAAACTAATAGTAATATTTAGAAAATCAGAGCATTGAAAGTAGTGGCGGAGTCACTATTTTCACTTAAAATTTTGAGATATAAAAAAGTAAACAGTAAAAAAATTCAACATCTACTATATAAAAATAAAAATACTTTTAGTTCTAAGTAAACAATCTAATGTTTTGTGGAAGGGAATTCGAATAAACCCAATAGCCCTATTTAACTCTACTCTTAATTGAAAATATATATGATTGCAAGAGATAATATCTTTGTATAAATTTAAATTTATTTGAAGTAATACTTTGTACATAATATAGTTGAATAAATTGACATTTAAAATAAAAAATATTGTTATTAGCCATGTAACGACTCATACATGGAGAACACATAAGCTAGAAAGAAAGAATGACCAATGAAATTCTTTATTTGAGATGACTATGATTATACTACCTAACTATGAAATTACATTAATGTCCTAACTCACATTTCTATATAGTAAAAAAAATTACATTAATATCCTTGATTGTCCCCTAACTCACATTTTTATACAGTAGAAATACATGAAAACATAAAGTTAGGTTTTGTTTGTATAGTGTGAGTTTCTGATGAAGTGGAATTCAGATGAATGCTGAGCCTAGCTCCGCTCCTATTTGCATTCTGAGTACTACTACACTTTTAATGTAACTAGCTTTTGTCGTTACAAAGAGAAATTCTCTTATATCAAGAAGATTCGAAAGTTTATACTCCCTGTTTCATAATAAATGAATTGTTGAATTTTGATATACAGATTAAGGAAAAAACATTAAAGACATAAATTTAATAAAATTTTTCATTTTTACCTCCCAAAAAAAAAATTTGACCTTGTAATACCTTTTTAAAAATTAATTAGTTGTCAAATTATAAGAATAAATTTAAAGAAAATATTTAATGATTCACTAATCAAATTAACATATCTAAGCTTCTTCCCTTTTATTGTGACTTGTGCTCATTGCAGAAGGAGATACTACTACCTACCAGCTGTAAAAGGGGGGACTAAAGAGGCTTAGGTAACGCTCTTACGTTTTTGTTTAGATTTTGGAGGTTCTCAGTCGTGTATTTTAGCGAGGACAAAAAGTAAGTTCCCAAAGTCAGGTTTAGACGTGTATTACTGTATAGTACTCCCTCTGTCTCATTATATTCGTCTCAAATTTTTTAATTTAATTTGTTATTTTACTTATCATTTTTATTAATTAAGATAAAATAATTCTTTTTTCTTTTTTTACCTTCAGTATTAATTATTTTTTTCTCCAAATTAAAATATAAAAATCATTTAATAGGGGCACTATGGTAAAGTAATCATGTTATTAATTATTTTTTAATCAATATGTAATATCAAATTGAGACGAGTAAAATAGAACAAAGGGAGTACTAGTATATACTTCCTTCTCCGAGAATTAGTTTATTTATCTTTTAATTGGACTTCTATTTTACTTATCATTTTTGACATATCAAAAGAGGACAACATTTTTCTTTTTCTGTTTTACCCTAAACATTGGCTGTCTATTCTTCAAGCTAATTTCTAGACATAATTGTAACTGTCAATTAATAGGTTCAAACTAATTTCAAGACACAATGGTAACCATCAATTAATAGGAATGTTATGATAAAATAGTCATGTTAATGTAATTTTTAATATGTTTTTAGATATATATTTTAAGTTATTAATTATTGTAATTTATAGTAATAATTTTCGAATATTATATGTTACTCTCCTTGTCCAAATGTTTACGGCATTGATACTCAATTATATTTTAAAAATAATTTAATTTTTTATTTATTCTCATTTATAGTACTTTTCATTCATTCCAATTTAAGTGGCACCGATATAATTTTGAAAGTCATTCAAATATTTTATATCTTTTAAATTTTTCAAGTTGTTAATTATTGTGATTTATAGTACCTTTTTTACGTATTTTTAAAAATATATACTAAATTAATTTTTTTAATATATTTTAAATTATATCTATTGTAATTTATAATACTTTTTTGTAATTTTCAAATAATATATATTACTCTCCTTGTTCAAACTTTTGTGGCGTTGATAGTCAATTATATTTTAAAAATAATTTAAGTTTTTAATTATTCTAATTTATAATAATTTTTCTTCTATTCTAATTTATGTGGCACATGCTTAGATGGACATAATAATTAATTAGGGGTAATTTAGTAAAATCACAATTGAAGCAGTGAAACAGACATTCTTAAATGACTTATAATAACTGATTAGGAGTGATGTAACAAAATTACTATAAAAAATACTTGTGAAAAAAAATTTAAGTAGACCTCATATAAGACGTCAAGTAAATTTAAAATATCAAGAGTTAATATATCATTTTATGTCTATTTAACCTTTTTTACTAAATATTATTAATTTTTAATAAGATACTTATAATAATTAATTAGGGGTGATATAGTAAAATCACGATTAAAGAAGTCGAAACAGACATGTTATAAATGTCTATTTTACTTTTATTTTATTAAATATTATTAATTTTTTAATACTTAAACGACTTATAATAATTTTTTTTCCATAACCTCGAATTAAACAGAATACCTTCACAATCAGTCATTCAATACATAATACTTCCTCCGTCTCAAATTATGTGTCACCATTTTTTTTTGGTCCGTTCTAAAAAGAATGTCGTCTTTCCTTATTTGTTAAGTTTTTAAAGACACAATTACAGTTTTACCCTTAGTGGTTCCACTTGATTTTAAATATCATTACTCTTTTTTTAATTTATTTTTCAATTAAAAGTGGCTCCAATTAATTTTAAATACTATTATTCCTTTCTTTAAGAAGGATAATTTTGTAACTTTAACAAAGTCAATACTTATTTCTTAAATATCGTGTCCGGTCAAATGGTGACACATAATTTGGGATGAAGGGAGTAATTAATTATGAATAATATAATAATTCGATTGAAGCAGGCACGTCGACGAAGAAGTGTCTACTTCTTCACACTTACTAATAGTAGTAAAGTAATATGTCACGTAAAACCTAAAATTTATACACACACAGGGGCGGATCTATTAAGGCTCGTGGGGGTGGCACGCCACCCGCAAATTTCGACGGAAACTCTATATATAGAGCTGTATATATATACAAATATAGTTAAAAATTAAGTCTGCCACCTATAATAACAAGACACTGTGTAGTGCGGGTGGCAAAGAGCTGGTTTTGTAGTTCCAAGGTCTTGTGTTCGAAACCTGCTGGCAATATTTGTTTTTTAAAACCATTTTTGTTAATAATTTTTCATTTAAAAAGTAAGGCACCAGCTGGCTTTGTTAATAATTGCAACGCGTACTTGATACCAAGCAAAGTCAAATTCCTATTTCCAAACTAAAAAAAACTATTTCCAAATTCCAAATCAAAACATCGACTGAGACTCTTATTCTTGAGGTTTCCTGCTGATGCTGCTTGCTCTCTCTCTGTTTGCTCTCCGTAAGTTATATTGAAAAATTATTTTTTTTTCTCTTTCTTGTGCCTAGAAATCCAAATTTGAAATTATCTATGTATCTTGATAACTTGATTTAGGATAACGTGTTCTAGTTTTGTGATTGAGAATTTGAGATGGAGAATTTTTTCAAGAAGGTTAATTATTCACAATCAAGTTCTAGTAATGTCAATGTCAATCGTTCTTATCTTATAACTGACCTCGATTTGGGTTCACTTAAAGCCGATCCGGGAGAAAGAAGACCTATTTCTGATTATGATCCTCGAATACGAGATGAAGTGAGGAAATATTATATTGAAAAAGGGCCTTGTCAACCTGTCTTGAAACATTAGTTGAGGCAAATATGATTTGACAAAGGCATTAGTTGAGGCAAATCTTGTAGAGACTTATTCACTTGTTTATTTACTTGTGAAGTTGACTTTGATTTTATCCGTCGTTACGGCAACTGTTGAGAGAACATTCTCTTCCATGAAGCACATAAAAAATGAAGTGCGAAATAATATCGGTGATCGATATTTAAATAATTGTTTAGTATGTTACATGCGTGATGTATTTAAAAATGTAAGTAATGATGTCATCGTTGATCGTTTTCAGAATATGAAAACTCGTTGTGGGCAATTGTAATGAATTATGGATATTATGATATTAGTAATATTATTAAAAGTTTAAGTTTGGTCATTTTATTATTGTTCATTTATTATTGATTGATTTGTTAATTATCCTATAAACCGAAATGATGAATAATCCGATTGAATTACTTGACACCCGGTGAGTTCGGATCCTGGATCCGCCTCTGCACACACAATAGTAGGATGATTAATAATAGTACTTGACATTAAAAGCTTAGCCCTCTTAGCCTCCTTAGGGGTCGTTTGGTAGAGTGTATTGGAAAACTAATGTATGCATTAGTTTAATGTGTATTACTAATACCTTGTTTGGTATACTTTTGCACCCTATATATAACTAATGATTGCATTAGTTATACACTCTATTGCGTATTAAGGTGTGTATTACTAATACCTCAAAATTCATGGTATTAGCAATGCAATGGATCCAATACATGCATTAACATGATTAAAGACACTATTATCCCTCAAAAAAAAAATTTCACATCTTTTCTGACATATATATGGAGGATATTTTAGTAATTTTTTTTTAAGAAATTATTTAATTCATGTTATTTTAATACATTAAATCAATCACTGCATAAGAAAAATACAAACATAACTAATGCAAGCATATCTAACACAAATATTACTAATACAAATATTACTAACACACTATATTTTGCATTATTCTTATACACTCTACCAAACGACCCCTTATTATTGTACTAGTAATTAATTGTGTGTTCAAATCCCATTATCGGTAGTTGAAGTAGTTCGACACATCCACATTATTGTACTTCGAATGAATTGTGTCACCGCCCAAAATATTTCTGTGAGCCTACTCCTTTAGATCTACTTCTTTGTACTTAAAAGTAAAAGTAGAATTCCATTTCAAAAAAAAAAGAAAAAGAGAAGGTACAAAGTGGATTAAGATAAAAAAGAGACAATTGCATTTACTAGGGGTTTAAGTTTGGTTTGCTAGCCATTTATAAATGGAAAAATTACAAATGACACTATAATTATGTGTTATGCGCAATGTTTAAAATAATTATCGTATATGATTACTTTTGATTTGCTAGACATTTTTCTTCCGCACACAAAGCACAGGATCACCCCATGGTAAAACACTAGGACTGGTGAAACCCTTATCAAGAAAGATCTTTTAATTGCTCCTTAAGCTCCTTTAATTCACCCGGAGCCATTCTATAAGGAGGAATAGAAATAGGACGGGTATCCAATAGAAAATCAATCCAAAATTCTATTTTTCTGTCGGGAGAAATTCCAAGAAGATCATCGGGAAACACTTAGGAAACTCACTAACCACGGGGAAAAAATACAACAAAGAACTTCCAGAGTCAGAATCCTTAACCCGAACTAGATTATACAAACATCTTTTCGAAATCAATTTCTGAGCTTCAAGATAAGAGATGAACCTCCCCCTAGGCACTATGGAACTTCTCTCCCACTCTAATATCGGTTCATTCAGAAAGTAGAAATTGACCTTTCGGCTCATACAATCCAGAGACACATAGTACGAATGAAGCCAGTCCATCCTCACAATAACATCAAAGAATACCATTTCTAACTCTATCAAATCCACCATTGTTTCTCTATGAAAGATAGACACTACACAACCTTTATAGATCCTTCTAGGAACTACAGAATCACCCACTGGGGTAGATACAGAAAAGGGGTCGAAAATACTCTCCGTATCCAAAACAAAATGCACAGCCACATAAGAGGTCACATAAGAAAGGGTAGACCTCGGGTCAAGCAAATAATACACATCACGAGAGAAAAGTTGTAATATACCAGCAACACTATTTGGAGATGCCTCAATTACTGGAAGTAGCAAGTGCATAAAGGTGATTTTGACCAATGTCGGTAGCATAAGTAGCGCCCTTTGGCGTAGGAGCTGAAAATGTGGCAATTGAAACTTTATTAGATCCAGTAGCAACCTTGGCTGAAGGAAAATCCTGTTGCATGTGACCCAGCTGAATACAATTGTAACACTAATTCATCCCCTCCTCATAATAACCATGATGAAGCAGCCTACAAAAATGATAAGAAGGATAAGGTGTGGCTGACTAAGCGCCGCTAGCTTGAGTCTAGGCATCCTGTGCCTCTGGACCGCCGCTAGCCTGATAACGATGATCTCCCAAAGGCTTAAGATAAGGAGCACTAGCAGACGAATACTAATTTCTGTAATTTTTCTTTTTTGTCCATTGTCTACCATCTCTCTTACTATTCTGCTAAACCCTACCCTGCTCTAAATACTTAAACATCTTACTCTGCCTCTCCCTGATCTCTGTTTGTTTCTTCTTTTCATTCTTTACTTGCTACATATAAACCACAAGCCTAGAGATATCCATGTCATTGTTCAATCTTGCAGCCTTACATTCCAATACCAAGTCACGAGACAAACCAGAAGCGAACTTTCTCATCCTAGCCCTCATGCTAGGCTCCAACTCTGGAGCATAATGAGATAACTGGTGGAACTTCAGGGCATATTCCTTCATACACATCCTACCTTGCCTCAAGTTCACAATCTCTTTGTCCTTGGCTTCCCTCAACTCCTAAGGAAAGAAACGATCAAGAAAGGCACCAGAAAATTCCTCCCACATTGCCCGCTCAACATTATCACCCCTTAACTGCTCCCACTTCTTATACCACTAATAAGCAACATCTTTCAGCTGATAAGCAACAAACTCTACACCCTCTATATCAGTAGCGTGCATCACTCAAAAAAATTTCTCCTTCTCATCAATAAATCCTTGAGGATCCTCCTCTACCTTAGAGCCTATACAGGTTAGGGGATTCAACCTCATAAACTGGCCATTCCGAGTAACCTCAGATGAAGGGGCAATAAAACAAATAGGATCAGACTGACGAGATTGAGAGGCCACCATTTGAGTAGGCAGATGAATGAACCGATGAAAATCCACATTAGAAATATCCCCTTAGGTGATTGAGCATGTGTGTCACCAGTCATGGAAGGACTATGGGGACCAGTTGAACTCTAGATGGAGCAGTACAATCAGAAGCAGGGACCTTAAGCTGGTTCTGCACTCCATAAACAAAACGAGTCTCCTCCATATTCCCTTCAGGTGTAGTTTCTACAACCGTTATATCTTCAAGGTGACATGATCTAAAATGCGAGATAACCAAGAGTTAGAGAAATTCCATGACTCTAGACTCTATAACCCGAAATAAAATACAAGAAAGGAAAACATTTCTAAATTCCTTGTATCCTTCTCCTTATAAGTGTGGTGCGCTACATACCCATAAAAATGAATATACTCGACATGGCTTTGTGGATACACAACGACTCTCAATCGTACTTTGATACCAAGTTTATCACGACTCGTACCAGGGCCTGGCCATGACAGGTATATCAAATCCACCATTGACCGGAGACCACCCCCATCACCTAACCTTATGAGCACAAAATAATAATAATAATAACAAATGCAGAATCCAACTAAAGAGTAATAGTTAAATAAATAGATAACTCTAAAGAAAATTAAGATTCAATCAACAACCAACCAACCTACATTTGTCCATATTAGCCTTTAAAATCAGAATACCAAACAGGTTAGGACATGCCCCCAACCATGACAAAAAGAATTCAAAAATATTGAGCCAAAATAAAAAAATACAAAAATGATAAGGCCTTTCGGAGGATGGAGGCTCACCACTTCACAACTACTCAATGAACGCGCTAATCCACCTAACACTGCACAGGGGTAAAAGAAGTATCTTCAGACCCTACATTATGAAACAATGTAGCGTTCGAGGACGGTTAGTAGGGTGAGCGCTAGCATGTAACTCAGGGATATAAAAACATAATGTCATGTCCAAAAATCAGTCAAAAACCACAATGCACATATTTATATACATATAAATAAGATGTCGGGGTAGGGAATAAGGTTTAAGCATGAGATTTTAAAATCAATAACCTGGACTGTGTAGCTCTAACCATCCTAAAAATATCCATAGGCTATATGGGTCTGTCTTCCCCTACCGGAAGGGCCTTAGTGAGTGTTAGTCACATGATTCAGAGAAATTCGAGGAAGGACCAAAGCCGCTAAGGCTCTAACCATTCCAATATATATATATAATGTGTGAACTATGCACACGGTCATTACGACCCCTACCTCGACAAACGTAGTTTCCAGTATCGGTCCTCCCAGGACCTCCACCTTTCACGATGAGCTACACAAACCCCTTTAAGCTCAAATTAAGACCATTTACGCACATAATTTCAATCATTAACTCGGATGTCATTCATTAAGGCATTAACTACTTGGTATCGTCATACCAATACGCTTACAAGCTAAATCACACATGATAAATCAATCTACAGTATCACAATGACTCCCCAAGTTCCATTAAAATCCAATCCATGGCCACCAAGGACATCCAAATCTATTTAAATAGCCATTTATCCATTAATGTAATACATTGAGTTCAAAAATGAGTTAAACCATGCAATTTTTCATAATTTAAATCAAATTCATTAGGTAGGTTGAGTTCATGCAATTTCAAGCTAAAATTCATCCAATTTGGAGAAACCCATATTCCTCATTCCAATCATTTAATTAAAATACCAATTCAGTCTCAAAAATACCAATTTAAAGCATGAATAATCAATTTGAATCGTGGGAAAAGTAATTAAATCAATAACAACAAAAATCCTCCATCAAATTTCAAATCCACAACTTAAATCACATGGAAATCCATCAAACAAATTCCACAATGTAGAATTAAAGTTTGAGGAAGATATACATGCCTTTTACACACAAGAATTCGAAGTCAATTTGAAGCTTGAAGCCCGAATGATGAATTCTCTTTGAAACCCTTGAGTTTTCTTAATTTTTGAGTTGAGAGTGAAAGTGAGTACTTTGATATTTTAAAACTAAAGAAAATAAGCTTATTTTATGTTTAAGGGTCGTACATGGGTGAAAAGATCCAAAAGCCCCTCACCCCAAGTGAGAAAATATAAACTACACAAAAATTATGCCTTGGCGTGGCACGCCAATATCACGGAGACTATCTTCCACGCCAAGACAATATCACGGAGGGTAGCCACTATGACATGACGAAAACGCGGAGGTTAGCCTTCGTGGCACGTTGATATCGTGCACCTCTACTATCTTGGGGTCCCCAAATGTATCTGAACCCATTTTCAAAAATTCCAAAACTCTCCCGAATTACCTTTTAACATCCCTAAACACACTTTAAATCAAAAATCAATATTACTAACAAGGAAAGGCAAAAAATAAATTGATCAAAATTTTAAGGGTCTTACAAGTTGTCATTGGTGAGTCCTCATCATATGAGGACTAGCTATAATATATTTATTTTCTTTTCGACTAATTTTAGTTTTAGCCAGTTAGAGTTAGTTGGAGATTTTTCCTTACAACTTATTATGATTTAGAGCTTTTAAAACAAATATTTAGATTTTTAGCATGATTGATTGTCAGACAGTTCTATTTCCAGTTTTGGATGATATTCAGTTTTACATTATTCTGATTTTCACCAGTTCTTTCAATCAACTTCTACCCAAAATTTTCTTATTTCTTCAGTATCCAAATGCATGCCAGACCATGGGTTAGCTTGGGGTCACTTGTGGTCTTAGGCACCGTGTTACAACTAGGGGGTAGTCTCAGGTCGTGACGAACTTGGTATTAGAGCAGTAGGTTTAAAGTGTCCTAGGGTGTCTGAAAGCCGCATTAAGTAGATTCATGTTCATGGGTGTGAAGCGCGCCACACTTATGAGCGAGAGGCTATGAAACGTTTTAGATGGGTTGCCGTGTTTAAAACACTAAATATATAAAAAAACATGATGGGCTAATTGAAATCAAATAGAATCAGTCAAAATAATAAGCTGAAAATTTTATATAATTTTTTATAAAAATGACTTCTAGTTAAAATATTATCCCGCACATGTTGGGGATTGACTGTCATGTCAACAAACAAATCAAATGTTCTAGAACTAATCGAAAATATGCTGAAAATTGATACGTAGGCCTTATTTTAGATGTGCTAATAATAAAATTAACATGTTCAAAACTTATTTTATTATCTATCTATATATATAATAAAACAAAGAAGTTAGCCTAAAATTAAGTTAAGTGGCATATTGAGAACTAGCCACTTGGTATTTTGGCAACAAGAATCTATTTTGTTGGCAACAAAATTTATTTTTGTGATTATTTTGGTGAATAATCAATTAATAAAAAAAATTTACTATGACCAAAAAGTCATTTCAAAATAAAAAATATTTCAATAGAGATGTCATTCCTTAAAATATGTGAACAATTAATTTAAACAACATAAATAATAATATTATAAAAAGTAAATATTTATGATTTTACTACAATTGAGTAAATCAAGAAAATATTACAAAAAGTCAATTAGTAAATAGTAATCATGTAACTTATATGAATAAGATTATAATAATCAAAAAGTCATTTTAAAATAAAAAAAAATATTATGAAAAAAATATTATCCCTCAAAAAATATACACAATTAATTTAAATAATAATTTTATTTAAAAAATACTTATGGTTTTAGTACAATTTAGTAAATCAAGAAAGTATTACAAAAAAATCAATTAGAGAATAACTAATTAATAATCAAGTAACATATATTAAAAAATTTATTATGACAAATGAGTCCTTCCAAAATTAAAAATATTATGAAAAAGATGTCATCACTCAAAATGTGTATATAATTAATTTAAATAACAATATTATATAAAAAGAACATTTATTATTTGATTACAATTGACTAAATCAAGAAAGTATCAAGAAATATCAATTAAGAGAATAACCAAATTAGTAATCAAACAACTTATATGGAAAAAATATAATACTCAAAGAGTTATTTCAAAATTAAAAATATTATAAAAAAGATGTGATCACTCAAATGATAACTTTGAACTACAAAATGGAAGAAATTTATTTCTATATATTTCAAGTAATTTTATTTAAAAAATATGCATTCATATTTATTGAAAGAATTTTCATTCGATATATTTTAAGTAATCTATATTTAAAACAATATGCATTCATATTTAATGAAAGGAT
Source organism: Capsicum annuum (assembly GCF_002878395.1). Lineage (NCBI taxonomy): Eukaryota > Viridiplantae > Streptophyta > Magnoliopsida > Solanales > Solanaceae > Capsicum > Capsicum annuum. The sequence goes on along the minus strand of NC_061115.1, from coordinate 176,665,771 downwards.
TTTCATAATTAAGAATAACTATCAATGAGTAATTACACTATCATTCTATAATAGGAAATGAATAAATGATAGTCTTGAATTTAAAAGAGGGTAGATTGAAAATGAATAAATATTAAAAAAGATTAAAATGAATATTACTACACAGAAAAGATTGCATAATGTTTATCGAAAATAACTACTAAAATTACATAGTCATAGTTAATATTTAAAGTCAAAAAAATTTTTGTCTTACAAAGTTATTCTTTTAATTGACCAATTATATAACCCTATATATGTTTGCAAGAATAATTTTTGATTTTAAAATAATCAAATTTGAAAAAGATACTTCATTTTGATGAACAAAATTAATTTAAAAAGATTAAATTATCTTATATTAAAATTTAAACGTGCAAATCAATAAAATGAATTAGGAATAAATATTTCTTAATAATAAAAATATTAATAATAATAATTTTTAAATGATGGAATGTAGGTGTGAGTTACTAATAAATTAGAATATATGCAATTGAAGTATTATCATAAATTGAATATTTATATGACAAAAAGTATTTATAATTTCAATTCAATGTAAATGAAATGAGGAAACATGATAAAATTGATTAAGAAATATAAATAGAAAATGAATAATCAATTAATAATTATATACATATATATGAAAAAGAATATACTGTAATTAATCTAGAAATTCTAATGGCATAACAATTTACCACTATATAAGAGGATTACACTCAGTAAAAGCTAATTAATTTCTACCATAACATGTTGGAAAAGATGAATTGTACAAGTGATTTATGCCATAACTTATCTTGTCGTGATAATCGTTAGAATCTCAATTTACTGTGAGTATTGTTTTAGAATAAATTTTTCTTGATTTATCAAGTCAACTAAAGATACATGTTATGTTGTATATTCATTTTATTTTCTACATGTTTGGTGAAAATTTTATGAGCCAGTATTCATGTACTTTATGTTTTATAAAAAAATATAACCTGTACTCTTTGAAGATTTAAGTTAGTGATCTTTTAATATGTCATACATTCTTAAAGACTTATAAAAATTTATCTTGGTCGAAATGTGCAATGAGAATTTTAGCAATAACATAAAAATTTACAAGTTATACATTAAATATGAAGAAACTAATATTGATATTAGATAGTTGGTTTTCTTGCATTTCAAAGATTGTTGCTTTAGATTTTAGTGAGGTAATAATATGATTTCAAAAATGAATAAACTATGATACTAAATTACTAATGCATTATATTTCTATATATTAGGATTAACACTTGATTTGTCTATACTATATTTCAAACTGGTAAGATTAACAATTAATTTGTGTGATTTTAATAGTATATTAAAAGTCTTGTGATATTGTATTAGGAACGATAGTTAAGTGACCTTAGTAAAAAAATGAAAGCTGTATAACTATCTATGAAATTTACCCGACACTAGAATTACTATCTCAGAAGCTATATCTCGAAGATCAAAATTTGGGTGAGTATCTCGTGGCTGATGCTCAATGGGCAATGCTCAAATTCAATAGATCAAATACTTATGAATATTGATTTTTCCAAATTCATTATATTTAAATTCTTACTGCAAATATTATTGTACTAATGTGAAAATAAAGGTCATTTATCATTTGTTATTTATAAACATTATGCTACAAACTTTCTTATTTTTTTTTTGTTTTACTTGATATAAACAGGCAATAACTTTAATCATGTTTATATTTATATTTGTAACTCCAATTTTAGAATATTGTAAATCTTTTGGTGCAATATGAAGGATAAAGATGAATAAGATTAATATCTTATTGTACTGATGAACATGAGGGGTCAAGTATTAGTTGAATGTTCTAAGATGGAAGGAAATTCAATTTCGATAGTGATTAATATTTATAATTTCATTCAAATTGAGTAAATTGAGAAAGTATGATAGGATTGATCGAAAATAGAGTTGAAGAGTGAGTATTCAAACCTATAAAAAACTAAACCATTTATTCAAAAAAATAATATACAATAACATTCATTAATATTTGTTGGTCCATTATCATAAGAGAATAAGTGAATATTGTGAAATCGTGCAAACAGGTTAGGACTATAGATAATGTTATAAGTTACTTGTTGAAAAAATGATAATAAAAAAATATATAAGTGAATATTGTGAAATCGTGCAAACAGGTTAGGACTATAGATAATGTTATAAGTTACTTGTTGAAAAAATGGTAATAAAAAAATATGAGAGGAAAAATTGACTATTATTGAAACTTTGCTCAAAATATTTGACTTGACGCAAAAATATTTTAAATTTATAAAAAAATATACTATGACTAAGATCGTGCAAAGGAATACAAAATTTACTTTGAAAAAAAAAATCTATTAAGACAAGAAAAGAGAAAGGGAAACTCCTTTCTTCCTTTTAATAAGAGGTGCAAACTAAAATATTTAATATAAAAAAATTTAAATTTCAAGTTAAAATTTTACAGAGAAACCTTATGTGCATAACTCTAAAACATTTCTTTCATTAGTTCTTTGTTTTTCTAACCAAATTTAGAAGTCACTTAACTAATCATAATTATGTTAAATATGCATTTTCTTTTGTAATTCTATGATTTCTTACTAAATAAATCAATATAGATCACAATATTATCTAATATCCACAAATAATTATATTACAATATAATATTTTTGCGTGTGAATACTAACTTTCGAAAAGAAATGTTTAAGTTTTATGAAATTAATGATATTAAGTTTAATATTTTAATAGTTATTTTTCGTATTGCATAACTTTATTAATTTTAAATACATGAATGAAATTGAACAAATTTTTTTATTATATAAAATCAATAAAATAATAATTTCTATAATTAATTTCATTTAATATCGACCGTCGACCGCGTAGGTACTAATCCTAGTTATTTTTTTAATATTGAAAACCCAATTTCAATATGCTGAAAACTGTTTTCCAATTGCTTGAAATTGATTTTTCAATGCTGGAAAATAATTTTTGTGCAGAAATTTGATATTAATATGCTGGAACATGGTTTTATATGCTGAAAATTAAGATCAATATGCAGTCAAACAAATACAAACGTTGAACATCACATGTGGGTTAAATTAAAATGCTTGAACTCAATTTAACATGTTGGAATGTTAATTAAAACTCCTAAAAATAGGATTTCTTATTGATGCTAAATAAAAGATTTGCCTAAGTGATACACGTAATCACATAAACCCCCGGCCCCCAAGCAATCCCCTAATTTTATTATTAAATAAAAAAACGTTCGTCCAATAGATTATTACAGACCAAAATAAATAGAGATGAAAATACAAACACAAAATTTGATGACGAAATCCTTTAAATCCCATTCCCAGACGACTCTTCGATCTCAGAACACCACCTTAATAGGAATGGCAATGGGGTGGTGCGGTGCGGGTTTACGTGTGTGTAAACACGGTTGCGGTGCGGGTCAAACTTAAAAAAAAATTAAAAATTTGCGGTGCGGTGCAGGTCGGGTTAGGGTATTAAAAATAAAAAACATCCGACTCTTTCCTCTTACAAATTACAATTAGGATTTAGGGCACACAGCACACTGGCGTCACTCATCAATTTCATAGACACTCTCAGCTCTCACTCTCACTCTAAATTTCAAAGACGGAATTCAACACATTAAACATTAGACAAACGGTAATCAAATATCACTTTCCAGCAGCCGGGCAGAGTTTGGGATAAAAAATAAGGCCAAACAAAGAGTTCTTGCCAAGGAAGCTGCCCAGAGATTGAACTAAGAGTTTGCTGTGATCTATAAGCTTCAATTGGATTAGAGTTGCTCTGCCATTTTTTGTTTTAGGTTCACAAGCTTGACAGTGTTAAAGTTATTATTAGTTCGATTATAAGTACTTTTATGTTTTGTCTTTTGCGAATTATTGCTTTGTGGAACAACTTCTTCTGAAGAAGGTGTTGATGAAACATGCTTGTAGTTGTGGTACTATCCATGTTTGGCATTGCATACTGCTCCGTCGATGTGGAGGCAATTGAAGCTGTTAACAATTTGGTGTGCATTTTAGTTTCATACTGTCAACACTCAACTAGTGTGGTCTTTCCAGTTGTTAGTACTGTCACATACTGTCAAATGTCAATTTAATTCATAAATTAGATAGATATGTCCAATGTAGCTACAGATAGCAACATACACCTAATTTAGCTGATGAGTTTATTAAAAACGAAATAGAACTCTTAGAAGTAGTATTGACCTTCGTTAATACGTATTCCGTCTGACACAATCTTTTTTAAAAAATGTAGTGCGGTGCGGTGCGGGTTTGCACGGGTACTATGCGGTGCGGGTTTATGTGGGTTTAAAAGACATGTGGTGCGGTGCGGTTATCAGATTTGCGCGTTATGAAAATACCCACACCACACCGCACCTCCCCATTGCCATTCCTACACCTTAATGATACCTGTTAGATATAACAAAATAGTAGAGCAAGCATAAAATCGGATACACCAACACACGATCTCAAACATGGAAGCAATGAAACAAAGAATAGCAAGCAAGCAGTGAGTAATTGTTTTGAATTAGCTCCTATGGCATGCTTCCTATGCTTCACTATCTCGCACATAAGAAAAAGAAGTACATTGATTAGAGACTCTAACCAGATAGGCCGCAAAGCAATAATAATAAAACTTTAAACAAAGCAGTTGAAGCAATGACAAAATCAAATAGTTCTTCGAAATCCGAAAGTGTCAAAAAGCTGGAGAAGTAAATTATTTTTGTATATAGAATAGCTAGAAGTTTTATGTGAGCCGTAATAGTCGATGAAAAGATGGATGAAAAAGGTCCCTGTTAAAAGGAAGAGAAGGGGTTTATATTGTAAAAGGGGTCACTAAATAAAAACTTTGACAAATCAATTAATGAGGAGATTTTCCTTAAATGAAAGGGGTAAGTCAATTACTGCATCAATCAAGCCATGATTACCATAAATAAGAAACTAAAATAAGTTGAAATCTGAATTTCCATAAAAAAAACAGTAACCGAAAATCTTTCTTTTTAAATTAACAAAACAAGGACACTATACAATGGAATCACATTTAATGACAGAAGGAAAACATATCAAGTCAATTAAAAGGAAATCGAACTCATGGTAAAATGTCACAAAATTAAATTGTTACGTGTGTCACAACTCAATAAAGACAAAACATCAAATCCGATGTTCCCCAATTTTACTACGCAGAAAATCACACAAATCTGTCAAAACGATTGGAGCGAATATCCTCCCAAATTATCAATGAATCAAATTACCCAAATTCACCATATATTTGTCACAAAATCAACTCATTTGTCCACAAATAAACTACATACAAATCTCAGACTTTTCACAAGTGAATCTTCGTTCATAAAATTAGGATTAGCCCCAATTGGTAGAAATTTGGGCTTTTAGCATACGATCGTCTAAGTTAATAAACAACCACAAATGAAAAAGAATCAAATAAAAAACTCTCAATCATGTTTCGTTAATTTGAAATCTAAACTCTCAAAGAAATGACATTAGGCATAAAAATGCAAAACATAATCAAACCTGTGGATGGGTTTTTGAGAACCCATTAATTTTCGGCGAAAATGGGTCAGAGACAGCGGTGGTGTTGAGGGTTTTGGAGGCTGGAGGAACGGTGGCAGCGGCACTGGTCGTTACGTCAGCTGGAGTGAAGAGGAGAGGGGCGTTTGTCGGCTGGGCAGCGACGACTTCGCCGGTTGAACGACATTTGGTGGCTGGCTTTCACCGATGAAGTCCAACATTTGGCTATTATCGGTGGCTTGTTCTAGGCGATGGTGCGGTGTGCGCCAGCCGGTTGCATGTCTATTATGCAGCGGTGATGCAACAGGGTTTGCCGGAGAAAAGTTTTAAGAGGGGAGAGAGGCGGTTGGATCATCGAGCACAGTGATCTACTGACGGCGGCGTCACTGAAGGATGGGCAGCGGCGATGGCAGATTTACCGACGATGGGTTCGCCGATAGTGCAGCAGCGATGGGAGAGGTTGAGAGAGAGAGAAAGGAGAGAAGGCGACTGTTTTTGCTGAAGTCGGAATTAGTGTTTGATTTTTTGTTAAAGAAATGAATGAGTGATGTCATCTTTGTCGTTGGATCAATTTTAATTCACGGTTGAGATTTAATTTAGTCATTGGATCAATTTTGATTCACGGTTGAGATTTAAAAGATTTAAGAATGGATCGAAAATTGCACCTTAATTTGAAATTTATAATTGATACTCCTCCGTTCCATTTTACCCGTTTTAAATTGGGATGACATACCTATTAAGAAAATAATAATTAGTAATATAATTTTACTATTTTATCCTTCTTAATTGTGTCTTGTTATTAGTTTCAATATTGATGAATGACTAATAACAAGGAGTAATCAGTTACACTAAGGGTATAATGGAATTTTTTTTTTGTCTTTTCTTGATAAGTAGAAAAGAATAACTAAAGTAGGACATTAAATTAAAAAATTTGAGACGGATAAAATGGGACGGAGGGAATATCATTTTTTACTAAAATTGACATTAATTGAGTATATAAAAAAGGTTAAAAATTAAATACATAGAAAAATTGAATAAAGTTGGTTGACATAATAATAATAATAATAATAATAATAATAATAATAATAATAATAATAAACAAGATTATCAATACAAATAAATTGTGTAAAAATTGATGACACATAACATATTATTTTAAAATCAGCGACATCTAAAAAAAATACGACTTTTTCTAAATATAATTATAATAATAGAATAACAAAAATAAAAAACTAGTAATAAAATCAGGTGTTTGTGAACATTAAATTATCTCAATAAATATTAATAAATTTTATATAAAAATGTTATATTTAAGTTAATAAATTATAAAATAATAATAAAAATAATTTGTATATTTCTAAATTATGAACGTGATATGCCAAGATTTATTTGATACAACAATAAATGTGTAAAAAATAATATTTTAAATTAATAATTTTGATGAAATAACAACCTAAGAGGGGTATCAAGAGGTCAAAATTGGGTGTTAATAGCTGCCCCTTCGTTGCTTGAGAATGATAGAGGAATTGTTGAGCAACGAAAATTGATATAGTAGCTAATTTTTTTTGCCCGATAAGAGAGTTTGTTGGAACGAAAGCAACGGGGGGAGGGTAGTTTTAAAATAGGGTGGTCGCTCCTTCGATTTTATGTCGCCTATATATCTCCGATTTTACATTAATCAGGCCGTGTGTAGTTCTAGATTTATGAACGAATGAGATTCCTAAAGGAAAATTGGCGAATGTAAGATGAATAATGATAGCATATATAGACAAGATTAGAGTTGTTTTGAAATGTGAATACGATTTAGGACATTAAAAACAAAGGGGAAAGAATTATGTTTCGAAAGCAGGAGAGATATTTAATAAGGCTTGACAAGCAATCTAAGATCATGTTAAGATTCTACAACGAACCTAATGTTATTTTTAAGGTTCTACAAGAAACCCAATATGGTGTTTCGGTTCTACAAGGAACCCAATGTTGTTTTACGGTTCTATAGAAACCCATTGTTGTTTTTAAGGTTCTACAAGGAACCCAATGTTTTTTTTAGAATTTTACAAGAAACCTAATTTTATTTTTAGGGTTCTACAAGGAACCCAATGTTGTTTTTAGGGTTCTACAAGGAACCCAATGTTGTTTCTAGGGTTCTACCAAGAACCCAATGTTGTTTTTAGAGTTCTACAAGGAACACATTGTTGTTTTTAGAGTTCTAAGAGGAACCCAATGTTATTTTTAGGGTTCTACAAGGAACCCAATATCGTTTTTAGGATTTTACAAGGAATCCAATGTTGTTTGTAGGGTTCTACGAGGAACCCAATGTCATTATTAGGGTTTTGCGGTTCTACGAGGAACCCAATGTCATTATTAGGATTTTGCAAGGAACCGAATGTTGATTTTAGGGTTCTACAAGGAACCCAATGTTGTTTTTTTAGGATTCTACAAGGAACCTAATGTTATTTTTTAGGGTTATGCAAGGAACCCAATATTGTTTTTAGGGTTCTACAAGGAACCTGATATAATTTTTAGGGTTTTACAAGGAACTCAATGTTGTTATTAGGGTTTTACAAGGAATCCAATGTCATTTTTAGAGTTTTACAAGGTACCCAATATTGTTTTTAAGGTTCTACAAGGAACCCAACGTTGTATTAAGGTTCTACAAGGAACTCAAGTTTTTTTAAGATTCTACAAGGAACCCAATGTTGTTTTTAAGGTTCTACAAGGAATCCAATATTGTTTTTAAGGTTCTACAAGAAATTCAATGTTATTTTTTAGGGCTATAAATGAAACCCAATGTTGTTAACACAATGTAAGGTCAATTTTAATGTAGCCAGAGTTAAAAGATAGAATAACTTAACTTATTTCCCCTATTAGAGATGTAGTTTGGGCTTCTTTGATAAAATCGTAAGGTTGTTGCATTTGGTACTTGTTCTCTACACTCAAAGAAAAATTGTCAATCAAAAAGTAATGTTAGTTCTTGCATTGCTCGGTTTGAATCCTTGCCATTGTTTTTATTTCATGTACTGTTGTACTTGCACTCCATCATGGTGAAATTTTTGAGGAATCCTCACAAATTTCTTCCCCAGTTTAGGATAAAAGACATATTTTCCATGTCCTTGTAAATTTATGTACTGCTTCTTTGTAGAATTTTTGAGGTTCTCTCAAAATCTCAAAATTTTTGCCCCATTTACTTTTGGAGTCTTACATTCCTGAGCCACTCAAAGAAAACATTAGTTAAGAGAAATGGTTGTCCTACATTTGAACATCGTCATCTCAATTTGAGTCTGCCTTTATATGCTTAAGAGTTCGGCCTGTTAGTTTGATACTTTGGAGGTGTAAAAATTTGAGAAGATTTTTTAAATTGGATAAAGAGGGGAAAGAACAATTTTATTAGATTAAGATCGAACCTAAAATGGGCTACCTATGTATCCAAATAAAAGTCAGGTCAAACGTAGTTCATGATTAATAAAGAAAGGTAGATAAAATAAGAAAATATTATTAGCCATAAAGCGGATAAAGAGAAAATGATGAAATTTTACTTGTGAGGATGAGGGTCTATCCTCATGAGTTCATGTGAGGTGTTTTTCTCTTCTTTCACGAACGTCTTGGAAATATTTTTGTTGGATCATCTTGGATAAATACTTCACTCATAGTGACAAGATCATAGGTGTTGCTTATTGGGCCTCGTTACATTTTTATCCTTTTTATTTTAGCAGATTATGGATCTTGTACCTTAGTGCCGACCATTCTAAATATCATGACCTTGAATATTTGAGTGATAAGCACAATTTTTAGTTGGATCAAAGTTAAGAGGTGGATGTACATGAATCTATCCCTGCCTTGGTTGTAAAATACCTTGGGCCCTCAATCTTTCAAATATGTTCGCCAAGCACAAAGTCAAAAGAGTAAAGGTACGAGGCCTCATTCTCTTCGGTTGGTGAAGAACACTTTGTTCTGAGCAAGGTCTATGTTGAAAGCTGGGTTATGTATGAAAAATATCATTTTGGGAACCTCATTGGAAAACGTAGGGTTGAATCTGGTAGGCTTTACTTTGAGAATCTTGTGAATCATAAGGTTTAATATGCACATCGCGAGAACCAAAAACAACATGAGACTCTTCATTATTCTAATAGCCTTGTGTCTGGGGTATGGTGGGTGATGAATCCTCCTCGCTTTCTTCGAATGGACTCTTTGGTGTCTAAAAAGTGGTTGCCATTGTAGAAACATCAATGATTCTCCTAGTTCGAATGCCATATTCTAACTCTTTCCCAATCGAAATTAGACTCTCAAAATTGTGGATGTCTAGGAAGAATATATTTTTGAAGTATAATCCATTTAGTGAACTGATGAAGATTTGGACCAACTCCTTTTCAGGTAAAGAATGACTATCTTGGAAGCTTCTAACCTCCATCTTATTGCATATTCCTCAAAATATTCATGGGTTATTCTCTTTACCCCAAAGAAATCCCACATTGTTGGACTAACATTGATGTTAAACTTATATTGCCTCACAAAATCTTGAGCCATGACTTCCCAAGTGTTCCATTTATCAAAATCTTGTTAGGCGAACTAGGTGAGCGCCATTTCAGATAAACTTTGAATAAACAATCTTATTAGAAGAGCCTCTTTATGTCCTATACCAATTAGTATTCCACAATAGTCCTTTTAGATGTGTGATTGGATCTTCACGTCCATCAAACATATTGAACTTTGGAACTTTGTATCCTAGAGGTAAATCAACTTCTGGATGTAGACATAATTTCTCATACCTCAAGTCATGAATACCTTTAGAACGCAGTTTCTCTTCCAACCTTTTCTCTAAGTTACGAAGCTTTTGCTGACGTTCATCTTAATCAACTCTCTCACTTTTAAGATTGGTACGTGCTGAGGGTAATTGTTAAGCAGGTGCTTGAGTAAGGCAAGGATGGGGAGGTACAATCTAAATAATGTTTTGCACTTGATGAGAAGAAAGAAGGATGGAATCTTTCTAGCTATTGAGCATATTTGTTATATTGTAGATCTTTAATTGAGTCGATGTTCAAATACTAGACAACCTTAAAAAATAGTAAATTGAACAAAACAAGAGTTAGTGCACCCAATACAAATATATTATGACAATATGAGTCACCTTGTCGAAGAGGACTTTAGGATAAATGGGTGGGTTAGAACTTAATCATGAGAAGCGAATTGATATCAAGAGATAGAAGATAGGCTATCAACAAAAGGTACTAAGTTCATACTTGAAGTTGATGGAGAGAACAAGTAAATAATGATAAGCTGTTTAAAAGATGCATAAAAAATGTTTAAAAAATTTATTTTGGATAAATGGGAGAATTGAAGATTTGAAAAGTTTTGAAAATTTTGAAGTATATAGTTTGAAACATTTGAGAATTTGAAAGATTGTGAAACGTCATTTGAATAATCAAAGGAACCTCTAATTTTCACTCCTATGACATTATGGAAAGGTGAAAGAAATGGAGAATATGACTTAATAGAAAAACTATTTGATTGATAAAGATTGTTTCATATTTTCATATATTAGGAAATTTTGTAAGAAAAAGGGAAAAGAAAGACCACATCCTTATGAAGGATTGCCTACGTATCTTCTTAGAACAAGAATCAGGTTAGATGTAGTTTAAAATTTCAAACTTATAAAAATTTGAATAGTGGGGTGGAGATAATTAAAGATGAAATAATCAATGAATGTTTTAAAATACAAATGTAAGAACAAATTAAGGAAAATAACAAATTCGACATTGATGTCACCCAAAACTAACCTCCAAAAAAAGTATGCTGCGGTTGATGCCAAATATAGTAACCCAACTAGGTTAGAGTCGAACCCACAAGGAAAACATTGAACAGTTGCTTAACTTGATGTAATTCACAAGTAGTATAGAAAGTAAATGGGGGGAGGGGTAATTTGGAATTATCGGTGACTAGTAACCAAATATTGAATGCTTTTGAGTTGTAAACAATAGAAGACAAACACTAGGCTTATGTTACCCCTGACTTCTCAACTCTGTAAATTTTCTCGTGTTCAATCCTCCTATTCTACTACTCTATATGTAAAGTCAACAAGATATGTATTATCAACCGTCTTGTGAATGTATTAATAAATCTCACCTTTTACCTTGTGAGTGTCAGGGCGTCGCCTTCTTGCTCCCTTTTTACGACTTCAGTTCACTTTCACCTTTTGAGTCTTAAGTAATTAGATGAGATGACGGAAGTGAATCTCAAATTACTGTCTTAATCCTCTTTTTCCAATCACAAACTCCCTTGTGAGCACATATGCAAATTAAGGCTATCCCCAAGCTTCTGTAGTAGCTCTGAGGTCAATTATTGTGAAGAAGATTAAGATATATACATAAATCCTAAAATAGATAAATCTACCACTTCCTTTACGTAGCTAATCTTCCAGGATTCCCATAACCCTAGTCAGGGAGATTAGTCGCTCATGTTCATGTAAGAAACCATGATTATCAATGAAGAATACATGGAATTAAATGCACACGAATAATATGAATAAAATCCCAAGACTTCAATTAAATAAAAACCAAAAATCTCAAGAATAATGTAAACAGTATGTAACAGTATATTGAAGTACGTAACCCAATAAAATATAAACCCTAAGGTATTTATAGTACCTTAAAAATACTTAGAAATCCTAATAAAAATGGAAAAGGTAAAGTAATGTCGGCACAATGTACGACTCGCTCACTCACTTGTAATGACATCATACGAGTCGTACTGTGCCTCTTGTATCCACTCCAGTGTTTGATCTTTCTAGGCTTCACCTTTCTATTCTGTATATGTGAAAGACCCCGTGAAAATCCTAGTCCATTTTAGTCTTATATTACCTGCCATGAGGGTTCAATACTTAGAAAATTTAGCTAAGTGTTAAGACTTAGTCTCATTTTTTGCCTCGATATTTCAATGGTCTTATTTCTGATCTTCTCGACCTTAGATTATCAATTTTTAAATTGATTCATGATCAGGGTTAAATATAGGTCATCTCGGGTGAGTTTTGAAATGTTTGGACATCGTTTGAGATATGTTTGGATGACCAAAACGGTGAGCCAACGCGATCAGGATACATCACGTTGGCCATTGCATCGTCACCATCGACGCGATATGTTATCAATTACGTTGATACTATCGATGTGATGCGTCATTTGTAGTATCGCTTGGTATGTTTTGTGCAATTAATCCCGAGTCCAGAGGGGTAGTTGGGTCATTTCCCCCACGTTAAATCAGTCAAAACCATGAAATTAAGTATGGAAAAGGGCAAAACACATTCATTCTCCACAAAACCTCTTAAGAACAAAACCCTAGGTTCATCAAAGTCAAGTCTAAGTCTCAAGAATTCACCAACAATCCTCATAAATTCAGAAACCAAGGTATGTTAGATGTTCATCATTGGTCCCTTCCACCCTTGGAGTCCAAGAACCTCTTTTAAATTCAAGTTATGAGTTTCACATGATTTATATTGAATTATGTCCATGCATGTGTTGTTATTTGAGTTTCAAGTTAAGAAAATATGAGTTTCATGTAAAATATATCAATAGGTGTGTTGGTTGATGTAAATTTTAGGTCAAACCTTTGAATTGTGAATTGATTTTTGTAGTTATGATGCATTAACATGTTGTTCATTCCCATGTACAAGGTTATTTCTTCTAAGTGTTTGAAAAAATGTCTAAGTGAAAGTATTTTCATGGTGACCTATGTGTGATGCTTTAAAGTTGACATATGGTTCCATTATCTATTATATTGAGTCTTGGAGGTATTTAATACTCAAAATTAGCTATTTACTTAGTTCAAGTCATTATGGAATGGTCCTCATCGTATCACGAGAAGTAGCATCCAGTCAGTTAACAGAATCAGTGTGAATCCAATCAAGCTTATCCTAGTCTAGTGATCAATTCCAGTGTCGGTTCAAGTGGGAGTAGGATTCAGTACCTAGCAAACCCAGGGACGGGGGCATTCCTGCCAGGTTAGGGTGCGACCCTTAGTAGCAATCCCTGAGTTACAGAACTATGTAGCCAGTGTAGGTTGAGATAACTTCCTGCTAGATAAAGATTGACATATCTCGTATGAGTTTTCTTTCTAGTGAGAGTTAACAAAATATCTTCCTACCAGTTAGGGTGACTCACAACCAGTGTTAGTAACCCATGGCACGATGCTAACATCCTTTTAATTGGGGTTACAGGTTGGACCCCAAATCAGTCTATGATTGGGGTATGTCAGTTAGATGATAACTCCCACAGTTTCAGTATTCAATATTTAGTACAGAACTCAATTTAGTTCTACACGATCATGACTTACAGTTATCAGTTATTCAATTATCTAAAATTAAGTACTTTAATTTTAGTCTAAACTTACAGTTATCAGTTATTAAGTTACAGATCTCATTACCATAGTTTCAGACTATTTCAGATATACAATATACGCTTGGTATTGCATGTTCAGTATTTTTAGATTTGCATGTACTCTCATACAGTTACCTTATTTTATTCAGCCAGTTATTATTACATACACATGAACCCATGCATATTAGCCTGACCTCATTTAGCATACTAGTACATTCAAAGTACTGATTGCATACTTTTTTCTTACGCTATGATGTCTTATATCATAGGTCCAGACGCTCGGATTTTTGACCGTACTTAGATATTTTAGTGTATCAACAGTAGCATTAGGGGTGAGTCCTCATCCTTTGAGGATAAGTTATCTTATATTCAATTATGTCAGTAGTTCAGTTATTTAGTCGGTTAGAGTTATTTGAGGGTTTGTCCCATCAACTCCATAGTCAGTCAATTTAGAGGCTTTCAGACTTGTACAGATAGTTGGTCAGTTTTCAGTTGTTATCATTAGTTTTTTTATTTGTATTGGCAGTACATTTTTAGATGTTTAAAACTATGATTCAGTATTATTTTTAGATACTAAAACCTTATGAAATTTTTAGATAATTTCTGCATATGTTGTTTATCAGTTTTATTATGTGCTCATAGTAGGTATCTGCTCATGGGTTAGCTTGTGATCCCACGAGGCCGTAAGCACCATGTGACGCCCAGGGTGTACTCTCAAGGTGTTACAAAATTGGTATCAGAGCCTAAAGTTTTAAAGTGTCCTATGGAGTCTGAAAGCCATATCGAGTAGAGTCTTGTGCATGGGTGTGAAGCGCACCATACTTATAGACAAGAGGCTACAAGATGTTTTAAGAAAAGTTTCCCTTCTTTCAGTGTTCATATCATGAAAATGAGCATGTTCTCAAGTTAAACTCTCTGTCTAATTCCAATCTTCCTTCCGTTTATAGAATTTGCCTCCTAAAAAGACTAGCAGAAGAAGAAATAAGAATTAGACCACACCTCCGCCCATTTAGGAAGATCACCTGGATGAGCATGTCTCTCACGCTGAGTTCAGAGCTGCCTTCACTATCTTAGATCACTCAGTAGTAGCTCAGAACAATCAAAAGGCTTCTATCCCAGCCAATCCGGTGGCTAATACTGCTGTAGCTAGGATTCGGGATTTCACCGGAATGAACCCTCTTTTATTTTCTAGATCCAAGTCTGATGAGGAACTGTAGGATTTTTTTGATATGGTTCAGAAGGTTACTGATATCATGGGTTTCACGCCTAGTGAGAGTGCAGAGTTGGCTACTTACCAGTTGCAGGATGTAGCTCACACCTGGTTTAAGTAGTGGAAAGGGAATAGAGGCGATGCAGGGCCTATAGAATGAGAAAAGTTTGCTACAACCTTCTTAGATAGATTCTTCCCTCTGGAGCGGAGGGAAGCTAAGGTGTTAGAGTTTATTAACTTGAAGCAGGGTAACATGAGTGTGAAGGAGTATTTCCTTAAGTTTACTCAGATAGCTAGGTATGCTCCTTATGTGGTGGCAGATAACTGGTCTAAGATGAGCAAGTTCATGTCTGGAGTATCTGATAGTGTGGTCAAGGAGTGTAGGAATGCAATGTTGACTAAGGAAATGAACTTGTCCAGACTTATGGTCCATGGTCAGCAAATTGAGGAGAAGAAGGTTAAAGAGAAAGAAAGAGAGAGTAAGAGGTCTAAGATAGGTAGTTTTAATCTTTCTCAGTCAGAGTGGTACCCGTTCTCAGTTCAGACAGAAGTGTTCAGCCCTAGTTTCGACCTCAACTATTATGTCATTACCAAAGTTTAGGCGTAATTATCGGGATGGGGCACCAGGCTCTAAAACCCAGGGTAGTTTGATCAGTGATCGTACCCATCCACTTTGTGGAGAGTGTGGTAGAAATCATAAGGGTGTATGTAGAGCGGGCAGTGATGTGTGTTTTGGATGTGGCGAGTCAGGACACAGAGTTAGAGAATGTCCTAAGGCTGGTCTGCGGAGTCAGCACAGTCATCCTCTAGTTTTATCCGGTCGCCCGACTCAGCAGGGCGCCACTTACAATGCTACCAGTGGTCAACGTCAGAATAGACTTTATGCATTCCAGTCCTAATAAGATCAGGAAATTTCTCCTGATGCGGTTATTAGTACGCTTCAGGCCTTCTCTATTTTGTGTATGTTTTACTAGATCCTAGAGTTTCTCTTTCTTTTGTAAACCCTTACATAGCTGTCTACTTTGGAGTTAGTCTCGAAACCTTAATAGATCTATTCTCAGTATCTACCCAGTGGGTAAATCTATCATAGCCCAACGGGTATACAGGAACTGCCCGGTTACGGTGTCTCAGAAAGTTATTTTAATAGACCTTATAGAGTTAGAGATGACAGATTTTGATGTCATTATTGGCATGGATTGACTCCATTCATGCTATGCTTCAGTTGATTATAGAAACAGGGTTGTTTATTTTTTCAGTGTCCCGATGAACCAGTCATTAAATGAAGGGGTAGTACGTCTGTTCTTAGGAGACATATGTGTTTTTAGATTTCCTTCTCAAAATCCTATAATAGCATATGGTCTAGAATTGGAAGCATGAAACCTGGAGTTTAGCAGCAGTAGGAGAGTTAGGATAGTGTTATATGAATTTGAGTAGATTATATAGTCCATGGGAATAGTTATATGAAAGGTGAATCAGTAGGCTTGAAGCAGTGTATGCAAGAATTTAAGTTTGTTGATTCAAAACATATGTTAGGGATGTCATATTTGTAGGCTATGATAAATGTAGTGTGGTTATTAAATATTTGGGGATATCCATGTTAAGTGTTAGAATCTAAGTTTGAACATTTAAAGATTGAGCTAGTAGAAAGAAGAGTTGGAAATTCTAAGTTAGTGTTAAAGTTGTTATATGAGGATTGTTGGGACCACAGAAAGCTAAGAGTTGTATCTCAGAAGAAAGTACTAGCAGCAAGTTTTATATTATGCGTATTATTATCCCCCAGATTTTAGAGTAAGGTAGTGGCAGTTCAGTTTACACATGTTGCTCTCTAACGTTATTAGAACTTCTTAGAAAGAGCATTTAATAAATGCTCCAATTGAGTGTGGCCATTTTAAGGGGCAATCTGTTCCCATCCATGTAAACTACGAATTCAACTCAGCTCATATATCAGGCATCAATTTTAGAATCCAGATATTCGGTCATGGTTCAGTTCATAAGCGTTTCGTGCATCATCTTAGTTTTCCTAGTATTTCAGCCAAGGCATTATTATTCTAGGGACGAACTATCCTAAGGGGGAGATATAATAACCCCAATTTTTTTCATGTACTAAATCCCTCATCTTTCCTTTATGAAACCAGATCCAATCGGAGGAAATGGTTACTCATAAGTTGATTATCTCGTTCCCATCTCAGCCTTATAACCATTCTCATGTCACTGCATGTGTCAAGAAATTAGTTCAGTTCATGTATCATGTTTCAGACTCAGTTAGGATCTCATGTTCCCATGCATGCATGTCCAGTAAATAATCTCAAATCCTTCGGTATTCTCAACTTAAGGTAATAATTTTCCTTAGAATCTCTCTTCTCTATACTCAGTTTTAGCTGCATATCCTTCTTATAACATTCATGTATTCATGAGTCAGTTCAGTCAGTCACCATGTTTCAGGTTCAGTCATGTAGTCACACTTCAGTCATGTATATTCAACATGTAATCTCTGTACCTCAGTGCCTCTTAGTTTACTCAGTCTCATTCGAGGACGAATGTTCCCAAAGGGGTGATATTGTAAGACCCCGTGAAAATCCTAGGCCATTTCAGTCTTATATTACATGCCATGAGGGTCCAATACTTAGAAAATTTAGCTAAGTGTTAAGACTTAGTCTTATTTTTGGCCTCGATATTTCAATGGTCTTATTTCTGATCTTTTCGACCTTAGATTGTTGATTTTTAAATTGATTCATGATCAGAATAATTTATTGGTCATATCTGGTGAGTTTTGGAATTTTTAGACATCATTTGAGACATGTTTGGATGACCAAAATAGTGAGCCAACGCAATCAGGATGCGTCGCATTGGCCATTACGTCATCACCATCGACGCGTCGCGTTGTCAATCGTGTCAACACCATTGAGCAATGCATCGTCTACAGAGTCATTGGGCACATTTTGTACAATTATCCCAAGTCCAAAGGGGTAGTTGTCTCATTTCCCTCACGTTAAATCAATCAAAAACATGAAATTAAGCATGGGAAAGGGCAAGACACATTCATTCTTCGCAAAACCTCTCCAGAACAAAACCCTAGGTTCATCAAAGTCATGTCCAAGTCTCAAGAATTCTCTAACAATTCTCACAAATTCAGAAACCAAGGTATGTTAGATGTTCATACTTGGGCCCCTTCCACCCTTGGAGTCCAAGAATCTTTTTTAAATTCAATTTATGAGTTTCACATGATTTATATTGAATTATGTCCATGTATGCATTATTATTTGAGTTTCAAGTTAAGAAAATATGAGTTTTATGTAAAATAAATCAGTGGGTATGTTGGTTGATGTAGATCTCATGTGTAACCCTTGAATTGTGAATTGATTTTTGTAGTCATGATGCATTAACATATTGTTCATTCCCATGTACAAGGTTATGCTTCCTTAGTGTTTGACAAAATGTGTAAGTGAACGAATTTTGCATGGTGACCTATGTGTGATGCTTTTAAAGTTGAGATATGGATCCATTATTATGCTATTGAGTCCTGGGTGTATTGAATACCTAAAATTAACTGTTTACTTAGTTCCAGTTGTTATGGAATGGTCCCCGTAGTATCATGAGAAGTAGCATCCAGTCAGTTAACAGGATCAGTGTGAATCCAATCAAGTTTAACCCAGTCTAGTGACAGTTCCAGTGTTGGTTTAGTTTGGAGTAGGATTCAACACCAAGCGAACCCAGGGATGGGGTCATTCTCGCCAGGTTAGGGTGCGACCCTTAGTAGCAATCTTTGAGTTACAGAACTATGTAGCCAGCGTAGGTTAAGATATCTTCCTGCCAGATAAGGGTTGATATATCTCGTATGAGTTTTCTTGCCAGTGACGGTTGACAAAATATCTTCCTGCCAGTTAGGGTCACTCACAACCAGTGTTAGTAACCCGTGGCACAGTGCTAACACCCTTTAAACTGGGGTTACAGGTTGGACCCCAAATCAGTCTATAATCGAGGTATGCCAGTTAGATGATATTTCCCATAGTTTCAGTATTTAGTATTCAGTACAGAACTCAGTTCAATTCTACACGATCATGACTTACAGTTATTAGTTATTAGAAATTCAGTACTTTAGTTTTAGCCTAAACTTACAGTTATCAGTTATTCAGTTACAGATATTAGTACTATAGTTCAGACTATTTTAAATATATGATATATGCTTGGTCTTGTATGTTTAGTATTTTCAGTTTCACATTACATGCACATGAACCCATGCATATTAGACTGACCTCATTTAGTATACCAGTATATTCAAAGTACTGATCGCATACTCGTTTCTTGCACTATGATGTCTTATATCATAGGTCCAGACGCTCGGATTCCCGATAGTACTTAGATGTTTTAGTGCATTAGCAATAGAAGCAGGGGTGAGTCCTCATCCTTCGAGGATGAGTTATCTTAAATTCAGTTATATTAGTAGTTCAATTATTTAGTTAGTTGGGGGCTTGTCCCATCAGCTTCACAGTCAGTTAGTTTAGAGGCTTTCAGACTAGTACAAATAATTGGTCTATTTTTTGTTGTTATCATCAATTGTTTTATCAGTATTTCCAGTATGTTTTCAGACGTTTAAAACTATGATTCAGTATTGTTTCAGATACTAAAACCTTGTAGCATTTTCAGATAATTTCCACATATGTTGTTTATCAGTTTTGCTTAATGCTCACAGCAGGTACCAGCTCATGGGTTAGCTTGTGGTCCCACAGGGCCGTAAGCACCGTATGAATCCCAGGGTGTACTATTGGGGAATTACAATATGATTCCTGCTCACGAGTCGTACTATGATCATACGACTCGTGGCCTTCACTCGTAAACACCTAGGACTCCTTATTTTTTTCTTTTGAACACTGGTATGCTTACAGTTGGATCATAAGAGTCATACTAAAGCTTCGACTCATATTCTTCTGACACTTAGACTCTGAATTTCTTCTTTAGGTTCTACTCTGTGTATGACTTCATTATACGACACGTTCCCTCATCATATGGCTCATATTCTCAGTTGTATCTTCTCTACACTTGTTTTTTCTTCTTGTGCTTGATTTCTGTTGATCTTACGAGTCAACCTCCGAGTTGTATTCATTGTTGATGACTCGTGAGAAGACTCATACCTTTCTGCAACTTGGTCTTTTCAGGTCTTTTTTATCCAGATTCTTTCCAACACTATGCTAGACCTGTTTTACCTGCAATAACCACAAAAGTATATGATATCTACTAAAATAACCTAAGTTAAAGCATAATTTCATTCTTTTAAGCATCAAATGTGTCGTGTTTCGATGCCACATCGACACCCTCAACTTATAAGTTTGCTTGTCCTCAGGCAAACCAAAAACAAAAAACTATCACCAAACAACACGATTAAACGGGAAGATCCTAAGATACCTATGGCAGAGAACTTCCAATTTAGTTTTCAACAATTTTATTTCTCCTCCTAATTTTGACTTTTCAAAGAAGAACTGTGTATACGAATTGGTACATAGAATGAGAAAAAGTAATATGATGATGGCATTACGTTATCAATAGACAACAGGGCATAGACATTAACCACATTAACCTAACAGTCTAGCAACCTAACAACATAACCCATGTGCATTCACAATAAAAGAAATTCCATTCACTTTCGGTTGTGATCAATCAAATTATTCAGGGATGTATCAAACAATGCTCTCGCTCACAAGAAAGTTTCACCGATGTATACAGAATGCCGTAGCCTTTCCCATATGCTCTCTTTCTAAGTTTTCGGACAGTCGAGGTAGGATCACTAAAGGACTATATTTGGCTTGTAACGTAGGTTAGGGGTTGGTATGGTATCATCTTGGGATTTTATTTAGTGACTAAACCTCCTTGACACTACACATTTTTTTGGGGTCCACTTATTTTTTTAATTTATCTTTTATTTTCGCCCTTATGTTTTCCTTTTTATTTTAACACAGATTTCATGATCCTGATGCGGTTTTCTTTTCTAACTTTCTTTTTCGTTTTATTTTCTTACAAATTTTTCTTTTTTTTTGTTTTCTCTTATATTTACCGCACCTGTCCTTTTTCATTTTTCTTGCACACTTCTTTCTTCACACTTGTTTTTCCAACTCACCCCTATAATAGCCACCCTCAACTTAGGTGATTTGACTGAGTTGAGGTGCATAGTGTCCAAGGAGGACCAAGACTGATACAGGTTCTTTGTAAAAATAGGCAGGTGAAATATGTGTAAACAACAAAATTGGTCGATTAAGGCTCAAATATTTTGATCAAAGGGATTCATTTATTTGGTTGGGCATTTAGGCTTAAGTTTACTTATAACAAAAATGGCCTATGATCATCTCCTACTCAACTATCCTAGGCCTAGGTAAAAGCAACCGGGCAAGTTCTCGATTCTGATACATCGGGAACTCGCAATACCTCACACACACTCGCACAGGGTTATACTGCTAGGTACTACTTATCTGCTTATGCAAAATTTTCACTAGTTGTTCTATCCCTAATCCTAATGCCATTATCAGATTCTCAGTTGTCTCACACACATATAGATCACATAATTAACACAAAAATTTAGGAAGGGTGTCAGTTTTCAGCATAATTTTTTTTCAAATCAAACCATTTTTCATCATATTCATTCAATCTCAGCTATTCCCAACACATAATACACACAAAAACATATAGCAACACAAAAACATAAACAAAACATGCCAGTTCTTCAAATTTTTTAGAATATGGCCTCGGGCTTTGAAACACGACAAATATAGCTCGAGATGACTTAGTACTCTCCCGGGTTTGCAACACCGCCTCCCTCAGCATCATCAACCAGCGACCTAGAACCACTAGCTTCATCAGCCATCTCCTGGACCCTCACATGTTGGTCCAACTTATCTTGTACGTTATCAGCCTTATCTTTGTTCGTAGCCTCTTTCTCATCACGCCTTCTCCTCTTTCTCTCCCTTTTTTCATCTTGAGTTTTCTCTTACCGGTTTGGAATAACTGAAATATTATCAACATAAATATTGGGCATGACTATGATTACCATAGGTTTGGGATAATTGATCTATCGTACAACTCATCCACTATCCTCTTTATCTTGGCTACTTGGGCCTTCACCTTCATAATATTTAGGGTCTAGCCACTACCCAACTGCCATATCATCCTTGCCTCAAATGTATCCTACTACAGCTTTACCCATCTATCCTAGTTTTCTAACTGCGTATCAACCTAAGGCTTTACGCCCCCTTTCATGTTTCAAACCTTGGCCTCTAGTGTGCCCAGTCTAGTAGTCGCCTCAGTCCATGCTACCTGTGAAGTCATAATAAAGACAGAAGGCATACTTTTTGGGTATGGTGGTATAGAATGCACTAAAGGTAGGACACTAGATGTACCCTCTGCAGCTGAAGTCTGTGAGGTTGCAGTCTATCCACCTGTCTTGGCAGCTTCGGCAACCTTAGTCTAACTACTCTGTCTAAACATCTCTGTAACTATATCTTCTCCCTGCCTTACCTACCTGAGAGTTTCTGTACCCCCCGCAGCCAAACATAACTGCGTAATCAAACATGGATACACCGACACCAATTTTTATCCTCCTACATCCTAATCTCTTATCTCTCAAGCTAATAAATCTCCTATATCAAACTTGTAGTTGGCCATGAACCCGATTATCAAAGCAGTACGCACTAGGCTCAACACATTTCCCTAGTAATAGGACACAATCGATGTCGGGCCAGTGTCCACCATGCCATGGCCTCAAAGTTAAGACTATGCTTCTCTATCTTCTGGAGACCACGCCTGGGCCTCCGACTACCCAAGTAGCATTCTCACTATTTGTTGCTATAAAGCTGGCAATCCACCTAAAATACCCTATCTTGTCCTTCATTCCCATCTACTTCCTAGTGATTTTCTGTATCTTCTCAAGTCTGTACCCTATCTCACCAGTTTTCACCGAAGGCTGATACTTTGTCGGGTATAAGAATCTAGAAATAGTATGTGGTAAGATATTAACTCGCACACCCTAAGTAAATAACAAGGCAATGGGGTCACAACCTTTCTACAGTTGGCCTTGCGGATACTGTCTCTGTAACTGACCCTTGTATGCCACGTAGAACTCTCAAGCCAGTGCTACAGTGTATTTACCGAATGCCCCTGTCATTCACTTGAATCCATACTATCTAAATTGCTCCCCGAACCAGGGTAGCTAAGTCATCCCCATAGTAATTAACCTCTGCTCAAGGTACAGACACCATTAGACTTTTCATTCTAGAGTCTACTCAACCCATCATTATATGTAGCCTGCATATCGAGGTACCCCCACCATTCAAAAGTGGGCATCAGAGCAGATGCAAGAGCAAGTGAAGGGTGTTGTACATAAATCAGAGCATGTTAATTTTTTCTGCAGCATTCTTTAAACTCTCTACCTCAGAACTAGATTTAACTTCTTCTTTAGCCTTTAAAGGTTGAGGTGAGTGAGGAGGGGAGATACTTGTATTCTTTCTCCTTATTCTCCATGGAGATGTGTCCTTTGAGGCTTCTACTTTGTTCCCCTTGGCAGCTTTTTTGTCTTTTGGGTCAACCTTTCCCTTCATTGGGTATTCCTACAGGTCACTGCTACTGTTAGATGACTTAGTAGCCTCAGAACTTGAAGATGTTATGTTTTTGTTTCCCTTTTTAGCCACTTGATTGGAAGAAGATGTACCTTTGGAAGGAATTGCACCTGAACACAAGCATACATTAGTAATTAAATAAGGAAAATAAAGCAAAATATAAGAAAGTAACTGTTAGTGTACATATTCTGGACAAGGTATGAGTCAGGGGTACTTGTCGTATCAACTGGGTATGACTCGTATGACCGAGTCGTATGATACTTAGTGTATACATGGGTGTTCACTGGATTGCTTATGAGTCCTAATAACGAGTCGAAATCTATGGTATGACTCGTTACCAACACCCAAAAGTAGGTCAGAAACAAAGGCCTAACAGATGATATCTACCCAGGTCCTTACGACTTAAGTGTACGAGTTTTATGGATTGGGTACGACTCATTTAGGCAAGTCGTACCCATACCAGAACTTAAACTTAAATAAACTTCTATTTTATTAGTGGGTACGAGTCTCATTATGACCTTGCTACTTGTGGGTATGAGTCATAAGGAGTCTCATATCCACTATAATGTAAAATTTCAACTTTAGAGTTGACTTCAATTTAAAATTCCCAAACTACCCATTACATTATGTAGTAATATCACCCAATTTTTGTCAAAACAATACACAATATCAACACCCAAAACCAAGTTTACCCCTAATTTTCATCTTTAACTTAAAACCTATGAACTAGGGTACCAAAATTCAACCCACAACTCAATTCAACTTCAAGTAAGTCTAGAATATCTGAAATTTTCAATTTCAACTTGATAGATAATGAAATTAAGTTTAAAAGCCTGCTTGATTTGGTGAAATACTAAATTTGCTTGAACTTAAATGTTCTTCCCTAAACCTGTGGCTAACTTGAGCAACGTGTAGAATTCGAGCAAGTTGGTAGGTCTTTTTGTGGTTAAATCATATTTTAGGAGCTTCTAATTTGTGCAATAATGGAGGTAATACGATTTGAGAGTAATTCAGATCTTGGATACCCATATCGGGTGCTCTTTTTTTTTAAAATCAAGTTCTGGGCTGGGTTAACCCGTGACCCCTAACATGGTAAGCTTGGGTATGAGTCGTGTTTACGACTCATACCCAGGCTTACGGGTTTTTTCCTCTACTTGTAAAGACCTGGAACCTTACCTGGGTTCTGAAGTTAATACAATTTAATGTGACGGGTCGTACCTTTTGGGTATGACTCATTTTGAGAGTCGTATCTACTCCAGAAACTTTTACCTAAATCTGCTTAGTCTCCAAGGTCCTTACGACTCTTACTCACGAGTTATACCAATAAGATATGACTCGTAAAGAGTTCGTATGACCTATTTACTTAAACTTTTAGTCTTGTTTCTGCAATGTTTAGCCCTGCACATTGAACAAAAACATTACCCTATAAGTAAATAAGTACAAAACATGGGTTGCCTCCCACAAAATGCTTAATTTAACATCGCGGCATGACGAGGCTGAGTTGGATGCTTAGATTGAACTTATCAGCCTCATGGATTTTCTCCCATGCAGTGCTTAATTTAACGTCGCGGCACGACGTAATTACCTTAGGTACTCAGACTTCACTAAGGTCAATTTTAAAAATCACATTTATTTTCTTAGTGTTTCCAATATAATGGTTGACTCTTTTCCCATTCACCTTGAATGAGGCTTCACCATCCCTCTTCAATTCCACGGCACTATACGGGAATACTCTTAGCATAGTAAAGGGACCATACCATCTATATTTTAACTTACCTAGAAACAAGCGAAGCCTTGAGTTGTAGAGCACTACTTAGTTACCTTTTTCGAAGATTCTTTTCTCAATGTTGTGATCATTATACAGCTTCATCTTTTCTCTGTAAAGTATAGAACTTTCATAAGCCTGGAGTCAGAATTTATCCAACTCATTTATTTTGTTCAACCATGACTTGGCTGCATCTTCCCACTCAAAATTCAGCTCATTAAAGGCCCACAGTGCTTTATGGTCAAGCTCAACATGTAAGTGACAATCCTTACCATACACTAGTTGATAAGGTGAAGCACCTATTGGGGTCTTGAATGTTGTTCGGTAATCCCATAATTCATCATCTAACTTTTGTGACCAATTAGTCCTATTGGAATTCACTGTCTTTGCCAAGATGGAATTGATTTCTCTATTGGACACTTCAACCTGTCCACTAGTCTGCGGATGATAAGGTGTTGCCATCTTGTGTTTCACTCTATACTTCTCAAGCAGACTTTAGAATAGGCAATTACAAAAAGGTGTCCCACCGTTACTAGTGATAGCACGTGAGGTGCCAAATCGAGAAAAGATATGCTTTATCAAGAATGTGATTGCACTACGTGCTTCATTATTGGGGAGCGCAATTGCTTTCACCTATATGGATACATAATCCACAACTAAAAGTATATACTTCATGCTAAACGAACTCACAAAAGGTCCCATGAAATCTATACCCCATAAATCAAACAATTCCAATTCTAAAATAGGAGTAATAGAAAGTTCATAGCATCTGGAGATATTACCTTGCCATTGACATTGATAACAAGAAAAAGCAAAGTCACATGCATCTTTAAAGATTGTTGGCCAATAATACCCATATTGCAAGATTTCGTAGGTTGTGCGGGTTCCTTCATAATGACCCCCAATCGGAAAAAAATATAAGCCCTAGAAAAATTTTCTTACCTCATGTATGGATTTCTTTCTTTGTTTGAAGGAAAGATCTTCTAGGACTAGATCACTAGCTAGATGATTTACATAATCTGAAAACTATGGAATTAGATCTTGGGAAGATGACAATAACTACTCATCTACGAAACTATCATCAATCTCTAACCCATCTTCCACTTTCTGCATAGCTTCCTCCTCAAGTCTAGACAAGTGATTCGCAACTTGGTTTTCTATGCCTTTTTCTATCCTTGACTTCAAAATCAAATTCTTGCAGAAAAAGTACCCACCTAATTAGTCTAGGTTTTACATCTTTCTTTGTCATCAAGTATCACAATGTTGCATGATCTGTGTGCACAACTACCTTTGTCCCAATTAAGTAAGATCTTAATTTCTCAAAGGCAAACACCACTGCTAACAACTCTTGTTCAATCACTGTGTAGTTCTTTTGCATAGGGTTCAATGCCTTACTGGCATAGAAGATGGGATGAACAATCTTTTCTTTCTTTGGCCCAAGACAACACCGAAAGCCACTCCACTTGTGTCACACATAACCTCAAAAGGAAAGGACCAATCAAGTGACATAATGATTGGAGCCGACACCAACTTCTCTTTTAGGCTTTCAAAAGACTTCATGTATGCATCATCAAAAATAAATTTCACCTCTTTCTCAAGAAGCTTGCAAAAAGGATTAGAAATCTATGAGAAATCCTTGATATAATGCCTATAAAAACCTGCATACCCTAAAAAGCTCTGAATTCCCTTTACAGAAATTGGTGGAGACAATTTCTCAGTCACCTCTATTTTAGATCTATCAACCTCTATGCCCTTTTTTGAATCTTGTACCCAAGCACAATACCTTCTTTGACCATAAAATTACACTTTTCCCAGTTAAGTACCAAGTTTCATTTTTCACACCTTCTAAGAGCATTCGCCAAGTGAACTAAGAAGTCATAAAAAGAATTGCCAATAATTGAAAAATTATCCATAAATATTTTGATGGTGTCTGCTACCATGTCAGAGAAAATTGACATTATACATCTCCAAAATATGGCTGGAGCGTTACATAACCAAAATGGCATACGTCTGAATGCAAAGTTCCCATAAGGACATATGAAGGTTCTCTTCTGTTGACCTTTATGTGCAATAGTAATTTGGTTTTAACCTGAATACCATCAAAAAATAGTACCATCTTTAGCATGCTAACCTGTCTAACATTCGGTCCAAGAAGGGCATGGGAAAACGGTCCTTCTAAGTCCATGCATTCAATTTTCTGTAAACCATGCATACTTTCCATCCTGTGACTAGTCCCACTGGCACTAACTCATTCTTCTCATTAGGCACAATAGTAATATCGTCTTTTTTGGAACACATTATACCAGGCCAAACTATCAGTAATAGGATACACTACACCAACATCCAGCCACTTGATTATCTCTTTGTTCACCACCTCCTACATAGGAGGATTGAGTTGGCTTTAATGCTTTCTACTTAGAATAAAATCCAACTCAAGTTGAATTTTATAATTATAAAAACTAGGCAGAATACCTACAATATCTGCAATGGACCAACCTATGGCCTTCTTGAATCTCTGTAATACTGATAACAAAGCTTCTACTTCTATTTTTCCCTAGTCAGCTGAAATGATTACCGACAAAGTGTTGTTGGTTCCCAAAAATGCATATCGCAAATGAGAAGGGAGAGTCTTCAATTCTAAGACAGGTGACTCCTCAATAGATGGACGAGCAGGTGGAGTGGTTCTATTCTTTAAATCCAAATTAAGTTTTTTTGGTGCATAATTGTAAGAACCGCTACCATAGAGTGCACATACCATCTAATCATGTCGATGATATCATCACTATCAAAGTTCATGATCACTGTTGCTAGTGATTCAACACCCAACCTTTCTTCAATAGAAACAACAATATTAGAACCATTATCCCAATGATTAACAGAATCAACATCAAAGAATGAATCCATTTTATCATCATACATATCAATCACGGATACCATTCTTAACTCATCAGGCTGCTTCATGGATTTACATATATTGAACACTACCTGTTCATCATTGAGTCTCAACATCAGATGTCCTGGCTCTAAACCAATCAATACTATTCATGTAGCTAAGAATGATCTTCCTAAAATTATTGGGACTTGGAATTCCACTTCGCAGTCCAATATTACAAAATCCATAGGAAAAATAAAAGAAGCCACCATTACCAATACATCATATAGAATACCAACTGGCTTTTTCATTGTTCTATCTACCATCACTAATCTCATGGTGGTTGGTTTAGGAGCCCCCAACCCTAACTATTTAAACATTTCAAATTGCATAGGGTTGATGTTAGCACCAACCACATAATGAACGAGCAAAGTTGGAGGGTCCAATGGTGCAAGGTATAGTGAAAGCATCAGGATCCTCTTTCTTCTCTACCAATGATCTAGCAGCTACTGCACTATAATGATGAATGTTATCGACTGGCTCAAAACTGACTGACCTCTTCTTGGTGATTAAATATTTCATAAATTTTACATATTCTAGCATTTGCTATAATGCCTCTATAAGTGGGATATTGACTAATAGCTCTTTTAGCATTGATAAAAACTTTTGATACATACCATCTTCTTGTATTTTTTTCAACCTTTGAGGAAAAAGAGGATGATGTCTCAGGATAGGCTTTAAACAGGATCCCCGGCCTTATCTTCTACTTCATCTTGCTTGCTACTAATATCAACTTCAATAGGATCCTCATCATTCTTCTACTCATCTACAAATGGTACAGGTGGATATATCGTGGATTTACCACTTTGAGTAGTCATGGTGTAGTAGTGACCATTATTCTTTGGATTAGCCACCGTTTTACTCGGGAGAGTGACAGGTTGTATTTGATTTAATGTGGTCTACATCTTACCAAATTGTTTCTCCAACTACTGTAATGCCCCGGGAGTACACCCTAGACGCCACACAATGCAAGAAACCACAAATGATCCAAGGTTAACTCATGAACTGGCATACTGTTAAGCAACTGAATTATAATACATTAAATAACAAGTTTTGTGGTGCAGAAACATAATCATACTGAAGATCTAAAATAGTATGTAACTGATAAAGTCTTATAATCTTATAAATCTGAAGGAAGAAACTAAAATTACATGACAAACTCTGACTGACATCTATGAAGCCTCTACTATACTGACTATAGATAGTTGGGACATACCTCCAACTACCACTAATCAATACATATGAGTAATAAAGTAAAGTACATAAACAACATCTGACTGAAGTCCCCAAAATAGGAGAACTCATCACCTGTTGGTGGGAAACTGCAACTATTTGATTATGATACGTAGGCTTGGTATCAACATTATGAGATAATATAGCACATAAATGTATATGTAGATTAGTACTTTTGGAATATACTGAGTAAGTGGGGTTGAATGCAATAAGTAAAACTGATTTTATACGTAATCTTAAAACATGCATGACTAGGTATTAATAGACTCACCAAGAGACCGAAATAAATTGAAAGCTAAAATATCTTAAAACATGAGTAGAAAACATAATCTGATAAGCTGGTGAATCACTACACTTAGTTTCTTAAAACTTTCCTTTTATAATATAAGTAGAACTAAAGCTAGGAAAATCGTAAAACTTGGGTACTGTATGAATACTGGGTCTGAAACTATGTGATGGAGACTGACATAATTCGAGGGTCATAATATACAATTATACTAAGCACGGATGCATAAACATACAAAACCAAACATAAAATATACTAAGCTTATTTGATGAACTGAATGACTAATAGCTGGATACTGGTCATGTAAGATTGTACTGCACTTAGTCTGAACAACTGGACTGAAACTGTGGAGTACAATACATATGAGGTAAGGACTAACTAAACAACATGAGATAACTTAGAATGAATACGTGAAAACTGTAATATCAGAGAACACAGGACTAAGTGTATATCTGTTATGGTACTACGATAATTTATAATCTGAAAGACTAAAAACTATAAAATTGATTATCTGAAAGTCTGTACACTTAGTCAAGCAAACCTGAACTGAAGAGATACTAAATACTATACTGAGACTATGGGAGGTATCATCTAACTGACATGCCCCAATCTGAGCTAATCGAGGTCCAACCTATAATCCCAGTTGGAAGGGTATTAGTACCGTGCAATGGGTAATAATACTGGCTTTGTGAATACACTAAAATAAAGTCTTGAAGGACTAAAGAGTCACCCTCTTCTGGCAGATGCTCTGGTGAGATATGTATCAACCCTCAACTGGTAGGTTAACATCTCAAACCTACGCTAGCTATGTAGTTCTAGAATGCAGGGATTGCTACTAAGAGTCACACCCTCAACTGGCAGGTGAGCCCCATCCCTGGGTTCGCTCGGTGCTAAATCCTACTCCCAACTGAACTGATACGAGTTACTAACTGGTATATGCACTGATAACTAATAACTGATAATCTCAGATCATGGTATTCTAAAACTAATAGTGCATACAAATTTTGAGGTAATTATTAATGTATAAATTGATACTGGAACTGAAACTGGACTAAGCTTAGCTTAATTGAACTCATAACTAACCATATTACTGACTGAATGATATTGCTTATAGTATAACTAAAATTATTCTGTAGATACTGAAAACTAGGTAAGCAGCTAAATTTTGGGTATGCATAACCCTCAGGACTCGATAACAATAACAGTAGGACATACTAAAGCTTCGGGATATAATAAGTAGTCAATATTCAAAACCCAATCATTAGGTCATTTATGTAACACTCTGGAATCATGAACTTTAACATGAGAATGTCTTAAACATGAAGCATAACAAAATTACATGACTAAGATCATGTATTAGGGCATTTGCATTAAATTTGCTTGGAATAGGACATGGGAGTTTCATCAAAACATGCAACGATCATAGCTTGAATAGAAGAATGTCTTAAACATAAGGGAATAATAGAGTTACATGGAAAAATTCATAACTTGGGGATTTATCTTTGTAACACCCCGTATTTCCCTAGCACAATCTAAGTCCTAGTACATTAGTATTCATAAATAAAATTTTTAAAAAGCTTATAATTTTACAATTTAGAGCTTGTCGTTGAGTAGAAAATGCAATTAGCTTTCCAACAATATAAAATTCACTGAAATTCGATAATCGGGTAAGAAGTTATGGAGATTTTATGTTTCAGTCGTTAAATATCATCATTTTAACCCTTAGCGTGTCATGGAGATAGTCCAAATGACAATTTTCAATTTTCAGTGTGACTCTGCAATGTTGGTGCATCGCAGAGCAGGCCAATTTTTAGTTTGGCAATTCCCAGTGGGCCTCCGCGATGGTGGCGCATCGCGGATGTGGCCAAATTGACACTTCAAGGGAATAACACATTAGCTCCGTATCGTGGTGTTTGTTCAGGTCCTAATTTTCAATTTTGAATTGCTTGGCTTGATAGTGGCGCATCGTGCCAATGCCAAAAATTGGGATGCTTAGTTTTTAGCTTACGTTTTAAATCTATTTAAGGGTATTTGGGTCTTTTTTCTAAGGCCTAAACTCTTCTTAAAACACAAAATTTAACCCCTAAACACCCTAAGTAGTCATTGTTATTCAATTCCTCTCAAATTAAAGATCCCCTTTTCAAGAACAAGAAACCCTAGCTCTCAAATTCAAGACTAATCCTCAAGAACTCACTAAGAACCTCAGGAAATTCACTATCCCAGGTATGTTAAATGTTCATCCATAGGTTCCTTCCACCCATGGAGTTTAAGTATCCCATTTTAATTACCAAGTTATAATCTTTCCAAGTTATTATGTTTTAAATTATGATTTCACCCATGAATCTCCATGAACTATGTTTTTATACTATGTTCCAA
Organism: Capsicum annuum; assembly: GCF_002878395.1. NCBI lineage: Eukaryota > Viridiplantae > Streptophyta > Magnoliopsida > Solanales > Solanaceae > Capsicum > Capsicum annuum. The sequence goes on along the minus strand of NC_061115.1, from coordinate 176,633,439 downwards.
TGAAATTATTATTGTTATTCGTTTCTCCATGTTTTAATGTATCATTTATTGAATTAAACCATGACCTAGTGATTTTTATGTTAAATTCATGTTATTTATACAAGTTCCATAGTGTTCCTATGATTGTTTTAAACCATGAACTACAAGTGTTTGATAAAATGCCTACAAGAGTGATTGATGTAATAAAAGCCTTCATGTTATGTCTTCCAAGCATTAAGGTCATTTTACCATTGTTGTTTTTGAGTCCTGGGGGTATTGAATACCCGAAAACCATAGCTATTTATTTAGTCTAGTCTTAGTACATTATAGAATAGTCTTTAGAATATACTATAAGAATTATTAGAATAGTCAGTTATCAGTCAGTTAAACAAAGAATAGTCTAATATTTCAGTGTCTTTTAGTTGGGAGTAGGATTTAGCACTAACCAAGTGTAGGGATGGAGGCTTCACCGTCAGATAGACAGAGTCATTAATAGCAGTCCCTATACTTTAGAACTACATAGCCAGCGTAGGATATAAGAAGTCACCCGTCAGATTAGGCTTGACTATCTCCTAGGGGTCACCCATCAGTTCAGGCTTGACACCCTTAGTCTTTTAGACATTATATCAGTTTATTGGATCCACATAACCATTGTTAGTACCCATAGCACGATATTAACACCCTTCTAACTGGGGTTATAGGTTGGTCCCCCATTAGCTCAAATTAGGGAATGTCGGTTAGATGATACCTCCCATAATCTCAGTTACAGTCCCAGTTCAGTTATGCAGTCTTAGAGTTGTTTGACCAAAGCATACAGATATCAGTATTTTTCAATATTTTGGCTTATAGATTTTACTCTGTCCATGTTATATGCTTGGTCATACATTCCCCAGTGTTTACAGATTTTCATGTATCTTCAGTATTTATAGACTGTTATGCATACTCAGTATTTACAGACAGATTCCATGTTCTTTACTTAGTCCTCCATGTTTTATATGCATATTAAGTAAATTATTAGTTTTGTTCATGAAACCATGCATATCAGCCTACCTCATTTAGCATACTAGTACATTTAAAGTACTGATTGAATATATTTCTCTTGTGCTATGATGTATTATTTCATAGGTGATGATGCTTAGTTCCTATATCGCGCTTAGACTTTACTTCTCAGGCTATCAGCAGTACAGTAGTAGTGGTGAGCCTCATCATTCAAGGATTGATTATTTTACTTCATATCTCTATTTTAGTAGTTAGCACAGTTAGTTGGGGGCCTCTCCTATCAACTCATATTCAGCCATTCAGTTTTAGAGGTTTTTCAAACATTAGAGTTAGTTATACAATATTCAAATTTTTAGTTGACATTTCAATTTATTAGTATTTTATTAGATTCAGTCAGTTTTTCTATAGATTTATATTTCAGTATTGATTTAGTGGTAAAATTTTATGGCAATATCAGGTGTTCTCCATAATTGATGACAGGTACCAGCTTATAGGTTGCTTGTGGTCCCTCAAGACTGTAAGTACTGTGTGACGTCCAGGGTGTACTCTCGAGGAGTTACAAACTTGGTATCAGAGCCTAAGGTTTTAAAGTGTCCTAGCAAGTCTGAAAGCCACGTCAAGTAGAGTGTTGTGATGGGTGTGTAGCGCGCCACACTTATGGATGAGAGGCTACAAGGCGTTTAGGAAATTTTTTCTCTTCTTTCAGTATTCATGTCGTTCGAGTGAGCATAAGCTCAAGTTAATCTCCCTATCTAATCTATTTCTTCCTTCCGCTTATAGAACATACCTTCCAAGAAGAACGGAAGAAGAATAGGAAATCAGCCAGCCCCTCAGCTCATCCAGGTAGATCTTCTGGACGAGCACGTCTCTCACAACAAAATTCAAGGCTGCGTTCACTACTCTAGACAATTTTGTAGCAGCATAAAATAAATTACCATATGCTGTTTTAGCCAACCCAGTGGCCAATACTGCTGCAACTAGAATTTGGAATTTTACCTGGATGAGTCCTCCTTCTTTCATGGTATCCAAGTCTGAAGAGGATCTACAGGAATTCTAAGAGATGGTTCAGCAAGTCACGAATGCTATGGGGGTGACATCTATTCAGAGTGCTAATTTGGCTTCATACCCATCACAGGATATAGCCAATACTTGGTTTAAGTAGTGAAAGGTTGATAGGGGTGTAGATGTAGGTCCTATAGAATGGGAAGAGTTTTCCTTAACTTTCTTTGATAGATTCTTCCCATTGGAGTTAAGGTAGTCCTAGGTGTTAGAATTTATTAACTTGATGCAGGGAAATATGAGTGTGAGAGAGTATTCCCTCAAGTTTACTCAATTAGCTAGATATGTTCCTCATGTGGTAGCTGACAACAGGTCCAAGATGAGTAAGTTTATGTCTGGCGTATCTGATAGTGTGGTCAATGAGTGCAGGACCACAATGCTGATTAGTAATATGGACTTTTCTAGGCTAATGGTCCATGCTCAATAAATAGAGGACCAGAAGATTAAGGAGAGGGAGAGAGGAAATAAGAGGGCTCGGACGGATAGTTTTAACTTCAGTCAGGCAAAGTCAAAGGGTGGAAACCGTCCTCAGTTTAGTCAGAGGTTTTCAGCCTTAGCACCCTCTTCATCCAGTGCTCCCGTACCCAAATTTAGAAACGACAATAGGGATAGAGCACCAGGCTCTAAGTCTGTAATACCCCGTACTTCTACCTAGCTTAAATTTATCCCAAAAGTATCAAAGATTTGTTTTAAATATGAATCCACTTTTATACATGTGGTATTTTCAAGATTTATTTTATCATATGGGAAATTGAATAAGCTTTTCATTGATACCAAATTCACCTAAATTCGAGAATCGGGTAAGAAGTTATGGCGATGTAAAGTTTCAGTCGTAAAACACCGTTATCTCAGTTAGTGGTGCATCGCTCCATAAGCTAAAATGACATTTGTTAATTTCTAGTAAGTCTCCATGATTTCACCACGTCACGGAGGGCTCCCAAATCCTAATTGTCAAATTCCAGTGAAGCTCCGTGATGACCCCATGTCTCGCCAGCGTCCAATTCCCCAATTGTCAAATTCTTGTGACACGGTGCGATAGCACCGCGTCGCACTAGGAGTTCAAGTCGGGAAATTTTTACAAAATTTTAAAAGATGCATCCAGGGTTAAATGGGTCTTTTTCCATGATTTTAGTTCAGCCTTAAATATGAGATTTAAGCCTACATGACCTAAGGATATCATTATTCACTCTATTTTTTCCCAAATTGAGTTGCTCTCTCTCAAACCAAAAACCCTAGCTCTTAAATTCAAGGGTGAAATTATAAGAACTCTTCATCAATACTTTCAAATTCATTAACTCAGGTATGCATAGTGTTCATTCATGGATTTTTTTCATCCATGAAGTCCCAAAAAATTCAAGTTTTAAATCATGTATTATGAATATTATGTTGTGGGTTGATTATGTTTATATGATTGTTGTTGTATGATTCCCAAGTTGGAATCTTTATGTGCTTTTATGAAATTACATTAGTACATGAGTTTAAATCCATAAATTGAGTGGTTTATGATGTGTTAATTGATGATTATACCCATACCCTAAGTGGTGCATGTAAGATGTTTGATAAAATGCCTAGAAGACTAGAAATCATGTAATATAGTTCAATTGTGACTTAAGTGATGGATTCATGTTTTATACATATGTTCAAAGAACTCCTATGCTATAAATGTGCCTTGTAAATATTTGTTGGATTGCTCATGAATTAGCCTTATGAAACTATACCATGTTTACATGCAAATCCTATTCATGTATAAGTTTGTGATAACCATGTATTCATGAAATCCCTAACCTATTATATTATTCATTGTTGATGTTGGTCATGTATTCAAGAAGATCACGCTTTATCAGTTTTCATCTATCGAGTCCAGGGGGTACTTGTACCCGACAAGTTAGTTGTGTGCCTAGAGCCAGTGTGACGTTTTCATGATATTCTTAGTCAAGCTATGTTCAATAGAATTCAGTTAGTCTGGTGACTCAGGAAAACTCAGTAAACTCAGTAATCCCAATAATCTTAGAAAGCTCAGTACTTCAGTAATTCCAACAGTATTCTGTTAGTCAATGGAACTCAATGAACTCAGTCTAGTGCAGTTCAATTAATCATGTTCAGTATCTATTCATATGGGAGTAGGATTTAGCACCGAGTGAACCGAAGGATGAGGAAACACACTGACAGTTGAAAGTGTGATCCTTAGAAGCAATCCTTGCATTCCAGAACTATGTAGCCAGCATAGGTTGAGACATCAACATTGACAGATAAAGGTTGATGAGGTGGATAAACACTGTCAGATGAGGATCCCACCATTTTTCTTTGGGGACATTGTTAGATGAGGGTCACCCACAGCTTGTACTTACCAGTGGCGCGGTATTGACACCCTTCTAATTGGGGTTACAGATTTGATCCCAACTAAGCTATATTGCATTATTTGGGGCACGTCGGTTAGATGACTACTTCCCATAGCTACAGTTTTAGACTCAGTCTCAGTAATAGAACTCAGATAGTTCTACAGAATTTTAGGACTGTTAAATACAATCCACTCAGAATAGTATGGAACTCAGTTAGTTCTATTAGAATGTAGACTGTCAGATACAGTCATGCAGTATCAGTTATATTAGTTATTAGTGACTCATGCTATAAGTAATCAAACTCAGTAGTCCGTACCATCACGAATTTAGTCACAGTCACTTATTCATGCATGTATTCTCATATTCATGTTATTCAGTCAGTTAGCATTGTTCATTCATTTGAACCCTTTGCATTCAGCCTACCTCACTTGCATACCAGTATATTCAAACGTATTGATGCATTTACGCTATGGTGTTTTATACTATAGGTTCAGAAGCATGATCTCTAGAGCATCAATAGCATTCCAGTTTTAGCTGTCAGAGTTAGTAGTGAGTCCTCATCCTTTGAGGACATGATCATTACTTTATTTCTTCATTACTTAGTTTATTTCAATAGTTGGAGTTAGTTGGGGACATATCCCATCAACTCTTTATTCAGATAGTTTAGAGGCTTTCAGACTATAGTGTTTTTAGACTAGATAGTTTCAGACATTATTTTAGTTTTGGTATTGTCGTACCACATTATTGAGATATGGTTTTATCAGATATTTATTAGTTTTGAACCTTATGGCATGTTTCAGCCTACTATTTCCATATTTATATAGTATATTATGCAGTGTTCAGGTACAAATATCAGTCATAGGTTAGCTTGTGGTCCTTCGAGGTCATGAGCACCGTGTAGCATTCTGGGTGCCATATTTGGGGCATTACAAAGTCCCAGGTCAATGTTAGCAGTGCTCGTACAAATCCTCTATGATAGAAATATAAAAGACACCATTAGGGTGAGTGTAGAGTGGGTAGTGATGTGTGCTTCAGGTGTGGCAATCCAGGCCATCGGATTCGGGAGTGTTGGGTAGTTGCTTAGAAAGGTAGGGATGTGCACCAACAGGGCCAGTCCCATCATTCGTCAGTTCCATCTGGTCACCCAAATTAGCAAGGTGCCATTTCTAGTGCTACCAGTGGTCAGCGTCCTAACAAATTATATGCTCTTCAGTCCTGCCAAGATCAGGAAAATTCTCCTGACATAGTTACTGGTATGTTGCAGGTCTTTCACTTATATGTTTATGCTTTACTAAACCCTGGAGCTTCTCTTTCTTTTGTAACTCCATACATAGTTGTCAATTTCAGAGTCAATCCTAAAACTCTAGCAGAGCCCTTTTTAGCGTCTACCCTAGTAGGTGTTTTCTTTGTAGCCAGACAGGTATACAGAACTATTCGGTCAAAATATCTCAGAAAGTTACTTCAGTTGATATCATAGAGCTAGAGATGATGGATTTTGACATTATTCTTGCCATGGATTGGCTTCACTCATGCTATGCCTCAGTTGATTGTAGAAATAAAATAGTTCATTTTCATTTCCCAAATAAACCAATCCTTAAATGGAGGGGTAGTACCACAACTCTTAGGGGTTAGTTGATTTCATACATTAGAGCGAGAAAGATGATATCGAAGGGGTGTATCTACTATCTTGTTCGAGTCAAAGAATCTAATTCAGAAATTTCAACTCTTGGATCAGTTCCAGTAGTAAATGAATTCTCAGATGTATTTCTTAAAGATATTCACAGAGTTTCTCCCGAAAGGGAAGTCGACTTTAAAATAGACCTTCTTCGAGATACTCAGTCCATATCTATTCCGCCATATAGAATGTCTCTATCTGAACTCAAGGAGGTAAAAGAATAGTTAAAGGATCTTCTAGATAAGGGATTCATCATACTCAATGTCTCCCCTTGGGGCACACCTGTTCTATTCATTCGTAAGAAAGACGGTTCTCTCAGAATGTGCATAGACTACCGTTAGTTTAACAAAGTCACAGTCAAGAATAAATAACTACTTTCTAGAATTAATAACTTATTTGTCAACTTCAGTGTGCCATCTAATTTTCAAAGATAGACCTCAGATCAGGTTATCATCAGCTTAGAGTAAGCGAATGTGACATTCTGAAAATAACTTTCCAAACTCGGTATGGTCACCTCGAATTTCTAATCATGTTCTTTGGTCTCACAAATGCCCTAGCAGTCTTCATGGACTTGATGAAATGAGTGTTCAAGCAGTACTTGGACATATTCATCATAGTCTTCATTGATGACATTCTTGTTTACTCCCATAGTGAAACTGATCATACAGACCATCTCAGAATAGTGTTACAAACTCTTAGAGCTCACCAGTTATTTGCTAAATTCAGTAATTGTGAATTCTGGCTAAGATCTATAGCTTTTCTTGGCCATATTATTTTTAGTGATGGCATTAGAGTTGATCCTCAAAAGACTAAAGTGGTGAAAAATTGGCCTAGACCTATCTCTGCATCAGATATCAGGAGTTTCTTGGGTTTAGCTGGCTATTATCATCGCTTTGGTAAAGGATTTTCTTCTATTTTTTCCCTTATGTCCAAATTGACTCAAAATAAAGTTAAGTTTCAGTGGTCAGATTCCTACGGGAAGAGTTTTTAGGAGTTGAAGACTCGACTCACCTCAGCCCCAGTTCTTACCTTCCCAGATGGTTCAAATGGGTTTGTTGTGTACTGTTATGCATCCAGTGTAGGTTTGGGTTGTGTCCTCATGCAGAGAGGAAAGGTCATAGCCTATGCCTTCAGACAACTTAAACCTCATGAGAAGAATTATTTGACTTGTGATCTTGAGTTAGCAGCAGTAGTATTCGCCTTAAAGATTTAGAGGCATTACTTGTATGGGGTGTACGTTGATGTGTTCACTGGCCATAAGAGCCTTCAGTATATGTTTTGTAAGAAAGATTTAAATCTGTGTCAGAGAAGGTCACTAGAATTATTGGAGGATTATGACATGAATGTTCTGTATCATTCGAGCAAGGCCAATGTAGTGACTGATGCTCTCAGTTGATTGTCCATGGGTAGAGTAGCTCATGTTGAGAATGGTAAAAAGTAGTTAGCTCAGGAAATCCATCAGCTTACCCAACTAGGTGTCTGCTTAGTCACTCAGCAGAGGGTAGTGTGTGGGTACAGAGTAACTCAGACTCATCTCTAGTTTCCAAAGTAATAGAAAAGTAGGATAGAGATGCCACTCTAATTAAGTTGAAAGAATCAGTCAAAGATCAGAAAGTAGCGGTTTCCTCCCGAGGGAGAGATGGTGTATTGCGTTGTCAGGGTAGATTGTATGTGCCTGGTGTAGATTACTTAAGGCAATGAATTCTTGAAAAAGCGCATGGTGCACGTTACTCTATTCATCCATATGCCACTAAAATGTACTGTGATTTGCGGGATATCTATTGGTGGAGTGCAACGAAGAGGGATATTACAGAGTTTATAGCTAAGTACTCTACATGCTAGTAAGTTAAGATTGAGCACCAGAAACCTAGTGGGTCCATGCAGGAGTTTAGTATTCCCACTTGGAAGTGGGAGAAAGTGAACATGGACTTTGTGATGGCTTTGCCTCGTACTCATCATCGACATGATTCTATTTGGGCTATCGTAGACAGGATGATGAAATCAACTTATTTCTTGCAAGTCTATACTTTTTATTCAGCCAAGGACTATGCCAAACTCTATCTCAGAGAGTTGGTCAGGTTGCACAGTATTTCTTTATCTATCATCTCAGATAGAGGTACCCATTTTACCTCTCACTTCTGGAAACCATTCCAAAAGGGTCTTGGTACCCAAGTCCATATCAGTACAACTTTCTACACTCAAATAGATGGTCAAGCAAAAAGGACCATTTATACATTAGAAGATATGCTGAGAGCATGCGTAGTTAATTTTAAAGGTAGCTGGGATGACCATTTGACTTTGATTGAATTCGCATACAATAACAGCTATCATTCTCGTATCTATATGGCTCCGTTTGAGGCTCCTATGGTAGGAGATGTAGATCTCCAATTGGTTGGTTTGAAGTGGGTGAGGCCGCAGTAGTAATTGGTGTTTGATGCCTTAGAGAAGGTTTGGTTGATTAGAGAAAGACACAGGGCTTCCGAAAGCTGGCATAAATCATATGCAGATGTGTGGAGAAAGGATCTCGAGTTTGAGGTTAGTGATCTTGTGTACTTGAAAATCTTTCCCATGATGGGAGTGAAGAGATTCGTCAAGAAAGAGAAACACAGTCCTCTATATATAGGTCCCTTCAGAATTCTTAGTCATTTTGGAAATGTAGCTTACGATCTTTAGTTGCCTTCGGATATAGCCTCAGTACACCCAATGTTCCATGTCTCATTGTTGAAAAAGTGTATTGGTAAGCCATTTGTAGTTGTTCCCTTAGAAAGTGTAGATATTTAGAACAGTCTTTCCTTTGAGGAAGTTCCAGTCAAAATTCTTGATCATCAAGTTCATAGACTAAGGAACAAAGAAGTTCCATGGGTCAAAGTTCTTTGGAAAAATTAGTCCGTTGAGGGAGCCAAGTGGGAAGCAGAATCAAATATGCGAACCAAGTACCCTCATCTTTTCTCTGTGAATTTAGATTCAGTATAAGGTAACAATCTTCTTAAGATTTCTCTCTATCATACTCAGTTTCAGTTGCATATCATGTTCATGTAAATCATGCATTTACAAATCAGTTCAGTTATGTAATCCCTACATCAGATATGCATGTTCAGTGTGTAAGCTCAGTCCATCAGTTTTTCCTCAACTTAACAGTTTCATTTAAGGATGAATGATCCCAAAGATGGGATATTATAACACCCCATATTCCCTAGCATAATCTAAGTCCCAGTGCATGTGTATTCATAAATAAAAATTTTGAAACACTTATTATTTTTCAGTTTAGAGCCTGCATTGCATAAGAAAATTTAATTAGCTTTCCAACAATATAAAATTCATCAAAATTCGATAATAGGGTAAGAATTTATGGCGATTTTAAATTTCAGTCGTTAAACATAGTTATTTTAACCCTTCGCATGTCGTGGAGATAGTCCAAATGACAATTGTTAATTTTCAGTGTAACTCCGCGATGTTGGCGCATTGCGGGGCAGGCCAATTTCAACTTTGGAAATTTCTAGTGGGCCTTCGTGATGGTGGCGTGTCGCAGAGGTGGCCAAATTAGAGCTTCAAAGGATTAACGCGATAGATTCGCATCGCGGTATTTGACCAGGTCCCAATTGTCCATTTCCAGTAGCTTGTCGCGATAGTGGTGCGACGCGCCAATGCCAAAAATCGAAATGCTCAATTTTCAACTTACATTGTAAATTCGTTTAAGGGTATTTGGGTCTTTTTCCTATGCCCTATACTCGTCCTAAAACACAAAATTTAACCATTAACACCCTAAGTAGTCATCATTATTCAATTCCTCTTAAGTTAAAGATCCCCTTTTCAAGAACAAGAAACCCTAGCTCTTAAATTCAAGACCAATCCACAAAAACTCACCAAGAACCTCAGGAAATTCATCATCCCAGGTATATTAAATGTTCATCCATGGGTCCCTTCCACCCATGGAGTCTAAGTATCCCATTTTAATTACCAAATTATAATCTTTTCAAGTTATTATGTTTTAAATTATGATTTCACCCATAAATCTCCATGAACTATGTTTGTATACCATGTTCCAATGGAATTGTTGTTGTTTTTAGATTCTCCATGTTTTAATGTTATCATTTATTGAATTAGACCATGACTTAGTGCTTTTGATTTTAAATTCATGTTATTTATACAAGTTCCATAGTATTCCTATGATTAGTTTAAACCATAAACTACAAATGTTTGATAAAATGCCTATAAGAGTGATTGATTTAATAAAAACCTTCATGTTATGTCTTCTAAGCTTTAGTGTCATTTTACCATTATTGTTTTTGAGTCCTGGGGAGATTGAATACCCGAAAACCATAGTTATTTATTTATTCTAGTCTCAGTACATTACAAAATAGTCTTCAGAATATACTATGAGCATTATCAGAAGAGTCAGTTACAGTCAGTTAAACTCAAAATAGTCTAATATTTCAGTGTCTTTCAGTTGGGAGTAGGATTTAGCATCGAGCGAGTGTAGGGATGGCGGATTTCCCGTTAGATAGGCAAAGTTGTTAGTATCAGTCCATATACTCCAGATCTATGTTGCCAACATTGGATATGAGAAGTCACCTGTCAGATTATGCTTGACTATCTCGCAGGGGTCACCCGTCAGTTCAGACTTGACACCCTTAGTCCTTTGGACATTATATTAGTTTAGTGGATCCACACAACCATCGTTAGTATCTGTGGCATGGTATTAACACCCTTCCAACTAGAGTTACAGGTTGGACCCCGATTAGCTCAAATTAGGAAATGTCGGTTAGATGATACCTCCCACATTCTCAGTTATAGTCCCAGTTCGGTTATGTAGTCTTAGAGTTGTTTGACCAAAGCATACAAATATCAGTATTTTTTAGTATTTTGATTTATAGATTTTACTCAGTCCATGTTATATGCTTGGTCATGCATCCCAGTGTCTACGAATTTTCACGTATCTTTAGTATTTACAGACTGTCAGGCATACTCAGTATTTACAAATTCTCCATATTTTTAGTATCTACAAATTCCATGTTCTCTACCAGTAGTCTATGCTTTACATGCATATTCAGTAAATTATCAGTTCTGTTCACGAAACCATGCATATCATCTTACCTTATTTAGCATACCAATACATTCAAAGTACTGATCGCATACTTTTCTTTTACACTATGATGTATTATATCATAGATGCTGACGCTCAGTTCTCAAACTGCGCTTAGACTTCACTTCTCTATTTCAGTAGTTAGCACAGTTAGTTGGGGGCTTGTCCTATCAACTCATATTCAGTCAATCAGTTTTAGAGGCTTTTTAAACGTTAGAGTCAATTATACAATATTTGGATTTTCAGTTGACATGTCAGTTTATCAGTATTTAATAAGATTCAGTCAGTTTTTCTATAGATTCATATTTCAGTATTGATTCAGTGATAAAACCTTATGGAAATATCAGGTGTTTTCTGCAATTATGATATTATTATTCAGTGCTCACGACAGGTACCAGCTCATGGGTTAGCTTTTGGTCCCTCAGAACTGTAAGCACCGTGTGATGCCTAGTGTGTACTCTTGGGGTGTTACAATCTTGAAGTTGATTGAACATGATATGGGAATTTAATTAAACATGTGGAGACCCTAAACTTATGCATGTGAATTAACAAGAATGCAAAAATATTACGGTTACACGAATTAATTCACAACTTAGGGATTTTATATGATGATCATAACATTAAAAATATGTATTGGTTCATTCCACTTGAAAACACATATGCTCTTAACTTGAAATCAGTCACATGAGGATCATGAGATAAAACATGGGAGTATTTAAACTATGAAATCACATAAATTTCAATAGTTAAAACATGGGTCAGGGATTAAACATGTGAAAATCACCATTCAAACATATCAAGGCAATTTAAACGAAAACCATTCGTAAACAAGATACATAACTAAATTCATGGAGGTTTCATGGAAATAATTTATATTAACATGTAAAGATCATAACTTTAAACTTGAAAACAGGTTTTTGGTCTCCATGGGTGAAAGGGGACCCATGGATGAACTCCCACATATCTTAATTAGATGATTTCTTGGAGATTTCTTAAGGGTTTCTTGAAATTAAGAGGTTGAATCCTTTACTTTCTTAAGAATGAAGCTTGAATTGTTCTTGGGAAAGAATGAGAGTCTCTTGAGAATAAATCTTGAAGAAGATGGGCAAATAATGCCCTTTTGGATGCTATAAACCGTTCCTTGGACGTTTGGGGTTGAGGGGAAAGGACCAAAGTTCCCCTTGACCCTTAAGAAGTTTAAAATAGTGTGGGAATGGACCAGTCATCATGCCCATTAGAATGAGGGAGTATATCCCATGATGCCCCCTCTGTCCTGATGCAATAACCCGAGTAGCATGGGCATATCGCCTCCACTTACTGCCTCTCATGGAAAAAGCCATAACTTTTTGCTCGAATATTGAATTAAGGAGAAATTGGTATCATTGAAAAGTTGATTTAATTACATATAATTTGGTGGGTCTTGATCTAAAAAATTCGAAGTATATCAAAAGGTATACATGTTCAAAGTAGAACTTTTTAGAATCGAATACCAAACTTTGGACGAATCAAAGGCTCTTAGCTCAACTTTGTTCTAAGTGATTCCTATGAACATTTTTCACCTCTAAAGCACTTTACACACTATGATAATGATCATAACACATTAATTCAAATATAATCATGGGATTATATCTTACACACATAGGAACGATGGTTCAATTTTTAGCTTAAAATTTTTTAGCTTAAGTACCTGCACCACGTTCTATATCTCTAGTATGTTAGCCTCTATTAGTCACTGAAATATTATCCAACATATCCTACACAACATCCCATGGAAGACACATGAATGCACCTCCCAAAATCATATTTGCCATTACTCTTGAACTGACATTCAATGATCCATAGAAGATTTCCAACAAATTTGATCCTCTGATTCTGTGATTAGGTACCATTCTCATCTTCTTCTTGAATCTGAACCACGCCTCATAACAGGATTCTACAGGTAATTGTCTGAAGTTATAAATCTCATCTTTCAACTGTAGCATCCTTGTATGAGGGAAAAATCTATTTAGAAACTGTATACGCAACTCATGCCAAGTAGTGATTTAGTCTCTCAAAAGCTCCCCTAACCATATGATGCTTCACCCATCAATGAAAATGGGAACAACCTCAATCTCAAAGCTTTTTGATCTACCCCTGGAATAGTATATGATGTACGGATCCCAGTAAAATTTGAAACATGCATATTTAAATCATCAGTATTTTATCTCAAAAATACACCCTTTAAGTGCATCAATTAGATCATAAAGCTTATAATATCAAACTTTATATTTAGGGGTAAAGCAGGAGGAATGATGTCTCCAACTCAGTAGGTTCAATATAACCCGTATTCTCTTTATTATCGTATGGGTGTAGGTTCTGATATACAGGAATCAATGAAGCTCTGCCTCTCTAAACTTTGTCTTCTATGCTCAGCTACCTATTTAGGCCTGACTAGTCCTTCTTGCAAAGCTAACCCAACCTCTTTAGCTAATCGGGCCTTTTCAGCTACGTTTTTCTCTTTTTCAGCAGCAACTATTAGTTGTTGCATTTATAAATTTGCAACATTCAATAGATCAACTAGAGCATGCATGAGTGACTCATTAGGATCAACAGGTGGAGGGTCTTGAACCCCATCACAATCTTGTCCTGACATTCTTTATGGTGTTTGAAGAATTCTCTCTGGATCTAGATCAAAAGGGAGTAAGGGATTGCCTTTTCTCCTAGTGTTTGACATACATCGGCGTATGCTAAATTAAAATAGAAAATAGAACCTACAAACTTCAAAAATTAAATCAACTACTAAAACTATCTTTCCCAGAAATGGTTCTAAAATTTGATGTTGCCCAAAAATAACCTCCAAAAGAAGTATGCTACGGTCGATGCAAAATATAGTAACCCAACTGGGTCAGGGTCGAACACATAAGGAAAATGTGGAATAGTTACTTAACTTGGTGTGATTCACGAGCAGTGCGGAAAGTAAATGGGGAGAATTTGGAATTATCGGTAACAAGTAACCAAATCTTGAATGCTTTTGAGTTATAGACAATAGAAGACAAACAATAGGCTTGTGTTACCTCTGGCTTCTCACTTTCATAAATTTCTCATGTTTAATCCACCTATTCTACTACTCTGTATGTTAAGTCAACAAGATATGTATTATCAACTGTCTTGTGAACATGTGGATAAATCTCACCCTTTATATTGTGAGTCTCAGGGCATCGTCTTCTTGCTCATTGCTTACGACTTTATTTCACTTTCACCTTTTGAGTATCAAGTGATTAGATGAGATGATGGAATGGTATAATGGAAGTGAATCTCAAATTACTATCTTAATCTTCTTTTCCTAATGACAAACTCCCTTGTGAGGACGTATGCAAATACAGTCTATCCCCAAGCTTCTGCAGTAGCTCTGAGGTCAATTATTGTGAAGAAGATTAAGATACATGTATAAACCCTAAAATAGATAAATCTACCACTTTCTTTACGTATCTAATCCGCCAAGGTTCCCACAACCCTAGTTGGGATATTACCCGCTCATGTTCATGCAAAAAATTATGATTATCAATGAAGAATACATGTAATTAATTGCACAAGAATAAGATGAATAAAATCCCAAGTCTTTAATTGAATAAAAACTCAAAATCTCATGAGTACTGTAAGAATAATGTAAACAATACGTTGAAGTACATAACCCAACAAAAGATAAACCCTAAGGTATTTATAGTATATCAAAAATACTTAGAAATCCTAATAAAAATGGAAAAGGTAAAGTAACATCGGCACAAGGTACGACTCGCTCATTCACTCATACCGAAATATTTCCAGGATTCAACTTTCTATTTTGCATACGATTCCTGGTTATGAGTCGTACCGTGATCATACGACTCGTCGCCTTCACACGTATCTACCTGGAACTCCTTCTTTTCTTCTTTTGAACACTAGTCTATTTACAGTTGGATCATGTGGGTCGTACTCAGACTTCCGACTCATATTCTTCTGACACTTCAACTCTAAATTTCTTTCTTGGGTTTTGCTCTATGTACGACTTCATGATACGGCGCGTACCCTTATCATACAGCTCATATTATCAGACATATCTTCTCTACACTTATTTTTTCTTGTTGTGCTTGGTTTCTATTGATCTTATGAGTCATCTTCTGAGTTATTTGAGGTGTTGATGACTCTTGAGGAGACTTGTACCTTGCTGCTACTTGGTCTTTTCAGGTTTTTTTATTCCAGTTTCTTTCCAACACTATGCTAGACCTGTTTTACTTAAAATAACCACAAAAGCACATCATATCTACTAAAATGACATAAGTTCAAGCATAATTTCATGGTGTTAGGCATCGAAAGTACCATATTTCCATGCCACATCAGTCATATGCATATAAGTCATAAAGACATGCTAGATTTATTAGGATGTATATTTCTTAGTAAAGAAAGATACGATTAAGCTCTAAAGAGAATAAGAGTGGTTTTTGACAAGGTCCCCTCAAACAAAAACTTTGTGAGCAGAATAGCTCATGCTTGTTGATGCACCGCTTATCGATTGATTCACGAGGCACTTTCCATAAGGTGTTTTAAAAATGAACGTCCGTGCAACCACACAACCATTCTTAAAAAGAAAAATAAAGGAGGTTCCAAGTGGAAGAAGATGTGAGTGAAATTCCACTTATATAAAGCATTTGTACATAGCACATAAGTAGAAGTACAATAACATATTTAGCAACATAAAAAGTAAGTACATACAAAAATAAAACAACATATAGTCAAACAATAAAGATAAAGCAGGAAGAGGATAAACATGGAGAGATATATAAAAACACATAAAGGAAAAGGAGAAATTATGAACATGTAGAAAAATAAATCATGAAATTAAAACATATAATATTACCAAAAAATACAAACATCAACAAATAAAATTCAGACAAATAACAGAATCCCACATAAAATACAAATTCGTAATGGTTAGAAACTAAGTATCCCCAACAGAGTCTTCATTCTGTCGCGCCCCATTTTTCTCGTGAAATATGAGATTCGACATGAAAACTCTTTTTTAAAATATTTAAAGAGTGAAAAGTCGTCAACTAATGAATTAAGGTGCATTAGGGCACCATTATAGGCTAATTATAAATAAGTTAATTAGTCTACGTTACCAGAAGTTTGGATAAGAAGTCAAATTACCTTGAAAGAAAGGTGTTAGACACCCTTTAGAGGTCCACAAATGTAGTTTTTGATCAAATTCATATTTTACATGGGATTGTATGTGATAATCAAAGGTTGCTTGTTACTAACTTAATGTAACTAAGTGGCAAAATATGAATAGAAAAATATGTAATTTAATTATTGTTTTAGTCATTAATTATCTAAGTGATGATTAAAATAAGACAAGAAACCACGTAAAACAGATAAGCGAGGATATATAAATGGCATATTTTATAATGAAATATTTATATTAAATTAAAGAACCTAAACTACCCCGAGCAAATAAATATATAAAGTAAAGAAAGGAGAAAAACAAATTCGCAAGATTGGACAAATAATTTATTTATTTTTATTTGGATCATCACCCGACTTATTAACAGATGACAATGTTGTATATTGCATTGTCGAATTATGCTCGGGTCAACTTCCATAATTTCTGAATGTCTACCCCCTACCTAGTTTGTTTATCAAACTTAAAAGCGTTCAAAGAATGACAAAAAAAGCTAGCGTTCCCTAAGATGCCTACCCGCCCCAACTTAATGTCCAAGAAACTTTAGACTTTCTATTTTTGAATTGAGAGTCTAGACAAAGGAAAAACTATGTTACCTAATTGGACTCAAAGCTGGCTAAGCAAAGCACGTTGGACTAACACGTAGCACATAGTGATTTCAAACAAGCCTCTTAATTGATTAAAAGTTGATCAAGTGATAGACATGCCAAAAAAAATAATTATCTATTTTTTATATAGTTAAAACCTATAGACATGATGTCTAGTGTTCGAAGACGGGTTAAGGTGTTTTGACACATTAAAGATATAAACAAACATGATGGGCTCATTGAAATCGAATAAAATCAGTCAAAATAACAAGCTGAAAATTTTACATAATTTTTTATAAAAATGACTTCTAGTTAAAAAATTATCCTGCACATGTTAGGAATTGACTGTCATGTCCACAAACAAATCAAATGTTCTAAAACTAACCGAAAATATGCAATAAATTGATGTGTAGCCCTTATTTTAGATGTGCTAACAATAAAATTAACATGCTAAAAACTTTTTTTAATATTGAAAACCCAATTTCAATATGCTGAAAAGTGAAAATGCTGGAAATTATTTTTTAATACTGAAAACAATTTTTCAATTGCTGAAAATTAATTTTTCAAGGCTAGAGAACAATGTTAATATGCTAGAAAATGATTTTATATACTGGAAATTAATATTAAAATGCTGAAAAATAATTTTATATTCTAAAAATTGATATTAATATGCTGGAACATTATTTTTATATGATGAAAATTAATATGCTAGAAAATGACTTTATATGTTGTAAATTGATATTAATATGATGGAACATGATGTTGTATGCTGAAAATTAATATTTAAAAGAAGGAAAGAGGGAATAAGAGGGATAAAACTGGTAGCTTCAATTTCTCTCAGCAGAGGTCTGATGGTGGAAATCGCTTTTTGTTCCACCAGAAACCTCCACCTTCAGCCTCATCTTTTACTAGTGCTCCAGTGCCTAAGTTCAGATAGGATACTCGAGATGGAGTGCCAGGCTCTAAGTCCCAGGGTAGTATGAATAGTCTTCGCACCAACCCAATTTGCAATAAATATGGGAGAAACCACACGAGTGAGTGCATGGCTGGTAGTGATGCCTACTTTAGATGTGTCAAGTTAGGCCACAAAATAAAGGATTACCTAGGGGTTGAGCAGAGAGGTAGGAATGATTGTCAGTAGGGTCGAACTAAATCTTTAACAGTTTTAACAGTTCGCCCGACTCAGCTGGGTGGCACTTCTAGTACAATTAGTGAACAATATCAGAATTGGTTTTATGCCCTTCAGACTTGACAGCATCAGGAGAATTCTCTTGATGTGGTTATGTTATAAGTTTTTCATATTCATGTGTATGCATTATTAAATCCCGGAGCCATATTTTCCTTTGTGACTCCCTATATAGAAGTAGATTTTAGTGTCAACCCCAAAATCCTTGCAGAACCCTTTTCTCTTTCTACTTTAGTCGATAGTTTAGTCATGGCCAGACGAGTATATAGACATTTCCCAGTTATAGTATCCTAGAAGGTCACTTTATTTAATCTTGTTGAGTTAGACATGATCCAGTATTAGAGTGAAAGGGTAGTACCTCAGTGCCTATATATGGGTTTGTCTCCTTCCTCAAGGCAAAGAAAAGGATCTCCAAAGGGTGTATCTATCATCTTATTTGAGTCAAGGACTCAAGGTTCTAAATCCCAAATCTTGAGTCAATTCTAGTAGTAAATGAATTCCCAAAAGTGTTTTCTAAAGATTTTTCTAGAGTTTCCCCTAAGAGAGAAATTGACTTCGGAATAGATCTTCTTCCAAATACCCAATCTATTTCAATTCCACCTTACAAAATGGCTCTAATCGAGTTTAAGAAATTAAAATAAAAGGTAAAATATCTCTTAGACAAGTGTTTCATCAGAATAAGTGTCTCTCCATGGGTGCTTCAATTTTTTTCATGTGCAAGAAAGGCGGTTCTCTTAAAATGTGCATCGACTACCGTCAGTTGAACAAAGTCAGAATCAAGAATAAGTATATCATTCCTAGGATTGATGACTTGTTCAACCAATTTTAGGGTGCAAATTATTTCTTTAAAATAGACCTCAGATCTAGCTATCATCGGATTAGAGTCAGAGATTCTGACATTCCAAAGAAGGACTAACGAATGCTCCCGCATCTTTCATGGACTTAATAAACAGAGTGTGCAAGCAGTACCTGGAAATGTTCATTGTACTTTTCATAGATGACATCCTCGTTTATTCTCAGAGTGAGGGTAAACATACAAATCACTTCAGGATTGTCTTGTAGACTCTTAAGGACCACCAGTTATTCGCTAAGTTCAGTAAGTGTGAATTCTGGTTGAAATCAATGACATTCCTTGGTCACATCATTTTTAGTAAAGGTATTCGAGTTAATCCTTAAAATATTGAGGTAGTAAGGAACTGGCCTGGATCTATTTCTCCATCAGACATCAGGAGTTTCTTGGGTTTAGCCATTACTACAGATATTTGTTGAAGGTTTTTCCTCTATTGCTTCTCCCATGTCTATACTGACTTAGAAGAAAGTCAAATTCCAATGGTCCAATTCTTATGAGAAGAGTTTTAAAGAGTTAAAGGCTCGACTCAAAGACTCGACTTACCTCTTCTCTAGCTTTGACTTTACCAGAGGGTTTAGATGGTTTTGTGGTATATTGTGATGCTTTTAGAGTTGGCCTTAGTTATGTATTAAGGCAGCGGGGAAATGTTATATCATATGCCTCTAGGAAACTCAAGACTCATTAGAAGAACTACCAAACTCATAATCTTAAGTTAGCAGCAGTGTGTTTTCCTTAAAGATTTGGAGGCATTATCTGTATGGGTTCATGTTGATGTGCTCACTGATCACAAGAGTCTTAAGTATATATTCAGTAAGAAGGGTCTAAATCTTTATCAGAGAAGGTGGCTAAAGTTATTGAAAGACTATATATGAGTGTCTTATACCATCCAGGAAAGGTCAATATTATGGCTGTTGCCCTTAGCAGATTGTCTATAGGGAGTGTTGCCCACGTGGAGGATAATAAGAAAGAGTTAGTTTGAGAGGTTCATCAGCTTGCTAGGTTGGGAGTTCGTTTGGCTAATTTAACAGAAGGCTATGTTTGGGTTCAAAATAGGTCAGAATCTTCTTTGGTAGTTGAAGTGAAGGAGAAGCAACATAGAGATCTTATTTTGAAAAAATTGAAAGAGACAGTTCGAAATTAGAAGGTTACACTTTTCCCCCAAGGGGGAGAAGGTATTCTTCGTTGTCAGGGTAAATTATGTGTTTTGGATATGGAAGACTTGAGGCAGAAAATAGTAGCAGAAGCTCATGGTTCCCAATATTCTATTCACCTAGGAGCCACTAAAATATACCATGACTTGTGGGAAGTCTATTGGTGGAATGGCATAAAGAAAGATATCGCAGAATTCGTGGTTGTGTCCAAATTGATAGAAAGTTAAGGTTGAGCACCAGAGGCCTAGAGGTACACTTCAGGAATCCAATATTCCAACTTGGAAGTAGGAAGTGGTGAATATGGACTTTGTTAAAGGGTTGCCTCATACTCGCCAACATTATGATTCTATCTGGGTTATCATGGACCAAATAACTAAGCTGGCTTATTTATTTCAAGACAATACTTCATATCCAGCCAAGGATTATGCTAGACTCTATCTTAAGGAGTTGGTGAAACTACATGGGTTCCCTTTAACCATCATTAAGAAAGAGCTACCCAATTTACCTCTCGATTTTGGAAGACTTTTCAAAAGTGTGTTGGTACTCATGTTCATATTAGTACAACTTTTCACCCGTAGGTAGATGGTCAAGCAGAGAGGACTATTTAGACCTTAAAGTATATGTTTAGGGCATGTATGATTGATTTAAAGGGTAGTTGGGATGATCACTTGCCATTGATTGAGTTTGCTTTTAATAATAACTATCACACCAGTATTCATATGGCCATATTTAAGGCTCTTTATGTAGGAGGTGTATATCTCCTATTGGTTGGTTTGAGATAGGTGAAACTATGTTGATAGGTCCAAATTCAGTGCATGAGGTGATGGAAAAGGTACAACTAATGAGAGAAAGGCTGAAAACTACTCAGAGTTATCACAAATCTTATGCAGATATAAGGAGAAGTGAGATTGAGTTTGATATTGGCAATTTCGTCTACCTAAAACTTTTGTACATGAAAAGGGTGAAGAGGTTAAGGAAAAATGGAAACTTAGTCCCCGTTCCATAAGTCCTTACAAGATTTTAAGTCATTATGGTAAGGTAGTCTATGAGTTAGAATTGCCTGCAACATTTGCATTAGTGTGTCCAGTTTTACATGTTTCCTTAATGAAGAAATACATTGGTGACCCAGCAACAGTAGTCCCTATAGAAAGGATTGGCATGGAAAATAGTCCTTCTTATGAAGAGGTCCCAGTTGAGATCCTTGATCATCATATTCGTAGGTTGAGGAATAAAGAAGTGGCTTTAGTAAAGGTTCTGTAGAGAAACCAGTCATTTGAGGGAGCAACTTGGGAAGCAAAGACAGATATGATGACTAAGTACCCCTATCTTTTCTCTTCCAACCCAGTTCTAGTGGGAGGTAATCGTTTACTTAATTAATTAATTTTTTTATTTCTATCTCAGGCCATCTAACTATTTCCATGTCATAGTTTGTATTCATGAGTTTAGTTAATATTTCAGCTTTCGCTAGCCTCTCAGCTTAGTTAGTTTCATTCGAGGATGAATGATCCCAACGAGGTGATATTGAAATACCCAAGTTTTCAAGTTTTAGAAGTTCTGGAAGATTTGCCTATGGGACTGACAACTTCCAGTGACAACAACTCTATAAGCAACCCGTTGTCAGACACAATGAGTCATTGTGTGGAGTTATTGTTAGAGTAGTAAGGGATCCCAAAAATTCAGCCCAGTGGTGAAGAGTCCAGCATACAACTCATTATTAGCTCAAATGAGTTATTTGGTGGACCTATCATCACAACAAAAAGCAACCCAGAAATCAAGACCCTGACAATGGCTACTCCTAACAACTCGTGACCAGACCCAACGAGTCATCAGGAGGAAAGTCGTTTTTATAGAAGAAAGTTTCCAAATCTGAGGTCCTCAGGTCACGACTCATGACCTGACATAACGAGTTGTTACCTGAGTCGTGATGACTATTTCTTAGAAATTCATAAACATTTTTAAATGGACTATTCAGTCTTTTCCAATTCTATTAACTCATAACCCACGTCATTTAGGCTTCCCGAAGAGTGGTATATAAGCCTAAACTTCCCAAAATTCACCATTTAGTATAAAAATCTATCCACAACAAGAAAATACATGATTTTCACATCTCCAAAAGCAATCTAAGGTTTCTCCATCTCAAGTTCAATTCCAAGGATTTCATTAATGGGTCTCTTCCACCCATTGAGTCCCAAAAAATTTATAAGCCTTAAGTTTAATTTCCCTCCAAGAATTGAGTTCCAGCATGATATCATGAAATCCCCATGTATGTAAAAGTTTATTCCTATTACATGTTTGATGAAAGACTCCTATGAATATAGTATGTATTATGATGTTAGTCAAGTCTTCAAGTAAATCATGCTATGTCAGTTTCCTTCTATCGATTCCTAGGGGTACTTGTACCAAAAATATTAGTTGTTTGCCTAGATCCATGTCATGTTTTCATGATACTATCAGTCAAGCTATAAACTCTTAGACTTCAGATAGTCTTATGACTCAGAAAAAATCTCTATGATCTCATGACTCAGTCAGTTGTCAGATATCAGTAGTATTTCATCAGCCACAGAAATTCAGTAACTCAGTCTATGCTCAGTTCAATTCAGTAAATCATGTTCAGTGTCTATTCAGATAGGAGTAGGAATTAGCACCGAGTGAACTCAAGGATGGGAACTCACCTATTATATGAGGGCGTGATTCCTAGAAGTAATCCTTACATTCCAGAACTATGAAGCCAGCATAGGTTGAGATATCGTAGCTTGCTATATGAGGGTAGATGAGGTGGCTTAACCTGTTATATAAGGGTTCTCACCGTTCTCGCTAGAGTTACCTATTATATGAGGGTTACTCATATGCTGTCCTTACCAGTGGTGCGATATTGACACCCTTTTAATTAGGGAATAGATTGGACCCTATCTCAACTATTATAGCACCTTTGGGGTATGTTGGTCAGATACTACTTCCCATAGTTTCATGTTACAGAATCAGGACTGTCAGATACAGTCAATCAGTCTCAGTAATAAAACTCAGATCATTCTTCAGATTTCAGGATTGTTAGATATAGTTAACTCAGATACAGTATGGAACTCAGATAGTTCCATCAGATTCAGGACTGTCAGCTACAGTCACCCATATTATCAGTTATACTCAGATATAGTAACCCATGTTATCAGCATTATTTAGATATAGTCCTTCATGTTATCAGTCATATTAGTTACTATCATGTCACATTATCAGTATACAGACTCAGAAATTATGAAATCACGTTGTCAGTTGTAGTTACATATTTATGGTTATATTCTCATGTTTATGTTAGACAGTCAGTTAGCATTATTCATGCATGTGAACCATTGCATATAGCCTACCTCACATGTATACTCGATACATATGTACTAACGCACTCGCGCTATGGTGCTTTCTTTTTATGTTACACCATAGGTTTAGAGACACGAGTTCCAGATCGGTAGTAGATTCCAAATTCAGCAGTCACAGTAGAAGTGAGTCATCATCCTCTGAGGACATAATGATTTGATAGTATCTCATTGATTAGCTTATTAGTTGGAGTTAGTTGGAGACATGTCCAATCAACTCCTTATTCAGATTCTTCAGACAGTAGAGGCTTTCAGACTAGATGCAGACTAGATATAGACTATCATGTTTTAGACTTCAGTTTTGTTTTGGGTATTCTATTACCCCACACAAATGTAATGTTATTTAGTTATATTCATGATAAAACCTTATGGCCTTTTAGTGTATGTTTCCACATTATATGTTATCTTATGCAGTATACAAGTAAAGATATCAGTCATGGGTTAGCTTTGGTCCTTCAGGGTCATGAGCACTATGTAGCATTCTAGTTCAACAAATTGGGTTGTTACAAACTTGGTATCAAAGCCTAAGGTTCAATAGAGTCCTAGGAAGTCTGAAAGCCACATCTATTAGAGTCTTGTGCATGGGTGTATTGTGCGCCACATTTATGTGCAAGAGGCTATGAGATGTTTAAGAATAGTTTCCCTTCTTTCAAAATTCATGTCGTGCCAATGAGCATAATCACAAGTCAGTCTCTCAGTCTAATCCGCTTCTTCTTTTATTTCAGAACATGCCTCCTAAGAGAAGAAATCAGTCAGCCCCTCCGTTCGAAGAACTTTTGGGCGATCATGTTTCTCATGCAGAGTTCATGACCGTATTTACCACTCTTTCTCAATCAGTCGCTGCTCAT
This sequence comes from Capsicum annuum, assembly GCF_002878395.1. Taxonomy (NCBI): domain Eukaryota; kingdom Viridiplantae; phylum Streptophyta; class Magnoliopsida; order Solanales; family Solanaceae; genus Capsicum; species Capsicum annuum. Next base: position 176,609,124 of record NC_061115.1, on the reverse strand, counting down.
AATGAATGGCCAATAGTTACTCAATTAGCCAGGTATGACCCTCATATGGTTGCAGACAGTAGATCCAAGATGAGTAAGTTCTCTTCAGGGGTAAATGATAACGTGGTTAATGAGTGTAAATTTGCCATGCTAAATAGTGACATGACATTAGCCAGACATATGAACCATGCTCAGAAGATAGAGGAACAGAAGGTTAAGCAGAAGGAAAAGTAGAATAAGAGAGTGAAGACAGGTAGTTTTAACTTCACTCAACCTAAATCAGAAGGAGAAAACCATTCCCAGTGTCGTCCTAAGTCATTAGTTCCAGCTCCCTCTACAGCCAGTGTTCCAGTTCCTAAGTTCAGAGAGGGTAACAAAGATAGAGCGCCAAGTTCTAAGACCCAGGGCAGTGTTAGCAGTGCCCGCACCTATCCTTTTTGCCAGACTTGCGGTAAGCACTATCAGGGTGTGTGTAGAGCAGGTAGTGGCATTTGTTTTGGTTACGGCAAGCCAGGCTATAGGGTTAGAGACTGTTCGCAGCCAGGTCTTCAGGGTTAGCCGGGTCTTCAGGATTAATAGAATCGCTCCTCAACTAAGTCCGGTCACCAAAATTAATAGGATTCCACTTTAAGTGCTACTAGAGGGTAACACCCAAATTGTCTCTATGCTTTTCAGACTCAACAGGATCAGAAAAATTCTCCTGATGTATTTACCAGTACGTTACAGATATTTTATGTGCATGTTTACATTTTGTTAGATCCAGAAGCTTTCTTATCTTTTGTAACTTCTTATATAGCAGTTGATTTCGGACCAGTCCTAAAATTCTAGCAGATCCCTTTTCAGTCTCTACCCCAGTGGGTAAAACAATCATAGCTCAGTGGGTATACAAGAACTGCTCGGTTATTATATTTTAGAAAGCCACTTCAGCAGACTTAGTCGAATTAGAGATGAATGATTTTGCTGTCATTCTCGGCATGGATTGGCTTCATTCTTGCTATGCCACAGTCGACTATAGAAACAGAATAGTTTAGTTTCAGTTCCCAAATAAACCCGTCCTAGAGTGGAAGAGTAGTATATCTGCTTTTAGTGGTCAACTTATTTCCTACCTTCGGGCAAGGAAATTGATATCTAAGGGATATGCTTATCATCTAGTTCATGTTAGAGATTCCAGTTATGAGGCTCCCAGTCTTGAATCAGTCCCAGTAGTGAATGAATATTCATATATCTTTCCTGAAGATCTTCCAGGAACTCCTCTCGAAAGGGAAATAGACTTCGGTATTGATCTTCTTTTAGACACTCAGGCTATCTCTATTCCATCATACAAAATGGCACCAGTAGAACTCAAAGAACTGAAAGATCAGTTGAAGGATCTCTTAGATAAGGGATTCATCAAACCCAACATTTTCCTATGGGGCGCACCAGTCTTATTCGTGCGGAAGAAAGACAGTTCTCTTAGAATGTGTATAGATTATCGTCAACTCAATAAGGTTACATCAAGAACAAGTATCCTCCGCCCAGAATTGATGACTTGTTTGACCAACTTTAGGGTGCCAGTTATTTCTCTAAGATCGACCTCAGATCCAGCTATCATCAGCTCAGAGTTAGAGAATATGACATCCCGAAGACAGCTTTTCGTACACGGTATGGTCACTTCGAATTCCTAGTCATGTCATTTGGTCTTACCAAAGCCCCAGCAGCTTTCATGGACTTTATGAACCATGTGTTCAAGCTGTTCTTGGACATGCTCGTCATAGTCTTCATAGATGATATTCTGGTCTATTCCCGCACTGAGCACGATCATATAGACCATCTTAAAATAGTACTCCAGACTCTTAGAAATCATTAGTTATTTTCCAAATTTAGTAAGTGAGAATTTTGGATAAGATCAGTAGCATTCCTTAGTCATATTATTTCCGGTGATGGCATTAGAGTAGATCCTCAAAAGACCGAAATAGTAAGAAACTGGCCTTACCCTATTTCTCCATCAGATATTAGGAGTTTCTTGGGTTTGGATGGCTATTACAGATGGTTTATTGAGGGATTTTCTTTTATTACATTCTCTATGTCCAGATTGACTCAGAAGTAGGTCAAGTTTTAGTGGTCAGACCCTTGCAAGAAGAGTTTTCAGGAGTTGAAGACTCGAGTCTTAGCTCTTCCAGATAGTTCAGACGGTTTTGTAGTTTATTGTGATGCATCTAGAGTGGGTTTAGGTTGTGTCCTCATGCATCATGGTAAGGTCATAGCCTTTGCCTCCAGACAGCTTAAACCCCATGAGAGGAATAATCCTACTCATGATCTTGAGTTAGTAGTTGTAGTATTTGCCTTAAAGATTTAGAGGCATTATCTCTACGGAGTTCATGTAGATGTATTTACAGAACATAAGAGCCTTCAGTATGTCTTCTCAAAAAGATCTCAATCTTCATCAGAGAAGGTGGTTAGAGATCTTAAAAGATTATGACATGAGTGTACTCTATCATTCGAGCAAGGCCAATGTAGTGGTCGACGCTCTCAGTAGACTTTCCATGGGTAGTATTTCTCATGTTGATGATAGTAAGAAGAAGTTAGTCCAGGAAGTCCACCAGCTTGCCAGACTAGGCGTTCGCTTAGTCGACTCTTCAGAGAGCAGTGTATGTGTTCAGAGTAGTTCAAAATTATCTCTAGTTTTTGAGGTGAAAGAAATGCAAGATAAGGATCCTAGCCTTGTCAAGCTAAAAAAGTCAGTTTAGAATCAGAAAATAGAGGTTTTCTCCCAAGGGGAAAATGGCGTCCTCCGTTGTTAGGGTCGTCTATGTGTTCCAAGTGTAGATGACATAAGGCAGCGAATTCTTCCAGAATCGCATGGTGCAAGTTACTCTATTCATCTAGGGGCCACTAAGATGTACCGCGGCTTGTGGGAAATCTATTGGTGGAGTGGGATGAAAAAAATAAGTTGCAGAGTTTATGGCTAAGTGCTTTATATGTCAGCAAGTTAAGATAGAGCATCAGAAGCCTAGTGGTCTTATGCAGGAGTTTAGTATTCCTACTTGGAAGTAGGAAGTTGTGAAAATAGACTTTGTGATGGGTTTGCCTCAAACTTACCGTCAGCATAATTCAGTCTGTGTTGTAGACAAAATAACCAAATTAACTCTTTTTCTTCCAGTTCATACCTCTTATTCAGCCGAGGATTACGCCAAGCTCTACATTAAGGAGTTGGTCAGATTTTATGGTGTTCCATTGATAATTATCTCAGACAGAGGTATTCGGTTCACCTCTCATTTTTGGAAAGCATTCTAAAAGGGTCTTGGTACCCAAGTTATCTCAGTACAACCTTTTATCTTCAGACAGATGGTCAAGCAGAAAGGACCATTCAGACTTTGGAAGATATGCTAAGGGTGAGTGTAATTGATTTCAAGGGTAGTTGGGATAACCACTTACCTTTGATTGAATTTGCGTACAACAATAGCTATCATTCTATTATTCAGATGGCTCCATTTGAAGCTCTCTATGGTAGGAGATATAGATTTCCAATCAGTTGATTCAAAGTTATTGAGGCCTCAGTCATAGGGCCTGACTTGGTATTCGATGCCTTAGAGAAAGTTCAGTTAATTAGAGAAAGACTCTGGGCTTCTCAGAGTCAACAGAAGTCTTATGCAGATATTTGTAGAAAGGATCTTGACTTTGAGATTGGTGACTATGTCCACCTCAAGATCTCTCCTATGAAGGGAGTGAAGAGATTCGGCAAAAAGGAAAAGCTCAGTTCCAGATATGTCGGTCCCTTCAAGATTCTCAATTGATTCGGCAAGGTAGCTTATGAGCTCAAATTACCTTCAGATCTAGCCTCAGTTCATCCAGTCTTCCATGTCTCTTTGCTCAAGAAGTGTATAGGTGACCCATCAGTCGTAGTCCCTATTCAGAGCATAGATGTTTCGAACAACCTCTCTTATGAAGAGATTCCAGTTGAAATCCTAGACTATCAGACTCATAGATTGAGGAAGAAAAAAGTCCCTCTAGTTAAAGTTCTTTGGCAAAATCAGTCCATCGAGGGAGCTACTTTTGAAATAGAAGCATATATGCATACCAAGTATCCTCACCTCTTCCCCACCAACTCAGATCAAGCTCAAGGTAATAGTTCTCCTTAAGCTTACTCAGTTTCATGATTAGTGTGCTCAATAACTTAACATTCAGTCTCATGCTTATGTTCCCATGATAAGCTTGGTATCAAGTACCACCGCATATTCATTCATGCATTCATGTATCAGATCATTTATATATTTATGCATCAGACATGCATTCGCATTATGAGAAAACTTAGTTCTTCAGAACTTTCAGTTATGCATTTATGAATCAGTTATGCATGCATCAGATATGCATGTTCAGTATGTTATGTTCGCCTTATCAGTCACGTCTGTCATGAGATAATGTTCTAGTTATTCATGTTCATCTGATTGTTTCACCTCTCTGTCAGTCTCATTCGAGGATAAATGTTCTCAAGAGGGAGATATTATAACACCCGTGCTTTTTCTTAGCTTTAAAACCATCTCAATGATGTTAGAACTTACTTTGAAATAAGAATTCATTTTTATTCACTTGGTATTTCCATAGTTTTCACTTCCTATCACTTGAGAAATTGAATAAGCTTTCCAATGATATATAATTCGCCCAAATCTGACACCCGGGTGAAGAATTAGAGCCTTATTAGTGAGACAGTGTTTGACCTGACCCTTCAGCACGTCGCGGAAATAGCTCAAATGGCAATTGTCAAATTCTAGTGTTGTTCCGTGATGCTGGTGTGTCGTGCCAAACTTCTAGGTCATAGATAAGGTGGCAACGCGATATCTTCACATCACGCCATTGTACAGTTTTCCAATTGTCAATTTCCAGTGACACGCGAGATAGCGTCGCATCGCGCCAAAGGTCCAACTCGGGAAATTTTACTAAAAATTTAATGACGTATCTAGGGTTAAAAGGGTCAACTTCCTACCCCTATATAATCCCTTTAACACATGATTCAACCACTTTTCACCTAAAACATATTAGTTTCTCTCAAGTTTATCTCAAGAACAAACTAGGGTTTCTATTAGGGATTCAAATTCAGGAAGGTTTCACCATCAATCTTCATGAAATCATGAACTAAGGTATGCATAGTGTTCATTCATGGACTCCTTTCATCCGTGAAGTCCAAGAATCCCTTTTAACTATAAATTATGGATTTTGTTCTTTTCATGCTTTGTATGTTCTCTTTCATGTTGATAAATGAGGAATTGATTTCTATTCCATGATTTGATGATAAATTCCATGTGGGTTGATTAGTATAGATAAAGATTTATGAAATCTCATGACTAAAACCTTGTATGATGGAATTGGAATTGAAGCATAATGTTTAATTGTTATATGATGTGGTTTACATGTACTATGCATACAATATGTTTGATTAAATGCCTAGATGAAGGAAAATTGTCTAACTAGTATGATATCATGAAATCTCCAGGTATGTACAAGTTTATGCCCATTACATGTTTGATGAAAGACTTCTATGAATGTAGTATGTATTATGATGTTAGCCAAGTCTTCAAGTAAATCATGCTATGTTAGTTCCCTTCTATCGAGTCCTGGGGGTACTTGTACCTGAAATATTAGTTGTTTGCCTAGATCCATGTCATGTTTTTACGATACTCTCAGTTAATCTATAAACTCTTAGACTTCAGATAGTCTTATGACTCAGGAAAAATCTCCATGATCTCATGACTCAGTCAGTTGTCAGAGATCAGTAGTATTCCATCAGCCACAAAAATTCAGTAACTCAGTCCATGCTAAGTTCAGTTCAGTAAATCATATTTAGTGTATTCAGATGGGAGTAGGAATTAGAACCGAGTGAACTCAAGGATGGTAACTCACCTATTATATGAGAGTGTGATTCCTAGAAGCAATCCTTGAATTCCAGAACTATGTATCCAGCATAGGTTGAGACATCGTACCCTCCTATATGAGGGTAAATGAGGTAGGTTAACCTGTTATGTAAGGGTTCCCACTATTCCCGCTAGAGTTACCTATTATATGAGTGTTACTCACATGTTATCCTTACCAGTGGCGCGGTATTGACACCCTTCCAATCAGGGCGTAGATTGGACCCCAGCTCAGCTATTATAGCACCTTTGAGGCATGTCGGTTAGATACTACTTCACACTGTTTCATGTTATAAAATCAGGACTGTCAGATATAGTCAATTAGTCTTAGTAATAGAACTCAGATCATTCTTTAGATTTTCGAACTGTCAGATACAGTCAACTCAGATACAGTACAGAACTCAGATAGTTCCATCAGATTTGGGACTATCAGCTACAATCACCCACGTTATCAGTTATACTCAGATACAGTCACCCATGTTATCAACATTATTCAGATATAGTCCTTTATGTTATCAGTCATATCAGTTACTAGCATTTCACATTATCAATATGCAGACTCATGTTAGATAGTCAGTTAGCATTATTCATGCATGTGAACTATTGCTATAGCCTATCTCACATATATACTCGGTACATATGTACTGATGCATTCGCGCTATGGTACTTTCTTTTTATGTTACACCATAGGTTTAGAGACATAAGTTCTAAATCAGCAGTAGATTCCAGTTTCAATAGTCAGAGTAGAAGTGAGTCCTCATCCTTTGAGGACATAATGATTTTCTAGTATCTCATTAAATAGCTTATTAGTTGGAGTTAGTTAGAGATATGTCCCATCAACTCCTTATTCAGATTCTTCAGACAATAGAGGCTTTCGAACTAAATGCAGACTAGATACAGACTATCATGTTTTAGACTTCAGTTTTGTTTTGGGTATTCTATTACCCCGCACAGATGTTACGTTATTCAGTTATGTTTATTATCCAAACTTATGGCCTTTCAGTACATATTTTTGCATTATATGTTATCTTATGCAGTATACAGGTACAAATATCAGTCATAGGTTAGCTTGTGGTCCTTCGGGGTCATGAGCACCGTGTAGCATTTCAGTTTAGCAAATCGGGTCGTTACACTCCCACAGTACTCAATTTATGTTTAGCTTATGTTTCAACTCAAATATGCATGACCTTGTATTTTGTTATTCAGATATTTAGCTTTACATAGTGCATGTACATGCTTGGTCTTGCATTCATCTTATCATGTTTCATGTATTCATGTTCAGATTGACTGGTTAGTTTTCTATCTCACATACTCAGTAAATTCAATACACTGATTGCATACTTTCCTGCTCTATATTGTCTCATAATATAGATTCAAACACTCAGTACTCGAACCGCAATTAGTACATTCCCGTACCACTTAGTAGCAGCCATTGGTGAGTCCTTATAATGTGAGGCCTAGATATTTGATATTTTATAATGTGAGGCCTAGATATTTGATATTTATTTCCTTTCAGTCTATTTTTAGGTTTAGTTAGTTAGGAGTTTGTCCAAACAGCTTATTATGATTTAAAGGCTTTCATACAAATGTTTAAATTTTGAGCATGATTCGTTGCCAAACAGTTCTATTTCTAATTTTGGACGATATTCAATTTTACATTACTATGATTTTCACTAGTTATTTCATATAATCTCTCCTAGTATTTTTCTAATTTCTTCAGTATCCAAATATATGCCAGGTCATGGATTAGAATGAGGTCAATTGTGACCTTAGGCACAGTGTTGTGACTAGGGGTAGTCTCAAGTCGTGACATCTAAATATCAAAATCAGAGTCTTAAACCCTTATTCAAGCCCCAATAGCTAAAAGACTTTTGATGAGTGACCCTTCACCTTCAATCCTTTGAATAAACTCCAAATTGGCCATGAAATCCATAAATCCTATGCCTAGAATGTCACAGAAGCTTTGAAAACTTATAAGAAGTAAACATTCTTCAAAATTTCATTCCAGTTAGAAAAAAATCAACTAATTTAAAAATCAACCCGAATATTTATCTATTTGTAACACCCCTAATTTTGGTCCTTGAAAATCCTTGAGCTTTGAGTTCACTGCCATGACTATAACTGACTATATGAGTTGTAAGGTCTCTATACGGGTCTTAAAGACCCCAATCGTAGAAAGACCAGTGTACTAGCCTGAGGTTTTTGTTATGAATACAACTAGGGGTCATAAGTCGTAATAACTCTATACGAGTCATTAGGGTAACCAGTGTGTTATCCAAATGCTTTTGTCTTGGTTACGACTAGGAACCTACAAGTTGTAGGGTCTCTTGACGAGTTATGTGGTGTTAGTCGTAGGGTCAAAAGTGTGTGTCCCAAGGATTCTACTTTAATTACGAGTCAAGGGATGACTCGTAGCTAGTTGTTACGAGTTGTAGGGTTACTCGTAATGATTGGGCAGAAAATTTCAACATTTTAAGTAAGGGCATTATGGCCAATTCTCCCATTCCCCACTTATATCCCACGTACATAAAACACCTTGGGGTCATTATTTCCAACCTTTATCATTCATAAACGCTTTTTTACTCTCTCAAATTCTCCATTTACAAACAAGACTAGGGTTTTAAGAAATTAGTCATCTAGGGCGCTAAGGGTGATTTCTTCTTCAAATTTCTTGGGAATTAAGGCATGTATCTCTCTCCCAAAACTTGTGTTTTTCATTATTGCATGAATTTTTTTAATATTCACATAGTTTTTCTATTGGGGTTTTGAATTGGTTAGAGTCAAGGAAGTAAGGCTAACTAAAAGAATAATGGCTTGGGGGCATTCCCCCAGCATACAAAAGTCCTGAACCCAGAAAGATCTGCTCTACGAATTCACATGTTAATGTTTGGGATTTTGGGATGTAAATTGTTTAAATATTATTTATATGATTATTATGGTTTATTATGCATTGAATTAAGTGATGGTTTAATAACGTATGCTTACAAGCTATAGTTGGTATGAAAATACCACTTAATGATGCTTTAATAATTGACTCCTTGAATTAATGGATGGCTTATGTGCTAAATGTTTTATTAGGTTTAAAAGAAATTATGTAGCTATCTGTAAAGGTGGAGGTCTCGAGGGACTAATACTAGAAACTCACATTTGCCGATGTGAGGATTGGTAGAGATAACCGTGTGCTTGTATCACACTATATGTATAATTGTATCATAAATTGCGTAAGGTACAAGTAATCCACATCCTTCTATGATATCTCTGGTTCATGTGGCTAACATGCATTGAGGCCCACCCAGGGGGTGATAGCTGGACCCATATATCCCGTGGTTTGTTATAAAAATAGTCAAGCTATACAGTCTAGACTAATGAGTTAAAGTTCATGCTAAATCATGCTCCCTCTCCCAACATCTTATACATGCATATATATATGTGTGTGTGTATATGCTTGAATATATGCATGTGAAATGGTTTTGTATTGGTTTTTGAATAATGACATTATTTTATCCCCTATCCCTGAATTACATACTAGCGCTCAACCCGCTAACCATCTCCAGGAACTGTATCCTCACGCAATGCAGGACATCGAGACACTTATACTTTTCTTGTACCGTGATAGGATTTCTAGGTTATTGGCAGTCAGCTTAAAGTGGGCAGCTTCCATTTTTCAGAAGATCTTCATTTTATGGTTTTGTTTTCTTTAGTCATAGAGTTTTATTTGGACTTGTTTTAGCTATCATCAGGGGCATGTCCCAACATAGATTATATTCGATTTTGTCTTAGAGGCTTTGCGGATTATTGTGAACTAGGTATTAGTTGTTGATGTATCTTAGACTTCTTGATCTTATCTTTATTTATATTGTTATATGTTTGGAATTTAGCTACTATTAGTGTATTGTGTTCTGTTATACTTGGAAAAGGGGGTGGTCTTTGGTCCACGATGGACTTAAGATACTCGCCACAGCTAGGCCCTAGTTTGGGGATGACAAAGTTGGTATCAGAGCTATAGGTTCAGGGCTAATTGGGTATCCACATATTTGTGTCAAGTAGAGTCTCTTTTATGGGTGTGTAGCACACAACACTTATAAGAGAGAGGCTATGAGATATTTAGAAATGTTTTTCTTTTTTGTGTTCTACTTTCAGGCTGCAGAGTCAAGGATGCAAAAATCTCCTCTAATTCCTGTTTGTTTGCATTTCAGATCATGCCTCCCAGAAGAACTGATGCTCATGAAAACTCCTCTATCCCGCTTAAGGACAATATTATGGAACTCTTCATACCTATAGGGTACAAACCTGATCTAAGGTTATTGCTTCTGATTGCTTTCGTAGAGTTCCACCAGTCCCCACTAATCCTTCTCCAGCCGGTGACGCTCATACTCAGTCACCTTAATGAGATACTACTAATGCCAAGTTTTGCCATTCTATTCATCTATTGACCCATTTAGTGATATCTCAGTCACGTCAGATCTTATTATTATTGTTGTGAGTTCTTCTAAGGTTACATGAGTTGGGTAGTTTATGAGGCTCAATCCTCCGACCTTTACTAGATCCTAAGGTTGATAAGGATCCTCAAGGGTTTATAGATGAGATGGAAAAGATCTTTCGAGTTATGTATGCTTTTGACTCTGAGGGTGTAGAATTTTCCATATAGCAATTGAAAGATATGGCATATCAGTGGTACGAAGAGTAAGATTAGTCTAGGAGTGATGATGTAGAGTTGGCATCGTGGGATGTATTTTTGATTGCTTTTCTGGATCACTTCTTTCCTTAAGAGTTGAGGGAGATAAAAGATAAGGAGTTTGCAAATTTAAAAAAGGTAGGATAAGTGTAAAGAAGTACACCCTAAAATTTCATCAGTTGTCTCGCTATGTTCTAGAGTTAGTGTCTTCTATAAGGGCTATAATAAGGAAGTTTGCTCATAGGTTATCTCGAGACTTGGTCCTAGAGTGCAAGGTTGCACTACTGAATAATAACATGGATATGCCTAGGCTTGTGGTGTATATGCAGTAGGTCAAATAGGAAAAGAAGAAGAAAACAGATGTAGGAGAAAGCTGAAGTAAGAAATTCAGATATTTGGAGTAGGATAGAGGTCAGCAGCAGAGTGGTAGATATGGTAAGCAGTGGTCTATAAAGAATTGGGAAAGTTCTAACTCTTACTCGATAGCTAGTACCCCTTATCCAAAGTTGTTCGGTGATCATCGTTTCCAGTCTGAAGATAGGTTTAAAGCACAAGGTGCCCAGTCTCAGGCTAGTGGAGGACAATCAACCCCAACCAATCCTCCTTGTCAGTTTTGTGGTCAGGTGTAACATGGTTTCTGTGGTGAAGGAAGGAACCGATGTTTTAATTTTGGTCATCCTGGACACACGCAGAGGAATTATACCATAGGTAAGATTGTTTCTATGGCTAATAAGGTCCTTGTTACTACTTTTTCAGCTCCTGCACCAAAAGGGGCTATTTTTGGCCAGAATTATCATTATGCTTGTGCTACCCGTTAGGACTCTGTGGCCTCTCCTAATGTCGTTACTAGTATGCTATAACTCTTTTCTCATGATGTGCATTTTCTGTTTGATTCAGGGTCTACTTTTTCTTATGTGACCTCTTATATGGCTACTCATTTTGGTTTTGGTCCCAAAAGTATTTTGGATCACTTTACTGTTTCTACCCAGTGGGTGATTTTTGTATTGCTAGAAGAGTCTATAGGGGTTATATTGTATCTAATTGTGGTAGGGAAACCTTGGTAGATTTGATAGAGTTGGATATGCTAGATTTGATATTATCTTGGGGATGGATTGGCTCCATTCGTTATACGTCTCTCGAGATAGTATTTTTAAATTTCCAAATGAGTCAATTTTAGAATAGGAAGAGCGTTCCCTAGTGAGTAAGGGAAGGTTCATTTCTTATCGTAGAGACCAGAATTTGATTTCCAAAGGGTGTCTTTACCATTGGTTTGGGTTAAAGATTCAAACTTAGAGGGTCCTTCATTGCAACCTATTTTTATGGTTAATAAATTTTTTGAGGTCTTTCCTGATGATCTTCCTGGTATTTTTCGCAATAAGAAAATTGATTTGGGGATTGACCTTCTACTGGATACCCATCTTATCTCTATCCTTCCTTATAGAATGGCTCCGATTGAGTTAAAAGATCTTAAGGAGTAGTTAAAAGATCTTCTTGATACAGGTTTTATCCGCCCTAGTATGTCTCCCTAAGGTTCTCTTATTTTCTTTGTGTGCAAGAAGGATGGTTCCTTTTGAATATGCAAGACTATCACCAATTGAATAAGGTAATCATGAAAAATAAGTACCCTCTACTTAGGATTGATGATCTCTTTGACCAACTTCAGGGTGTTAAGTACTTCTCTAAGATTAATCTTTAGTTGTGTTATCATCAGTTGAAGATTAGGGAGGTGGATATCCCTAAAACTGCTTTTCAAACCTGGTATGGTCATTTTGAGTTCTTGGTTTTGTCCTTTGGTTTGACTAATGCACCAACGATATTTATGGATCTTATGAATTGGGTATTTTATCAGTTATTATATTTGTTTGTACTTGTGTTTGTTGATGATATTGGTATATTCTAAGATCAAGGCGGATCTTGCTAATTACCTTCGTATAGTGTTGTAGACCCTTAAGGATCAGCAGTAATATGTTAAATTTTCTAAGTGCGAGTTCTGGTTGAATGTTGTTACTTTTGTAGGTCATGTTTCATCTATTAAAGGGATCATGGTAGATCCACAGAAGGTAGAAACGATGAAGAAGTGACCTAGACCCATGACTCCAATCGACATTCAGAGCTTTTTAGGTTTATCCAGGTATTATAGGAGGTTTGGTGAAGGATTTCACCGGTTGGCTAATCTTAGAGTTCATATTTGGATTCCAAGAATGGAGGTATGATTGTTCAAGAGGTATTGAAATCATATCTTGGTGTTGAGGTGAAGGAGAAACAAGTTTCGGATCCTATCTTGATGTAGATTAAAGATGACGTGGGTCAGAGAAAAGTGATGGCTTTCGAGATTAGTGGTGATAATAACTTGAGGTACCAAGGGAGATTGTGTGTTCTCGAGGTCGATGTGCTGCAGAACAGGATCTTGGCTGATGCTTATGAGTTGAGGTATACTATTCATCCTGGTTCGACAAAGATGTGCCATGACTTGAAGAAGATGTATTAGTAGAATAACATGAAGAAAGATGTGGCTAGTTTTATAGCTAAGTGCATAGTTTGTCAGCAAGTGAAGGTTGAGCACTTGAGGACTGGTGGTTTATTTCAAGAGAATGAGTTGCTCGTGTGGAAATAGTAAGTGGTTAATATGAATTTTGTTATCGGTCTTCCATGGCCTCGTAGTCAGTTTGATTCAATTTGGGTAATCATGAATAGGATGACTAAGTGTGCTCACTTCTTGCTTGTGAGGACTAATTATGTTGTAGAGGATTATGCGAGGTTATTCATTTAGGAGATCATTAAGTTGCATGGTGCTCCAATTTTTATTAGCTCAGATCAAGGTATGCATTTTTTATCGTACTTCTAGGGTCATTTTAGAGAGGTTTGAGAACTAAGGTGAACCTTAGCACCGTTTTCACCCTCAAATGGATAGACAAGCGAAAACGATGATTCAGACCTTAGAAGAAATATTTTGGGCTTGTGTTATTGACTTTGGTGGTATTTGGGTTGATCATTTGCCTTTCTTTGAGTTTGCTTATAACAATAGTTATCACTCTAGTATTGAAATAGCCCCCTTCGAGGCTCTTTATAGCAGGAGATATCATTCTCATATTGGATGCTTCAAAATTGGTGAGAGTATATTATTTGGCCTAGATTTGGTTCATCAAGCCATAAAGAAGGTAAAGTTGATTAGGGATAGGCTTAAGACCGCTCAAATTCACCAACAATCCTATACGGATGTAAGGTGAAGGGAGTTAGAGTTTGATGTTAGCGATTGGGTGTTCTTGAAGGTATCTCCGATGAAGGGAGGAATGATGTTTGGAAAGAAGGGGAAGCTCAATCCTTATTATATTAGACCGTACTTGATTTTGAGGAGAGTGGTAAATTTTTCTTACAAGTTGGATTTGCCTTTAAGTTTTGGTTATATTTATCTGGGGTTCTATGTTATATGTTGAAAAAGTGTATCGGTAATCCGTCCTTGGTTGTGCCTCTTGAGAGTGTGGGTATTTCAGAAAGGATGTGGATTTGGTAAAGATTCTATGGAGAAACCAAAAGGTTGAAAAAGCTACTTGGGAATCTGAAGAGGAAATGGAGTCCAAATATCATTCTTGTTTCCCGCTTTGGATAATCGTGCTTTAGGTATGTGTATTCCTTAATATCTTTGTTTTCTGTCTTTGTTCAGATAAAGTGTGGTTCTATTTTGTGCTAAATCATACTAATGGATGCCTTGTCTCATCATTCGGGGATGAATGATCCTAGGGAGGGATAATTTAACACCTCAGATTTTAGCCCTTGAAAAATCCCTGAGCTTTGAGTTCACTTCCCTGACTACAACTGACAATACGAGTCATAAGGTCTCTATAAGTGTCTTAAATACCCCAATCATAGCCAGCCAAGTGTGTTAGCCTAAAGTTTCTGTTGTGACTATGACTAGGGGTCACGAGTCATAATGACTCTATACGAGTCATAAGATACCAATCATAGGGTGACCAGTATGTTACCTAAATATTTTTGTCTTGGTTATGACTAGGACCCTACGAGTCGTAGGGTCTCATGACGAGGTTGAGGGTTTTGGATGTAAATTGTTTAAATGTTTTTCCTATGATTATTATGAATTTATTATCCATTGAATTGATGATTTATGAACTCATTGGGGTGCATGGGAATGTTGAATGAAGTAGAGGTATAAGGATTCCCCAAATTTATAAACAATTTAACTAGGGGTATAAGGATTCTCCCATAATAATTAGATTCTGGTATTGAAATTGATGAAAACCTCAACCAACTGAATAAATGGTTTTGGAATGTGAAAAATCATTTGGCTTGGGCTATTTTTCTTAATGCATTGCATAAATGGATAACGGATAAGAATGATACTGAAAACCTTATGGGATACAAGAATTCTCACAAGTGAATGATTTCTTGAAAACCTTGCAGGGTACAAGGATTCCCATAAGTTGATTTAATAATGGAATATGGGGGTATGAGGATTCCCCCAAGTGATGGCTTAGCGACGTACGCTTGCAAGCTATAGTCGGATGACGATACCAATTAATAATGTCTTAATGATTGACTCTTTGAATTAATGGATGGGTTATGTGCTAAATATTTTAATTGGGTTTAAAAGGGGTTGTGTAGCTAGCCGTGAAGGTGGAGGTCCTGAGGTACTAATACTAGAAACTCACATTTGCCTACGTGAGGGTTGGTATAGATTATCGTGTGCTTATGTCACGCTATATGTATATCTGTATCATGGATGGCATAGGGTATAAGGAATCTCTGACCTTTTATGATATCTCTGATTCATGCGGCCAACACACACTAGGACCCGCCTAGAGGGTGACAGTTGGACCCATCTAACCCATGGGTTGTTATTAGGACGGTTAAGTTATACAGTCCAGATAATAATTTAAAGCTCATGCTAAACCGTGTTCCCTCTCCAGCATCTTATACCCACATATATATATGTGCGTGTGTGTGTATGTTTTGTATGTGTACATGTGAAATGGTTTTTAAATGATTTTTGAATGATGGAATTATTTTATCCCCCTATCCTGAGTTACTTGCTAGCGCTCAATCCTCTAACTGTCTCTGAATAAATTATTCCCGTGTGATGTAGGACACGGAGGCACTTCTACTTTTCCTTTGCAGTGATAGGATTTGAGGGTTATCAACAGTCAGCTTGAAGTGGTGAGCTTCCATTCTTCGGAAGAGCTTCATTTCATGGTTTTCTTTAATTTGGTCATAGACTTTTCTCTGGACTTGTTTTGACTATCATCAGGGGCATCTGCCAACTTAGGTTATATTCAGTTTTGTCATAAAGGCTTTATGGATTACTATGGACTGGGTATTGGTTGTTGATGTATCTTAGACTTCTTGAGCTTATCTTTATCTATCTTGTTATATGTTAAAAATTCAACCACTTTTAGTGTATTGTGTTTTGTTAGACTAGGCAAAGGGGGTGGTCTCCAGTCTATGACAAACTTGAGATACCCATCATGAACAGGCCCTATTTTGAGCCATGACACTATTCTTTTGTTTTTAGCATTATTTTTCCATAATAAGAGTACTAAAATCAAGAGATGGAGTTAGAATAAGATTTACCTTAATTTCGATGTTGAGAAAGAGGGGTAAATCAGGTAGGGAAGGGGAGATGTGAGTTTGAAAATGAGAAATAGGGTGAAAACCTATTTCTCATGCTTTAAAATTGTCAATATCTTGCTATAGTGGCCCACTTCCCAGTACTGCAACACTGCTATCGTGGTAAGGGTCCCCTTATATCAAGGACGAGTCAACTTTTTGGGACAAAAGTTTTGTTCTTTTTTGAGTGTTTATTGAATGGACTAGACGTATTGGAGAAGCCTTACTTATCTTAGGTACTGAGCTTTTCTAAAAGGTGGTCTTGTACTAATTTGGATCATGATATACTATGTAAGGGTGTTCGAAGAGAGTAGGTGTATCATAAATTCATGTGAATTCTATCATAAGGTAGGTGAGTGAGGACCGAGAGTAAGAGGTTCCTAATTATTAAGCGGGTACTGATAAATTGAGGGATTGCATCCACAAAATTTCTTTCCTACTGTAATTATTTGAAAATGAACGACGGGTAAATTGTTATCTGGTATAATGATCTATTTCATTGTTACTCTAATCATCACATTCGAAGGGCACGGGGTATAAAACTTCCTTTAAAAGTTTTTTAGAATTCCGTTAAAGATTATGGTTAGACGACTTTGGAGTAGGAAAATTTTAAGGAGTGGGCTGATATCACCCCTCTACAGCGGGTGATGCCGTAGTAGCAGCATGCTAGCTATTATAGTGGGGTATATCAAAATTATTCTCAAACCTTTTTTTCAGCTTTAAACCAAAATATTTTCTCTTTCTAAAAACCCCCTTAGGGTTGCCTCAAGACCCTAGAACAAAAATAATGAAGAGGTACACTTAGATGGGTGATCCTTGAAAGTTCCTTGTTATTTTTGTACCAGAAGTTGCTAGAACAGAGGAATATGAGTTAATGCCTCTGTAGCAGATGTTTGTCATTTAAGTAAGCTAGTCTGATTTGAGTACTGGAGCTTGGTTATAAATGTTCTCATAATACAGATTGGCAAGATATTCTGTGATAAGGCTCGTGGACTAGATGATTGGATGGATTAAACAAGTAAAATAGGGTGACGTGAATGAAGTTAGTGTTTTGTAATTGTGTGGTATACTATTGATTGTACACACGTGATTTCGTCCACTTAAAGTTCGATTTTGTTCACTTTTACCCATGTTATGTCGTCCTACAGTGTGCCCTCACCCGTATGATTATATCCCATAAAAATACAAAAAAAAATAACAAACCCACTAACAAACCTAATCCCCAATTATTCTTTTGTAACAAAATTAACCACTCCTCCTATCAATTTTGGACAACACATCACTACCCCATGCCCCCATACCCTACCCCAACTACCCAACCCCAATACCCACCCACGTGACCCCACCTACACTTGCCCTCACTCACCTCAAAATTTCAATTTCACCAACATATATACAATCACCCATATACACAAAAAGAGAAGAGGACATAGGATTACTCATCTTCAACCATACAAAATGTCATATACACATTTATCACCGGAAAGAGCTTCACCGGAATACGTGCAACAGTAGCAGCCAACGATGTCGGAGTCCAGTGAACTTAACAACTAGCCACCTCTCTCCCTCTCTCTACCATCTCTCTCTCTCTAAAACTAAAAAAAAAAAAAAGCGGCGTCGCCGCCCCCATCGGCGACAACAGTGTTGGCGCTATCGTTGCTCCTGCTCTCGTCCTCCTCTTCTCTGCTCAAATGCCGACCAGCCAGAGACGGTGCCACCTCAAAAGGCCAGCACGGGTTGCTCCTCCAGCCGCCGACCTAACCCGACCCGACCTCTCTCCGGCGACGTCAGCAGGCACAGGTATGACCTGAACTCTCTCTGATGAATCCGAATCTCACTGGAAACAATGAAGCCAGTGACCAATCAACGACACCCAACCTGTTTTCCATCAATTCCGGCGAGATTCGAGTTGGGTCCGATGAGATTTTGCGTATGGGTCTTGTCAATTTTTCATAATTTCAGTCTCGGTTCTTTTGATATTTCTTATTTCTTAGGGTTTTAAATCTATCCGAGTTTGCTATTCCTCGATATCGAGTTGGTTTGGTTCGTGCAAGGTTAGTTGGAAATCGATGGTTTAGGGTTTTGAATTTGAGATCTTGGGTTATTTTTTATTTCTATTCGAGTTTGTGGGTCATTCATTGTGATGCTTTTTCCTTGTTTTCCAATCTGTCCGGTTGAATCCGATATCGAGTTTGGAGTTGTTGGTTATCAAGGTTCAAATCGAGAGTTTTGGATCTGACTTTTTCTTTTGATCACATATTTTGGCACAATAAAAGCTTCAATCGAGGTCCAATTCTACACTTTCTCTTATCTATTTTATTATTTGGGATGTTTTGTATTTCGATTTGGATGTTCGTGTGTGGTTTGATCTTTGTTGGTATGAATAACTGTTTGTATTGATTGGTTGTCTATTTCGTTGGTTACGATTGTATGTGATGTGAATGATGGATATTTAGTTTATAGTAATCGTGGATTGTTGGAATAGTAATCGTGATTGTAGAAATTTTTGTGTTAAAATGGAATTGGGGGTGGGAATTAAAAATTGCTAAAATGAATGTCGATTAATTTTGATGCATGGATAATGTTAAACACGATAGAATTGGGATATGTTGAACTTGGATCGGCAAATGTAGGCCGGGTAGTCAAATTTAGAAATAATGATTTGTTGGAGTGTTTGAATATATGCATGCATGGTACTTTCTACTTTATTGCACAAAAATTTTAAATTGTACTCATTTGGCCGGGGAATGCCCCGAAGGATTTGTATTGATTTACTCGGGGAATGCCCCGAAGTACCTTGTATTTGGAAGATGTTCGTGGTGAAGGCCCGAGGCGTCGGGTGAAGCGTTAGAGCGTAGCGTAGGATTAGTCTAGGATAGAATAGATTTATAGTTCCGCATTATTTATTTTTGGACTGTATAATTGGACTGAACTTTACATTTTGGATTGTTTGGTTTTGTTTATTGTTTGATTATTTTGCATGCTTTTGTGTGGTTTATACATTTCGTAATGCCAAAATAGTTGATACACTCTACCAAGCGACCGTGGTTGAACCACGGGATTGAGGGGTGCCTAACACCTTCCCCTCGGTCAACAGAATTCCTTACCCAGAGTCTCTGTTTGCAAAACCAGTTTAAGAGTCAAATGGTTTCGAAAAGGATTTTCTAAAGGTGACTTGGCACACCGGATTATGCCAAGTGGCGACTCTGAATAAAAAATGCAAAAAAAAATTCTTTTCCGAAACAAATTTTCATTTCTTGTCACTTAAATAATAAAACCCTTTTGGACTTTAAACTAAAATAACCATATCTTTTTTGAGTACATAAAAAAGGGGGTGTGACATTGATATGATTACATGCTTTTGTTATATGCCAATTTGATAGTAAGCGAAAATGAGTAGTAGTAGAGTTGGTGTTAATGCATTAAAACTCTTTAGTGATAATTGATTTTTCTATAAAGTTAAAGGTGGAGATTTGTGGAATGCGATGTGTCAGCATACGTCCAAGTGAATCTAGAGGTAGATGTGGAGTAATCAACGATGATGGAGAAGTATAAAAAAGTTAATGGTGTTGTAGTTAGAAGAAATTGCGTGTACCCTTCGTATGTGGAATATGGTTTACCTAAATTGATTGTGTGTGTATTCACCTATTGCATGTTGATACCCCCAAACATTAATGTTTGTTTAGCGGGTGATAGTTGAATTGAAGTTAAAACTCAAGTTGATTTTGTGAGTGCATATTGAGTGATTATTTGAAGGGGAGCCTTGGAGTAACCGGTTAAGTTGCTTTCATGTGACCAGGAGGTCATGGGTTCAAGCCTTGGAAACCCTCTGGCAGAAATACAAGGTAAGGCTGCATACGATACACCCTTGTGGTGGGGCCCTTCCCCGAACACCGCACATAGCGATAGCTTTAGTGCACCCGGCTGCCCTTTTATATTAAGTGATTATTTATTTATTCAGTTATAATACATGCTAATGAATGTAGAATTTGCTAATTGTAGAATGAAACTTGAAAGATGATAATTTATATTGACACTGGTAAAAAGAATCTTGTTGATGCGTAAGGTGGTTGATTTACTCACTATGTGATTGTACTTGCTTTAGTGTTATTTTTTCTTGCGAGATGAACTAGTAAAGGTTAATCATGATTGAAATGGAGGATTTCATGGAAAATAAGGGTGGGGAAGTTGGAAAAAGGATGGTCTGACACATGGTTTGGGATAAGAATGCCACACTAGTTGTCTTAGTTATTTGGTACATGGACTGAACTCGCCCCTGCAGGTCATAGCTAGTAGATAGTGTAGACATCTAATTTCGTTCCTCCCCGATGTCGTTTTACCCATTTTTATTTTTATCCTACCGTGTACCCTCACCCATGTTATTATACCCTCACAAAATACAAATAATAATAATGATAATAATAATAATAATAATAATAATAATAATAATAAAATAATATATAACAAAATCCCTAACAAAACCTATTCTAACTAATTCTATCTTATCCTAACAACCTACCCAATCAAAATAAACCACACCACTCCCTACCCCTACCTAACCCAACCCCACGTCACCCCCCCTCTTTTTTTTCCTTGTCCAAAAAGAAAGGACCAAAAAAGAAAAAATACAATATATATACACAGATACACACATACTGAGAGGAGGATTTTTTTTTCTTTGGCATCAACAGTAACAAAAAAGGGGCGACGATCGAAAACAAAAAAAAAGAGATCTGCATCCGCGAGCTCTCTCTCTCGATCTCCTCTTCTCTCCCTCTCCGGCGATAACGTCGTCAAACTACCGCTGGTTTCCTCCGTTCTCCCTTTCGGCGCCGCCAGTAGTCGCTGCTCCAGCCGCAGCTCACCCCACCGGCGACACCATCATCCGACCAATGATGGCAGCGATAACGTCGCCAATATTTGCTGCTCCAGCTGCAGCGCATCGACCACCGGCAGTAAAGCCAGCCACCGTCAGCGACGAAATAGGGAAACGGCAAAACCCGGATCCTTTTTTTAGCTTTTCCGGCGACACCTATGCCCGAGTCAGTTTTTTCATCGTCAGTTCGGTCGAGTCAGTCTCATAACTGCGAAAATATCTTGATCTTCCTTTGATTTTAGGGATATCTTGGTCGGAAAATGCAAAATTTTGGGGCTTCAGGTTTTTCTTCTCGGTTTGAATTCTGTTCGGACGACGATGTCGGGACACTGATTTGGAGATTCATGATTGAGGTTCTCTGTTCGAGTATTTTGGTCTTCGGATTTCTTTATTGTCGACAAGGATCAATTTCATCGAGGTCCATTTCTTCTACCGAATCTTTATTTTATCTTGACATTTTTTTGTGATGTTGTGGGTGTGGATGATTTATTTGTTGTGTGTTTGGTTTGAATCTTCATTGTTGGTGTTTGTTTAATGATTGTGACGTGGTGATATGTTTCGATATTATGTTGGAGAAATCGCGATTACCGTGGTTGATTTGATTGAGACATATTTAATCTTGTTGGTTGAAATAAATTTGGGGACGGGAATCAAAAATTGATAAAAGTAAATATTATGATACTTTTGATACATTGTTGATGTTGAATGCGGTATATTGTCGAGCGAGTAGGCAAACAGTAAGCTCGGGTAGGCAAATTTAGGATTGGTGTAATGTGGGAATGATTGGAATATTTGTTGAATGTTTGGTTTATCGTATTTGAAAAGTGTATTTATTTAACTGGGGAATGCCCCGAGGTAATTTGTATTTACTCACTGGGGAATGCCCTGAAGAATTTTGTACACTAAGGATGCTCGTGATCAAGGCCCGAGGTATAAGGTAAAGCATGGTTTAGGACTAGTGTAGGTTATTTTAGTATTTTTATTTCAGGTTGTAATAATTGGACTGGACTTTACATTTTTGTTTTGTCTTTGTTATTGTTTGATTATTTTGCGTGCTTTTGTGTGGTTTATGCATTTGTAACGTCAATTTAGCCAATACGCTCTGCCAAGCGACCGTGGTTGAACCACGGGATCAAGGGATGTCTAACACCTTCCCCTCAGTCAACAAAATTCCTTAGCCGGAATCTCTGTTCGCAAACCAGTTTAAGAGTCAAATGGTTTCGAAAAGGATTTTCCAAAGGTGACTTGACACACCGAATTATGCCAAGTGGCGACTCTGAATAAAAAATACAAAAAAAAATCCTTTTCCTTAATAAATTTTCATTTCTTGTCACTTAAATAGTAAAGCCCTTTCGAACTTTAAAATATACATTTTTTTGGAGTACGTAAAAAGAGGTGTGACAGCTTCTGGCGACTCTGCTGGGGAGAATGACAAGTTTTCAGAATTCAAGCTATTTTTGGAGTCGTTTTGGCTTTGTTTGGCATTACGAGTGTATAGGCATTGTTTGTGGTTATTGTTTGTGTTATTTTCACTTTTGTGTTTTTCGTGCTCTTTGTTTATAGTATTTATCTTATGTGTTACCGCTTTATATCTGGCATCATGAGTCCACCCCCC
>NC_061115.1:176573292-176583478 GCF_002878395.1 Capsicum annuum | reverse complement strand
GTTTGTTTTTGGTAGTGTCTCCTAAGTTAGGGTCAATTTATTAGTTAATCGTTAATTGTTCAATCTGGACGAACTACGCACCCCTGATTCTCCTTTTTCGGGATGTGACATACGTAGGCAACTTATTGTTGGTTCGGGGATCTTATTTAAAAAAAATTAAAAAAAAATGATTTTCTTCACTCTTTATTTAGAGTAGGTGTTTCATACATATCTTGAAAAAAAAAAGATTTTTCCTGAATAGGCGTAGATTTCATTTTGTACAGAAATTTAAAAATTCAAAAAGATTTTCTTCACTCTTCACTTAGAGTAGGTGTTTCATATACATCTCTAAAATAAAACTACAAAAAGATTTTTCTTTAATAGTTTCAAGTTTCATTCTCCTATGAAATTCAACATCAAAAACCCTAAAATATTTTTCTTTGTTAATCATAGTTTCCATTTTTGTATAAGGATGTTAAGCCTAAAAATGCAAAAAAAAAAAAAGAAAAAGATTTTCGTCAGTTCTTTTGACAATTTGTTATTTCTTCTTAAAGTTTCAAAAAGAAAAAAAAAAGAAAAGAGTTCAATTGGCCATTTTGGCACGACTTTCCGAACTACGCAAGATCTGATTCATGTACAACATGATACGTAGGCAACCTACTTTTTGGTTCGATCTAATCATTTTGTTTCGTTGTTTTTCATTATTTTTCCTCTTTATAAAGAAAAACAAAAGCCATAAGGAATGATAAAATAAAGGTAGATAACGAGAGAAAAGAAAAAACAGAGAGGGATACGAAAAAATAAAAATAATTAGTGTAAAAAAAATAAGTGTAGACAAAATCAAGATGATGTTAAAATGACCTCGCTACCCTCAAAAGTTGGTAGAAATGAGCATGAATTTAGGACAATTTTACCAATGTGATTCCCATGCTTGTTGTGTGCCCTAATCCTAACGGATGTCGTCTTTGATGAGCATGTTCTTTTAGATAACAGTAGTAGGTTTGCAGCACTCTGGCTAGTCACCCATACTTTACCAGATCCAAAGCAAAGCTTGTCATGGCTAGCAGGGAGATTGAAAATTCGCTCATTAACCCGGATCAGGATCACAGGGAAAAAAGTTCTGAACACAATGATGAGGTAGTAAGGCTCAGGCAATAATTGATAGATTTACACCGGGCATGGGCCAGCGGAATGCCTCCTCCCCCGCTCCCTGAAGGCCTTGGGAGTATCTTTAATTGCCCACCGCTCTCTCAGGCGTAATTTTCTGCTCCTACTGAATCACCTGAGCACGCGCCAGGATTCACTCCGCGACATTATTATCCTTGCAGTTCTGGTGTGCCCTTGGCTGCTCCCCAATCAAGACCCGCTGCTCAGCCAGCGCCACCGATCACACCGGTATTCGTGGCTCCGCCACCACATGAAACTCCCATATATGTTGCGTGTCCCACAATGAGGCTTCCTAGGTCTGCCAGTGAGCCAGTACTGAAGGTTCTAGATAGTCAGTATTATGCCCCTGAGCCTAATTTGCAAATGAATGAACCATATGGGTACACTCAGCCACCTACATTTCCATTTGATACGGAAAAGCCTGTCGCAACGGAGGAACAGGACATCATAGCCTGGAAATTAAAAAGTTTAGAACAAGCTATGAGGAATTTGCAAGGAATCGGAGATTATAGGAGTGTTTCCTATAAAGATCTTTGCATGTTCCCAGACATCAACCTTCCCCCCGGTTTTAAGATGCCTAAGTTTGAGAAGTATTCAGGACACGGTGATCCCGTTGCATACTTGAGACGTTATTGCAACCAGTTTAGGGTTGCAGGAGGAAAGAAAGAACTGCTCATGGCCTTTTTTTGTGAGAGTCTTTCAGATTTGGCCTTAGAATGGTTTATCGATCGAGATATCGATAAATTGAACAGCTGGGATGATTTGGCTTCCAAATTTGTTCAACATTTTCAGTACAACATCGACCTGATTTCGGATGAAAAATCCTTGATCAATATGAAGAAAAAAAGCACTGAAGGTTTTAGGAAATATGCGATAAGGTGGCGTAAACAGGCCGCCAGGGTAAACCCTCCAATGAAAGAAAGTAAGTTGGTAGAAGTTTTCATTCAGGCACAGGATGAGACCTATTTTCAACATTTACTTTCGGCAATGGGAAAGTCTTTTATGGAAGTCCTCAAAATAGGGGAGATAATAGAGGATGGAATTAAGACCGGCCGAATAGTGAGTTTTGCCGCATTAAAAGCCACAACACAAGCGATTCAAGGTGGATCTGGCGCATTTGGAGGTAAAAAGAAGAAAGAGGATGTGGCGACTGTCGTAGCTGGAACCCATTCCTATCCCAAAAGACCACCTCGCCCCAATCCCCAAGCCCAAGCCCAAGTTTACACCCTAGCTCCATATATTCCTCCCCACCATTACTACCCTCCATAAAACCCTTTATATTCCATTCCGCTACCACCGTACCCAGTATATAGCGCACAGCCATATGCCCAAACCCCTTGTTACCCGCAATGGCACGCGCAAGCTCCAAAAAATCATCCATTCGCTCCACCAAATTACCAAAACCCCTCTAGACCCAGTTTTCAGCCTAGGCCCGAGTATAAGAAGGAGAAGGCGGTTAAAAATCAATTCACACCTCTTGGTGAGTCATATGCTAGCTTGTTTGACAAGCTGAGAAAGTTGAAGGTTTTGAGTCCAATTCAAGAAAGGCTTTCAAATCCACCACCGAGGAATCTCAATTATTCTTTAAGGTGTACGTACTGTTTTGATATGCCAGGCCACGATATTGAGAAATATTGGCATTTAAAAAGAGCTATCCAAGATTTAATTAACACGAATTAGATGCTGGTCCAGGCCCCGGAAGGCCCAAACATTAACCAGAATTTGTTGCCAACTCATGCTAAAGCCAATATGTTAAAATTGATATATGATGGGAAATAGTCTTCGAGGGGTTATAAGCCTATTGTCAAGATACAGACCATTGAGGAGACATTGGTGAATGTAGCGGAGTCTTTGAAAGAAATGTCATTGAGCCAGGAAGAAATAAGAGAAGATAAAGCCCAAGAAAGCACAAAGAAACCCCTGATCACAATACAGGGCGCCAGAAGGTATGTTGATTCAAGTCAGGATAAATCTAAGTTAACGGTGGTGGGAGCTCTGAGTCAGCCCATTTTGATGGTGAAAGGAGCACTAGCAGCGCCTATTGTCCTCAAATCGGTGACCCAACCTCCGATAGTTGATACGAAAAAGGTTCCCTAGAATTATGGGCGGACTGTAATGACCTATCATGGGAAAGAAGTTATGGAAGATGTAGATAAGGTAGGGGATTTGACTAGGTCAAGAAGATGTTTCGTGCCTGAAATCTTAAGAAATTCCAAGCCAACGATGAGTGGACCGTTATCTATCAAAAAGCGTATCACCAAAGAGGAAGTCGAAGAATTTTTGAAAAAGATGAAATTGCCAGAGTATTCAATATTAGACCAGCTGAAGAAAACCCCTGCTCAAATTTCCCTTTTATCTTTGCTGTCGCACTCCAAGGAGCATCGTGATGTTTTACTGAAGGTATTAAATGAAGCATATGTTCCAAGGGAGATTACAATCAACCAACTTGAGAAAATGGTTGGAAAAATCTTTGAGGTCAATCGGATCAGCTTTTCTAACGATGAATTTCCTGTTGAAGGTACAGGGCATAATCGGGGCCTTTACATTACAGTGAAGTGTGAAGATTTCTAAGTCACTCATGTTATGATTGATGGAGGTTCAGGTGCAAATATTTGCCCTATTTCTACTTTGCAAAAGTTGAATATTGGTGCTGACAGGATCAGGCCCAACAATGTATGTGTTAGGGCTTTCGATGGGGCAAAATCAAATTCCATTGGCAAAATAAAACTAATGTTGACCATAGGGCCTGTTGAGTTTGCCATAGAGTTTCAAGTATCAAATATAGAAACCTCTTACAATCTGTTGTTGGGAAGGCCGTGGATCCACAAAGCCAAGGCGGTTGTATCTTCACTGCACCAAATGGTTAAGTTTGAGCATAATAGGTAAGAAGTAGTTATTCATGGTGAAGGAGATTTGTCAACCTACGAAGATTCTCCCTTGTCTCTTATGGAAGCAAATAACGTAGAGGAGACATTCGTCTATCAAACTTTTGATACAGTGCCAGTGAATCGTATCCTTGAATGGCAGGCTATACCGGGATTGCAATTGTCTTCTGCTTCTATCATGATGGTGAGTGAACTTTGCAAATACGGATTTGAGCCAGGAAAGGGTTTGGGAGCATCTCTGCACGGTATAGTTCATCCCATATGTTTGAGTGATAACGTGGGCACATTTGGTCTGGAATTTAAGCCTACGGCTGAAGATCTGAAGAAAGCCAAGGGAAGGAAAAAGGAAACATGGTCACTCCCTCGCCCAATGCCACTACTCAGTGAATCATTTGTTAAGAGTGGTGTCATAAAGCATGTGGAATTTGAGGTTGAATTGGTTGATGACTTCCAGAACCTTTCTATTGAAGTTGATATGGTCGAAGCAGGTGAAGGTACCAGTATAGCAGACGTGCAATTCATAGGTCCAGCTGTCCGGCTCAATAATTGGGAAGTCACTCCTCTCCCTGTTAGGAGGGAGTTTTGGTAGTTTATTTTGTTTTTCTTTCTGTTTATCTGAGTTATTTCAGGGTTGTAATTCGGATTTTAGTTTGTTTATGTTATATTGGCATCTATGTTTAAACCTTCTATTTTTTATTTAATGAAATGCAATGTCCTTTTTGTTTCGTGTCTAATATATTTTGTTCTTCTTTTCTTACACAGTTCTCTTTATGTTGATTCTAATGACATAACATGAATGCAAAATTTTTAGCCTGATCTTAAAATCCAAACTAATCAAGATGTAATGAAGCAGGATGGGGAATATGATAAAGAAGAAGCACTAGAAAAAATAAGCAAAGAGTTGGAACAGTTTGAAGACTAACCGAATCCTAATTTGAATGAGACTGAGACAATAAATCTAGGGGAACAAAAAGATGTTAGGGAAACTAAAATCTATGTACATGCTTTGCCACAGCTAAAAGATGGAATGATTCAAGCATTAATTGATTATAAGGATGTTTTTGCATGGTCTTATGATGATATGCCTGGTTTAAGCACTGAATTAGTGGCTCATAATTGCCAACTGATCCCGCGTTCCCTCCAGTCAAATAGAAGTTGAGGAAGTTTAAAACGGATGTAAGTATTAAAATTAAAGAGGAAATCAAAAAACAACTTGAAGCCAAAGTAATTCGAGTAGCTCGCTATCCCATGTAGTTATCCAATGTTGTTCCCGTACCAAAGAAAGATGACAAAATTTGAGTGTGTGTTGATTACCGTGATTTGAATAGAGCAAGCTTGAAAGATGATTTTTCATTGCCCAACATCCACATTTTGTTAGACAACTGTGCTAAACACGAGGTTGCCTCTTTTATGGATTGCTATGCCGGATATCACCAGATCATTATGGATGATGACGACGTAGAGAAAACGTATTTTATCACACCATGGGAGACTTATTGTTATTGAGTGATGTCGTTCGGTTTGAAGAATGCTGGAGCAACATACATGAGAGCCATGACCACTATGTTTTATGATATGATGCATAAGGAGATTGAGGTCTACGTGGATGATGTGATTATTAAGTCAAAAAGTCAGGATGACCATGTTAAAGACTTAAGAAAGTTCTTTGAAAGGCTGCGCAGGTATAATCTCAAACTCAACTGGGCAAAATGTGTATTTGGATTTCTGTCTGGAAAGCTGTTGGGGTTTGTAGTCAGCCATCGGGGAATTGAATTGGATCCCTTGAATCAAAGTCATTCAGGATTTTCCCCCACCCAAGAATAGAACGGAGGTGATGAGTTTGCTTGGTAGACTGAACTACATTAGCAGGTTTATTGCTCAACTCACAACCACTTGTGAGCCCATATTCAAGTTGCTGAAAAAGAGTGTTGCAGTAAAATGGACTGAAGAATATCAGGAAACGTTCGACCGAATCAAAAGATATTTGTCAAATCCGCCCGTGCTGGTACCCCCGGAGCCTGGTAGGCCTTTGATTTTATATTTATCAGTCATGGACAATTCTTTTGGTTGTGTCCTGGGTCAAAATGATGTCACAGGCAAAAAGGAGCAGGCTATTTATTATCTTAGCAAGAAGTTCACCACATATGAGGCCAGATATACTCTTCTTGAAAGGAGGTGTTGTGCCGTAACTTGGGTAGAACAGAAGTTGAAGCATTATCTCTGATCCTATACTACTTATCTCATCTCCCACATGGATCCTTTGAGGTATATCTTTTAGAAGCCTATACCAACGGGTCGATTGGCAAAGTGACAAATATTGCTTACCGAGTTCGACATTGTATATGTGACTCGAACCGCCATGAAAGCCCAAGCCTTGACAGATCATCTTGCTGAGAATCCCATCGATGAAGAGTACGATCCATTAAAGACATATTTTCCTAACGAAGAAGTGTCGTGTGTTGATGAAGTCGTTATAGATGCTAATCCTGGTTGGAGGTTATTTTTCGATGGAGTTGTCAATATGAAAGGAGCCGGAATAGGTGTGGTTCTTATTTCTGAATCGGGACAACATTTCCCGGTAACAGCATAACTTTAATTTTACTATATTAATAATATGGCGGAGTATGAAGCCTATATTCTTGGTTTGAGGTTAGCTATTGATATGGGAGTCCAAGAATTATTGGAGTTGGGAGATTCGGATTTGCTCGTCCATCAAATTTAAGGCGATTAGGAGATGCGAGATTTGAAGCTCATCCCATATCGACAATGCTTGTAGGAGCTATGTCAACGGTTCGTGTTAGTAAAATTTAGGCATATTCCAAGGATTCGTAATAAAATTGCTGATGCTTTAGCCACTCTGTCTTCAATGCTCCAACATCTTGACAAAGCTTACATCGATCCAGTGCATATACAGAGTCGTGATTAGCATGCTTACTGTAATGCGGTTGAAGAAGAGCTCAATGGAGAACCTTGGTTCTTGGATATCAAGCGGTACATTCAGTCAGGAGAATACCCAGCATATGCCACCAACGATTAAAAGAGGTCTATTAGGCATTTGGATAGTGGATTTTTCTTAAGTGGGGGAATCTTATATAAGAGAACCCCAGATCTGGGACTTTTAAGATGTTTAGATGCAAGATAAGCCTCGGCAATCATGGTTGAAATACACTTTGGAGCATGCGGGTCGCACATGAACGGTCATGTCTTGTCAAAGAAAATTTTTCGAGCAGGTTATTACTGGCTTACTATGGAAAGGGATTCTATTCAATTTGTTTGAAAGTGTCATCAATGTCAGGTACACGGTGATCTGATACGTTCTTCTCTTGTTGAGTTGCATGCAATGGCCTCTCCATGGCCATTCGTGGCTTGGGGAATGGATGTTATTGGACCGATTTAGCCGAAGGCATCAAATGAACATAGATTCATTTTGGTAGCCATTGACTACTTCACAAAGTGGGTAGAAACAGTAACTTTCAAGTCAGTGACAAAGAAGGCTGTGGTGGATTTTGTTCATGCCAATATCATTTGTAGATTTGGAATTCCTAAGATGATCATTACAGACAATGCTGCCAATCTCAATAGTTATTTGATGCAAGAAGTATGTCAACAATTTAAGATCGCACATCGAAATTCTACTCCATATCGCCCAAAGACCAATGGTGCTGTAGAAGCGGCCAATAAGAATATAAAAAAGAACTACGAAAAATGGTACAAGGGTCTAGACAGTGGCATAAAAAGTTGTCGTTTGCATTGCTAGATTATCGCACCACTATTCGCACTTCAACAGGGGTAACTCCATATTTATTGGTTTATGGGACAGAAGCAGTTATCCCTGCAGAAGTTAAAATTCCCTCTCTTCGAGTCATTGTAGAAGCAGAGATTGATGTTGACGAATGGGTAAAAACCCGACTGGAATATTTGAGCTTGATTGAGGAAAAAAGGCTAACGTCTGTGTGTCATGGCCAGTTGTATCAAAGGGGGATGGCTCGAGCGTATAACAAAAAGGTCTATCCCAAGAATTTTGAAGTGGGTCAGTTGGTACTGAGACGTATCCTTCCTCACCAGGTTGAAGCGAAAGGCAAGTTCTCTCCTAACTGGCAAGGTCCCCTTGTTGTGAAAAAAGTGTTGCCCAATGGAGCCTTATATTTGATAGATATTAAAGGTAAAATGGTGGAGATGGCTATCAATGCTGATGCGGTCAAAAGATATTATGTATGATATTTGATCCTTTGTTGATTTTATTGCAGGTTTAGTACTTGCATTTTTGAAGATTGATATGATGAAGGCATTTTATTCTTCTATCCAAACATTGTGTCATCCCTTGTTTACCCATTTGAGCTTCATTTTATTTTCTTTCATATCCCTCTTTTGGAATCAAAATAGATTCAAAGATAAATGTCAAGAAAATAAGAATAAAAGAAAGAGTTTGAAGATAAAAAAAAATCAAAATCAAATCAAAACAAAGAACAAGCTGATGGAACTAAGTCCGACCTGATTCTCCTCTCTCGGGAGTGAGATATGTAGGCTGCCCTATTTTGAGCTCGGTCCAACCAAATAAAGATTTAAGATTCACCCAATCAACAAAACTGGGGCATGAGTCAATGTGTTGCTTAAGTCGATTCCAAAAGTTGTAAGTCCCACCCCTATTTCAAGTATCGTTTGAGCCTCTTACCATCTTTTCTAACCTTAACCAAAAGCCAAGTTACAACCAAAAAAAGTCCTTCAGATCAATTTTTGATAATGTTAAGGCTAAGCATGCAATGGATATGATGATACATTGTAAAGTACCGCTTGTCTCCCTCAGCATAAGAAATCAGGAAAGAAATACAAAAATGAGAGAGTCTTATTGGTGAAAACCCCCGTGGGCATCATAAGATGATGGTGAGTTGAGAGAAAATGAAAATGAGAGAGTCTTATTGGTGAAAACACCCATGGGCATCATAAAGCGATGGTGAGTTGAGAGAAGATGAAAATGAGAGAGTCTTATTGGTGAAAACCTTTGCAGGCACCATAAGGTGATGGTGAGTGGAGAGAAATAAAAATGAGAGAGTCTTATTGGTGAAAATCCTCACGGGCACCGTAAGGCGATGGAGAGTTCAAGAGAAAAGTGAAAAGTGAAAAGAAAGAGATTTGTTGGCAAAAGTCATATAAGATGTCGACAATCGAATGTGATGTATGAGTCCAATGGATTTGAAGAAGCGGCTCAACGGCAAAAGGCACGAACTCAACAACAAATGGGGAGTCTGGATTGGAAGATCAGGCAGCTCAATCAAAAATGCATGTCATACTCATTGGAGTTGGTTGTCGTATTCAAATAAGTTTTCTTTTTTAATATGGGACATTGCCCTTTTCTATCATTTACGTATTCACGCTTTTTGTCTTTTTAGGTCATTTATCAAAATAAAAGTCACCATCATTTCTTTACATTTTAAGTCAAGTCTGTGTCAAAACAAGCAAGAAAAAATTTCAAAATTTACTACCAGTCTTTCCAATTATACGAGGAAAAGCCAAGGAATAGCACAGGAAAGAAATATGATCGTAATTCAACACGAAACAAAGGAAGTCTATCAACCGATAGGCTATTGGATTCATGGAAGCATTCAGATTTGGGAAAAGAGTGCACCTCAGGGGCATGGTAAAATGGAAACCCATTGTTTGAATCAGAACTCATTTCCCACAATTTGGATCTGGGGCAATGATGCGGCAAGTAGGGCAGGTGTCAGCGATTTGAAAGAAAGATGAAAGGAACGAATGCTGGGGCAGATACCTAAGAAGCCAAGAGTTGCAAGCCACCACTAAGTTTTTAACTGACAAATTTTATTTGTTGAAATAGGGGCAAATTTGCTTCACTTAATTCAACTACTATTGTAAATGCACATCCGTGAGATTTTACTTTATGTTCAGGACCCTCCTGGAAAATGGGATTTTACTTTATATTCAGGGCCCTCCTGGAAAATGGGATTTTACTTTATGTTCAGGACCCTCTTGGAAAATAGGATTTTAGTTTATGTTCAAGACCCTCCTGAAAAATGGGATTTTACTTTCTGTTCAGGACCCTCCTGAAAAATGAGATTTTACTTTCAGTTCAGGACCCTGCTGAAAAATGGAATTTTACTTTCTGTTCAGGACCCACCTGAAAAATGGGGATTTTACTT
>NC_061115.1:176571545-176573192 GCF_002878395.1 Capsicum annuum | reverse complement strand
ATGTTCAGGACCCTCCTGAAAAATGGGAATTTACTTTCAGTTCAGGACCCACCTGAAAAATGGGAATTTTACTTTCTGTTCAGGACCCTCCTGCAAAATAGGATTTTACTTTCCATTCAGGACCCTCCTGAAAAATGGGATTTTACTTTCTGCTCAGGACCCTCCTGAAAAATGGGAATTTTACTTTATGCTCAGGACCCTCCTGAAAAATGAGATTTTACTTTCTGTTTAGAACCCTCCTAAAAAATGAGATTTTACTTTGTGTTCAATACCCTCCTGAAAAATGGGATTTTACTTTATGTTCAGGACCTTCCTGAAAAATGGGAATTTACTTTCAGTTCAGGACCCTCCTGAAAAATGGGGATTTTACTTTCTGTTCAGGACCCTCCTGGAAAATGGGATTTTACTTTAAATTCAGGACCCTCCTAAAAATAGAATTTTACTTTCTGCGCAGGACCTTCCTGAAAAATGGGAATTTTACTTTATATTCAGGACCCCCCTGAAAAATGGGATTTTACTTTGTGTTCAAGACCCTCCTAAAAAATGGGATTTTACTTTATGTTCAGGACCCTCCTGAAGAATGGGATTTTACTTTCTGTTCAGGACCCTCCTGAAAAATGGGATTTTACTTTCTGTTCAGGACCCTCCTGAAAAATGGGATTTTACTTTATGTTCAGGACCTTCCTGAAAAATGGGATTTTACTTTCTGTTCAGGACCCCCCCTGAAAAATGAGATTTTACTTTATGTTCAGGACCCTCCTGGAAAATGGGACAACACTTTCAAAATGAAATACTACTTTACTATAATTTTGTTTGGGATAATTTTCGTTCTAGTTTTAATTTTTGGGTTTCAGGAGCCCGCCTGAAGAACAGGGTAATAAAATAGCAAGTCAGGAGCCCGCCTGAAGAAAAGGGTGATGAAATAGCAAGTCAGGAGCCCGCCTGAAGAATAGGGTGATGAAATAACAAGTCAGGAGCCCGCCTGGAGAATAGGGTAAAGAAACGAAAAAGTCAAGCAACAAAGTGAAGCAAATTGAAAAGCCAAGCAACAAGGTGATGAAATAACAAGTCAGGGGCCCGCCTGAAGAATAGGGTGATGAAAGTCGAGTCAAGAACCAACAAAAGCTGTATAGATAGGATTTTTGTAATTTCATTTATGTTTTAACTTGTACTTTTCATTTTGATGTAATGACAGAGCCGCGGACCGAAACCTCGACGGAACCTCACTCGACTCTCCAACTCGGTATAGTCCACTTCTCTTCCAATCCTTTGAAATACCCATGACTTGATTCTTTCATAACTTGGGTAGGAAGGATGTGTCAAGACCCCCTTTGTCCTTTTTCCTTCTGTTTCTTTCTTTGAATAATGGTCGGGTTAAAATTTGGTCTCGCTGTCTACTTCTTTACCTGAAAACACTTCGTGTTTACATTCAAAGGGGGCATGATGTAGACACCTAATTTCCTCCCTCTCCGATGTCGTTTTACCTATTTTTATTTGTATCCTACCGTGTACCCTCACCCATGTTATTATACCCTCACAAAATACAAAATAATAATAATAATAATAATAAAATAATATATAACAAAATCCCTAACAAAATCTATTCTAACTAATTCTATCTTATCCTAACAACCTACCCAATCAAAA
>NC_061115.1:176549937-176568545 GCF_002878395.1 Capsicum annuum | reverse complement strand
TAGAAAAATATAATAATGGACAAAGAGACACAACAAGAGACAAAGAAGAGAACGAGCGTACGTTTCTCCAAAAGTATTCACAACACGGAAGAGTTGATAAGCATTTCTCCAAAAGTATTCCTGAATGAAGTAAAAATTCAACGTATAGTACAATCCTTGAGTCTATTTGAGTCTATTTGGCAGGACATACGAAGCACGAGGTTTGGCTAAATTAAACTCATCTTTTGAGATTAGTTTTTTTAAAATAATATTTTGAAAGGTGGAATTGATAATATTCATTAGTATATGGGAATAATTTCTCTTTTGGTTAAATTTGTTTCATCTCATATATATTTAACATTAGTTGAATTAAGAAGTAGTGGTTGATAGATGTTGTCACCAAGGTAAATTAAAGAAGTTAGGCATTAAGCTTGGTTCTGTTAAATATGTGTTAGCATTTCTCCAAAAGTATTCACAGTACGGAAGAGTTCATAAACTTTTCTCCAGTAGTATTAATGAATGAAGTAAAAATTCAAAGTACAATACAATTATTGGGTCTATTTGGCAATACATATGAAGCACGAGGTTGGCTAAATTAAATTACATCTACAATATATTAAATTCATTAACCACTTGAAACTTCTGGTGGTAAAATATATATGTGCTTACAATAAAATATATGTTTTGAACTTTTTGCACTTCATTAAAAACCTTCATATTAGGGTAACACCCCATATTTTTGTGCTAGAATTCTAATCGTTGTTCTTACGCGTATAATCCCTAATACAAATGATTCCCGTGTGAATAAAAGTTTAATGATAATTATCCTAGTGTGTGAAGTGTCTAGTAGGTGAATAATATTCATAGAATTCACTTAGAATAAAGTTGAGCTAAGAACCTTCAATTCGTCCAAAGTTTGGTATTAGATTCTACAAAGTTCTATTTTGAATGTGTATAACTTTTGATGTACGTAGAATTTTTCATCTCAAGACCCACCAAATTTTAGATAATCGAATTATCTTTTCAACAATATCAATTTTTCCTAAATCCGACACCCGAGAGAAAAGTTATGGCTTTGCAAAGGGGGGGGTGTCGCCTAACAATTGCAAACGTTCACTGGAAAGGGTTTCACATAGGGAGTGCGACGCAAATTGTAAAGTTTGTCATAGGGAGTGCGACGTAAATCTTAAAGTTTGTCATAGATTGTGCGATGCGAACCCCATAGCACAACGACCTAGACATTTCGTTTTTGAGTTATTCCGAGGGAAACTAAGTCATTTGACATCTCTTAAACATCCCTAAGCATAACTAGACGAGATTTATAGATCCTAAACATATTTTAACCCTATAAATATCATAATATCATCATCTGAGAACTCAATAGAAGAAAAACAACTAGGGTTGCACAATTCAGTTTGAAGGTCCAATCTTTCAATAATTTTGTTGCCATTAAGGTATGCGGGGTTTATGAAAAAGGATACCCTTTCATCCTTATGCCCAAAACATGATCTTTATTTAAGATTTCATATTTTGCAAGTTAGGGTTCATACCCAATTCTTATATTTTTAGTTTATGGAATTATCATGATATTTAAGGCTTCAATTGTAAGAGATTTACATATATCCATGTTTGAAATCATGAGATTCACATTATGATTTACATTCCACTACCTTAATTGAGATTATTTATAGCTTTTAAGATGATTATTGAGCATGAAGTTTAAATATGTTTATTGATGCATTAAAGCTTGCATTTTGAGCCCCAAGCATAGGTGATGAGTTTATAAGGAGATTATGATCTCAAGTTCTATTGATAAGTTTTGAAAAGTGCTTTAAAAGCAAAGATGGGTCTTTTGATCCCAAACTAAGATTATGAAATCCACATTATTCAAACCGTTTATGATTTAAAGTAAAGAGAAGCATAATTGGTTTTTATTATAAATACTTATACTATTTTAAAGTAGATTTCCTACAGAATGAGCATATAAGTAAGGGAGTAGTATTTAGCACCGAGCGGGAAGTGTAGGTTTAGCGTATTTTATTTCCCCAGAATTATGAGCCAACGTAGGTACAGATTCAGATTATTCTTATTTATAGGGATGTAGATACAGATTGTGATTACATGGCTTAGGTTATACTCCTTGGCAAGAGTATGACACCTCTCTCCAACGTGAGGTTTTCCCCTTAGAAGAATAAGACATTAGACTCCATGATAGCTCATATGGTTTATGTCGGTTAGAAGAACCTCCCTAACATAAAAAGAATAACAGAATAGTTTTTAGAAACTAAGTGTAAAGGCTCACAAATTTTCTCAGATATTGTCTTACATAAAACTTCAATTATTAGATTTCAGCTTTTAGTTTTCATATGATAAAGGTGAGTCCTTTTTAAACTTAGCCATCATGATTTAAAAAGAAAATAGGACTACAGCTTTTTAGAACTAAGTGTGGTGGCTCATAGAATTACCTTTATGCTTTACTTCTTATGATTTATGATTTTATAGTTTTGATTACTCATTCCAAGATGAGTCACTTATACTTAGCAAGTAGTTTTTGATATATGTATATGAACAGTGCATGATTGTTTTACTTATGCATTCACCCCACATGCTCAATAAATTTCAAAAGTACTGATCCACATATGCGTTTATGTTCTATATAATTTAATAATATAGATACCAATTGTAGCATGCACATCATAATCAAACAGTTGCTCCGACCCGCAGATGATGAGTCCTCCTACTTCAGGGACTTCAGTTAGATATTATTCATGTACTTTATTTTCTTACTCATATGTATTGATTAGTGGTAGTTAGAGTCGTGTCCCATTTATCTATAGTCAGTATAGTAGAGGCTTCATAGACAACCAGTATAGTTGATTTATTTAATTTCAGTTTTGTTTTATATGAGCAGAGTTGTATTCATCTTAACGTATCTTTGTATTGATCAAGTTCAGAAAATCTTTATTTTTTGCATTTTTCTACAGATTTATGTGTTTTATTCATTGGCTTATGATTTATAGCAGTA
The DNA here is from genome assembly GCF_002878395.1 of Capsicum annuum. Classification (NCBI taxonomy): domain Eukaryota; kingdom Viridiplantae; phylum Streptophyta; class Magnoliopsida; order Solanales; family Solanaceae; genus Capsicum; species Capsicum annuum. The sequence continues at coordinate 176,565,541 of NC_061115.1, read as the reverse complement.
TAAGGGTTAGCTTGGATCACTTAAGGTACAAAGCACCATGTAACGACTAGGGGTAGTCTCCGGTGTAATACCCCGTACTTTTTCCTAGCTAATTTCATCTCAAGAATGTCTAGTATTAGCTTCTAAATTGAATGATGGTTATTCCATGAGAAATTTTTAATATTTTTACTATTGTCATATGGGAAATTCAATAAGCTTTCCATCGATATAAGATTCGCCCAAATCCAATAACCGGGTCAGAAGTTACGACTATTTCAGGTTCCTGTCATAAAACAGCCCCATATTAGTTAGTGGAGCGCTGCTCCATAAGAGGAAATGGCATTTGAAAATTTTCATTTGGAGTCCGCGATTATGGCGCATCGCGCTAGGGCCCAAATTCAGAATTGTCCATTTTTCAGTGTCTCAGCATGATTTTCCCCGCATTGGGCCAAAGATCCAAGTCACAAAGGAACTGGCAACGCGATGGCCCCACGTCACGCCATCCCTCTATTTCCCAATTTTCAAAATCCAGTGACACGGCGCGATAGCATCGCATCACGCTAAAGGTCCAGTTCAGGAATTTTATAATTTTAAAAGACGCATCCAAGGGTTAAAAGGGTTAATTTCCTACCCCTATTTAAAACCCAATAACATGTGATTCAGCCACTTTTCACCCAAAATACACTCTCTTCTCTCAAAAACCTCCCAAAGAACAACCTAGGGCTTTTCATAAAAGATTTAAAATCAAGAATTTCCTCCGTCAATCTTCACCAAAATCACAAACCAAGGTATGCGTAGTGTTCATTCTTGGACTCCTTTCGTCCATGAAGCCCAAGAATCTCTTTTCTAAGTTCAAGTTTATGGATTTATTTATGAATTTCATGTTGGTTTTGTTTTGTGTATGTTGAGAATGATCAATTGAATTCAAATCCATGTTGGGTGATTAATTTTATGTGGAATTGATTTGTATAGATGTATATTCATGTGAACCTATGAATAAACCCTAGGATGATGAAATTAGAGATGAATCAAGATGGTTATTTTTTGTATAATGTCGTATACATGTGCTATGCCTACCATGTGTTTGATTAAATGCCTAGATGAAGGATCAATGCCCAACTAGTATGATATCATGAAATCCCCATGTATGTACAAGTTATGCCTATCACATGTTTTAATGGAATGCTTTTATAAATGTATTATGGATTATGATGTTAATTATATGTTCAAGTAAGTTATGTTTGGTCAGTTTTCTCCCATCGAGTCCTGGGGGTACTTGTACCCTAAATATTAGCTGTGTGCCTAGAGCCATGTCATATTTGCATGATACTCTCAGTAAAGCTATGATCCTTAGACTTTAGACAGTCTTATGACTTAGGAAATCTCCATGATCTTATGAACTCAGTCAGTTGTCAGATATTAGTAGTATTCCATCAGTCAATGGAATTCAGTAACACAGTCCATTTTCAGTTTAGTAAATCATATTCAATGTCTATTCAGATGGGAGTAGAAATTAGCAGCGAACCCACGGATGGGAACTCACCTGTTATATAAGGGTATGATTCTTAGAAGCAATCCTTGCATTCCATAACTATGTAGCCAGCATAGGTTGAGATATCATAGCTTGCTATATGAGGGTAGATGAGGTGGCTTAATCTGCTATATAGGGGTTCCTACCATTCTCATTAGAGTTACTTGTTATATTAGGGTCACTCACATGTTGTCCTTACACTGGAGCGGTATTGACACCCTTCCAATCAGAGCACAGATTGGACCCCAATTCAGCTATAATGCATTATTTGGGGCATGTCAGTTAGATGACTACCTACCACAGTATCAATATCAGTCTCAGTAAAAGAACTCAGATAGTTCTTTAGAATTCAGGACTGTCAGATACAATCAGCTCAGACACAGTATGGAACTCAGCTAATTCCATCAGATTCAGGACTATCAGATATAGTCACTCATGTTATCAGTTATCAAAATTCATTCATTAGTCATGTTAGTCATCAGCATACTTATGTTATCACGATTTTCAGATATAGTTACTATGTATGCATACAAGTATTTTCACGTTCATATTAGTCAGTTAGCCAGTATTGTTCATGTATATGAACCCCATGTATTTAGCCTACCTCGCATGCATACCTGTACATTCAAAGTACTGACGCATTTGAACTATGGTGTCTTATACCATAGGTTCAAAGACACGAGCTCTAGATCAGCAGTAGATTCCAGTTTTAGCAATCAAAGTTAGAAGTGAGTCCTCATCATTTGAGGACATGATTATTTCCTATTATCTCATTAATTTGTTTATTAGTTGGAGTTAGTTGGTGACATGCCCCATCAGCTCCTTACTCAGATAGTTCAGTCAGTTAGAGGCTTTCTAGACTATCATGTTTCAGACTTCATTATTTTCAGTTTTGTTTTGGGTATTCTATTACCCCCACACAGATTTTATATCATTTAAATTATGTTTAGTATTGAATCTTATGGCCTTCAGTGCATGTTTCGACATTATTATGTCATATTATGCAGCGTACAAGTACAAATATCAGTCATGGGTTAGCTTGTGGTCCTTCGAGGTCATGAGCACCGTGTAGTATTTCGGGTACCATATTCGGTGGGTTACAAACTTGGTATCAGAGACAGGGGTTCAATGGAGTCCTAAGAAGTATAAAAGCCGCATCTAGTAGAGTCTTGTACATGGGTGTGTTGTATGCCACATTTATGTACAGGAGGCTATAAGATTTTTTAGGAACAGTTTTCCCTCTTTCATTATTCATGTCATACTAGTGAGCACAATCTCAAGTCCATCTCTCAATCTAATTCGTTCTCCCTTTCTTCTACAGAATATGCCTCCTAAGAGAATAAACAAAAATCAGTCAGCCCCTCAGCCTGAAGATTCTTTGGGCGATCATGTTTCTCATGCGGAGTTTAGGGTCGTATTCACTACTCTTGTTTAGTCAGTTGCCACTCAAAATGAATGGCCAACAGTCATTTCGGCCAACCCAATGGCCAATTCAGCTACATCCAGGATTTGAGACTTCACCCGAATGAATCCTCTATCCTTTCTTGGGTCTAAGATAGATGAAGACCCTCAGGAATTCCTAGATGAGGTACAGAGGGTTACAGACATCATGGGGGTGACTACTGTTGAGAGTGCTGAGCTAGCTGTATATCAGTTGCAGGATATGGCTCATACTTGGTTCAAACAGTAGAAGTCAGAAAGGTCAGATGATACAGGTCCTATAGAGTGGGAGGAGTTTGTCACTGCATTCTTAGATAGATTCTTTCCCCAAGAGCTTAGAGAGGCTAAGGTGCTATAATTCATCAACCTCAGGCAGGGTAGTATGACGGTGAAAGAGTATTGTCTTAAGTTTACTCAATTAGCCAGATATGCCCCTCATGTGGTTACAGATAGCAGAGCCAAGATGAGTAAGTTCACTTCAGGGGTAAATGATAGCGTGGTAAATGAGTACAGATCTACTATGCTGAATAGTGACATGACTTTAGCCAGATTTATGACTCATGCTCAGCAGATAGAGGAGTAGAAGATTAAGCAGAGGGAGAACTAGAATAAGAGAGTGAAGACAGGTAGTTTCAACTTTGTTTAGCCTAAGTCAGAAGGAGGAAACTGTTCTCAATTTCATCTTAAGTCATCAGTTAAAGCTCCTTCTACAGCCAGTGCTCCAGTTCCTAAGTTCAGAGAGGGTAACAAAGACAGAGCTCCAGGCTCTAAGTCCCAGGGCAGTGTTAGCAATACCCATACCTATCCTCTTTGCTATACTTATAGCAAAAACCATTAGGGTATTTGCAGAGCTGGAAATGGTATTTGTTTTAGATATGGAAATCCAGGCCATAGAGTCAGAGACTATCCTCAGACAGGTCCTTAGGGTCAATAGAATCGCTCCTCAGCTCAGTTTGGACGCCCAAATTAGTAGGGTGCCACTACCAGTGCTACTAGTGGGCAACGCCTAAATTGTCTCTATATTCTTCAGTCCCAACAAGATTAGGAAAATTCTCCTGATGTAGTTACTGGTACGTTACAGATCTTTCATATGCATGTTTATGCTTTGCTAGATCCAGGAGCTTCTTTGTCTTTTGTTACTCCCTATATAGCAATTAATTTCAGAGTCAGTCTCAAAATTCTAGCAGAGCCCTATTCAGTCTCTACCCTAGTGGTTAAAACCATCATAGCCCAATGGGTATATAGGAATTGCCCGGTTATGATATTTCAGAAAGCCACTTCAGCAGACTTTGTCAAATTAGAGATGACTGATTTTGATGTAATTCTCGGCATGGATTGACTTCATTCCTGCTATGCCATAGTCAACTAAAGAAACAGAATAATCCAGTTTCAGTTTCTAAATGAACTCGTCCTTGAGTTGAAGGGTAGTGTATCCGCTTTCAGGGGTCAACTTATTTTCTACCTTCGGGCAATGAAAATGATATCTAAAGGATGTGTCTATCATCTTGTTCGAGTTAAGGATACTAGTTTTGAAACTCCCAGCCTTGAATCAGTTCCCGTTGTAGGTGAATATTCAGATGTCTTTCTCGAAGATCTTTCAACAATTCCTCTCGAAAGGGAAATAGACTTCGGTATTAATCTTCTTCTAGATACTCAGCCTATCTCTATTCCATTATATAGAACGGCACCAGCATAATGAAAAGAACAATTGAAGGATCTCTTAGATAAGGGATTCATTAGGCCCAGCATTTCCCCATGGGGCGCTTCAGTATTATTTGTGTGCAAGAAATACGGTTCTCTTAGGATATGTGTCTTGACTACCGTCAACTCAATAAGGTGACGGTCAAGACTAAGTATCCTCTTCCCAGAATCGAGGACTTGTTTGACCAACTTTAGGGTGCTGGTTATTTATCTAAGATAGACCTCAGATCCGGCTATCATCAGCTCAGAGTCAGAGAATGTGACATTTTAAAAAATAGTTTTCCATACCCGATATGGTCACTTCAAATTCCTAGTCATGTCATTTGGTCTTACCAATGCCCCAGCCACTTTCATGGACTTAATAAACCATGTGTTCAAGCAGTACTTGGACATGTTCATCATAGTCTTCATAGATGATATTCTGGTTTATTCCCGTAGTGAGCATAATCATACAGAACATCTCAAAACAGTACTTCAGACTCTCAGAGATCATCAGCTATTCGCCAAATTCAGTAAGTACGAATTTTGGCTAAGGTCAGTAGCATTCTTTGATCATATAATTTTCGGTGATGGCATTAAAGTAGATCCTCAAAAGACTGAAGCAGTAAGAAACTAGCCCAGACCTATCTCTCCATCAGATATCAGGAGTTTCTTGGGTTTGGCTGGATATTACAGATGGTTTTTAAGGGATTTTCTTCTATTGCATCCCTTATATCTAGATTGACTCAGAAGAAAGTCAAGTTTCAATGGTCAGATCCTTACAAGAAGAGTTTTCAGGAGTTGAAGAATCGACTTACCTCGGCTCCAGTCTTAGCTCTTCCAAATGGTTCGGATGGGTTCGTAGTGTATTGTGATGCATCCAGAGTAGGTTTGGGTTGTGTCCTCATGCAGCATGGTAAGGTCATAGCCTATTCCTCCAGACATCTTAAGCCCCATGAAAGGAATTATCCTACTCCTGATCTTGAGTTGGCAGCCGTAGTCTTAGCCTTGAAGATTTGGAGGTATTATCTATACGGTGTTCATATAGATGTGTTCACTAATCATAAAAGCCTTCAGTATGTCTTTTCTCAGAACGATCTCAATCTTTATCAGAGAAAGTGGTTAGAGCTCTTGAAAGATTATGACATGAGTGTCCTTTATCTTCCAAGCAAGGCCAACATAGTGTCCAACGCTCTCAGTAGGCTGTCCATGGGTAGTGTTTTTTATATTGAGGACAGTAACAAAAAATTAGCTCAGGAATTCCATCAGCTTACCAAACTAGGCGTTCGCTTAGTCGATATAGATGAGGGTAATATATGGGTTTAGAGTAGTTCAGAATCATCTCTAGCTTCTGAGGTAAAAGAAAAGCAAGATAGAGATCCCAGCCTTGTCAAGTTCAAAGAGTCAGTTCAGGAACAGAAAATAGAGGTTTTCTCCTAAGAGGGAGATAGTGCTCTTCGTTGTCAGGGTCGTCTCTGTGTTCCAGGTATAGATGACTTAAGGCAGTAAATTCTTGTAGAAATGCATGGTGCGCGCTACTCTATTCATCCAGGGGCCACTAAGATATACCGCGACTTGCGGGAGATCTATTGGTGGAGTGGGATGAAGAAAAATGTTGCAGAGTTTGTGACTAAGTGCTCTATATGTCAGCAGGTTAAGATAGAGCATCAGAAGCCTAGTGGGTCAATGCAGGAGTTCAGTATTCCTACTTGGAAGTAGGAAGTAGTAAACATGGACTATGTGATGGGTTTGCCTCGAACTCTCCATCAGCATGATTCAGTCTGGGTCATTATAGACAGAATGACCAAATCAGCTCATTTTCTTCCAGTTTATACCTCTTATTCAGTGGAGGATTACACCAAACTCTACATCAGGGAGTTGGTCAGATTACACGATGTTCTGCTATCTATTATCTCAGATAGAGGTACCCAATTTACCTCTCATTTATGGAAAGCATTCCAAAAGCGTTTTGGTACCCAAGTTCATCTCAGTACAGCCTTCCATCCTCAGACAGATGGCCAAGCAGAAAGGACCATTTAGACTCTAAAATATATGCTAAGGGCATGTGCAATTGATTTCAAGGGTAGTTGGGATGACCACTTGTCTTTGATTGAGTTTGCATACAACAATAGCTATTATTCAAGTATTTACATGGCTCCATTCGAAGCTCTCTATGATAGGATATATATATCTCTAATTGGTTGGTTTAAAGTTAGTGAGGCCTCATTTATAGGTCCTGACTTGGTATTCAATGCCTTAGAAAAAGTCCAGCTGATTAGAGAAAGACTATGGGCTGCTCAGATCTGACAGAAGTCTTATGCAGATGTTCGTAGAAAAGATCTCAAGTTTGAGATTGGTGACTATATCTATCTAAAGATCTCTCCCATGAAGGGAGTGAAGCGGTTCGGTAAGAAAGGGAAACTCAGTCCCCGATATATCGATCCCTTCAAGATTCTCAATCGATTCGGCAAGGTAGCTTATGAGCTTGAATTGCCATCGGATCTAGCCTCAGTTTATCCAGTCTTTCATGTCTCTTTGCTCAAGAAGTGCATAGGTGACCCATCAGTTTAGTCCCTATTCAGAGCATTGATGTTCAGAACACTCTCTTTTATAAAGAGATTCCAGTCAAAATCTTAGACTATCAGACTCGTAGATCGAGGAACAAAGAAGTCCCTTTAGTTAAGGTTCTTTGGCAAAATTAGTCCATCGAGGGAGCTACTTGGGAAGTAGAGGCAGACATGCGTACCAAGTATCCTCACCTCTTCTTCGCCAACTCAGATCAAGCTCAAGGTAATAGTTCTCCTTAAGCTTAATCAGTTTCATGTTCAGTGTTTATCATAAACTTGGTATGCAGTTTCATGCTCATGTTCCCATTATAAACTTGGTATCAAATACCATTGCATATTCAGTCATGCACTCATGTATTAGTTCAGTTATATAATCATGCATCAGACATGCATTCTCAATGTGAGAAACTTAGCTCTTCAGAACACTCAATCATGCATTCATGAATCAGTTATGCATGCATCAGGTAAGTGTGTCCAATATGATGTATTCAGTTATCAGTCATTAGATCATATTCCAATTATTTATGTTTAGTATATACGTCAGTTGTCTTTTCTCCCCTCTCAGTCAGTCTCATTCAAGGACAAATATTCTCAAGGGGAAGATATTGTAATACCCTATACTTTTTCCTAGCTAATTTCACCTTAAGAATATCTAGTATTAGCTTATAAATTAAATTATGGTTATTCCATGAGGAATTTTTAAGATTTTCATTTTTTGTCATGTGGAAAATTCAATAAGCTTTTCATCGATATAAGATTTGCCCAAATCCGATAACCGAGTCAGAAGCTACGACTATTTCAAGTTTTCATCGTAAAACAGCACCATATTAGTCAGTGGCGAGCCGCTCCATAAGAGGAAATGGCATTTGGCGAATTCCAGAAGGGGTCTGCGATTATAGCGTATCGCGCCAGCGCCTAAATTCAAAATTGTCCATTTTCCAGTGTCTCTGTGCGATTTCCCTCGCATCACGCCAAAGTTTCGGGTCACAAAGGAAGTGGAAACACAATGGCCCTGCATTGCGCCATCCCTCAATTTACCAATTTTCAAAATCCAGTGACACAATGCAATAGCGTCACATCGCGCTAAAGGTCCCGTTCGTGAAATTTTTACAATTTTAAAAGACACACCCAAGGGTTAAAAGGGTCAATTTCCTACCCCTATTTAAACCCAATAACACGTGATTCAACCACTTTTCACCCAAAATACACTCTCTTCTCTCAAAAACCTCTCAAGAACAACCTAGGGCTTTTCATAGAAGATTCAAAATCAGGAATTTCCTCCGCCAATCTTCACAAAATCACGAACCAAGGTATGCATAGTGTTCATTCATGAACTCCTTTCATTCATGAATCTCAAAAATCTCTTTTCCAAGTTCAAGTTTATGGATTTCTTTATGAATTTTATGTCGGGTTTGTTTTGTGTATGTTGAGAATGATCAATTGAATTCAAATCCATGTTGGGTGATCCATTTTATGTGGAATTGATTTGTATAGATGTATATTCATATGAACCTATGAATAAACCCTAGGATGATGAAATTAGAGATGAATCAAGATGGTAATTTTTTGTATAATGTTGTATACATGTGCTATGCCTACCATGTGTTTGATTAAATGGCTAGATGAAGGAACAATGCCCAACTAGTATGATATCATAAAATCCCCATGTATGTACAAGTTATGCCTATCACATATTTTGATGGAATGCTTCTATAAATGTATTATGGATTATGATGTTAGTTATATGTTCAAGTAAGTTATGGTTGGTCAGTTTCCTCCCATCGAGTCCTGGGGGTACTTGTACCCAAAATATTAGTTGTGTGCCTAAAGCCATGTCATGTTTCCACGATACTCTCAGTCAATCTATGAACCTTAGACTTTAGACAGTCTTATGACTCAGGAAATCCCCATGACCTCATGAACTCAGTCAGTTGTCAGATATCAGTAGTATTCTGTTAGTCAACGAAATTCAGTAACTAATCCATTTTCAGTTCAGTAAATCATGTTCAATGTCTATTCAGATGGGAGTAGAAATTAGCAGTGAACCCAAGGATGGGAACTCACCTGTTATATGAGGGTGTGATTCTTAGAAGCAATCCTTGTATTCCAGAACTATGTAGTCAGCATAGGTTGAGAGGCTATAGGACATTTAAGAAAAGTTTCCTTTCTTTCATACTTTAGATCGTGCTGTAAAGTTTTTCTCTCAAAAACTTCTATCTATTTGTGTGTTACTCCATAATTATCCATCTATGACTTTCCGATATAATATGAGTACTAGATTCTAATTCCTCCCAAGATGATGCTCTCAGATTTACTATCAGTAACTTCAGAAGTCATACAAGGGGCTTGAGAGGAGCTCGTTAGTGTGATATACGTTTCTCAAGTTGAAAGTTATTTCCTCATCCCCATAAGTCCTTTAGTTAAGACAGAGTAAGATATGTATTTAGATTCCTCATTAACTCTTCAATACAGATTGTGCTCATAAGAGAAAATAGTATGAACCTAGATTGTTAAATAGAGTTTGTGTTCAAGAGATATTGAAAACCTAGAGTGTTATGATTTATTAGTAGAATCTTCTTATAGTTATAAGTGTGGTGTTAGAAGTGTAGTGACAAGAAAGGTGGTAAAGGAGATTAATTGAATGTATATAGATGAACTTTTGCAGACGATTGAGTTAGTAGTGAAGTGATATGTCCTTTTGTGTTAGTTTAGTAGAAGGTAGAGAAGGAGTTATTAGTTAAGGTGAATTATTGATTACTTAAAGTATGAAAGGATTTATTGATGATATTTGTTGTGTTAGAAAATTATAGGATATTAATGAAAGTATTTGGTGGTTGAGTATTGTTAATTTAGGCTTTCCCTGAAGTTGCAAAAAGGAGTTTAGTTGAAACTTATAGAGCTATGAAACTAATTTAGGTGTATAAATGGGTAAATAGTCATAATGTGTAGAAGGAGGATGTACTAGCGTATTTTTAAATAAGGTATAGTATATGATTATGACTGATTATTGTTGTCATGAAGTTCTAGTCGACTAGTGTTTCTTGATATGTTATTTTATAGCTTCCAAGTGAGAATAGTATGTGAGGTTGGGTTGTTAATCATGTCTAGCACTAGACACTAAGTTTGAACAGTGGATGATCATAAAGGTGAAAGTAATGATTGTTTGGTTAGTGATGCTAGTTATATGGAGGTGAACCAATAGGCTTGAAATAGTGAAGGCAAGAATTTAAGTTTATTGATATGAGATTTAGCATGATGTTGTAGGTATGATGTGGAGGAGTGTCGAAGGTGATATAGGGATGCATTATTTTTTAAGTTTATTAAGTGTTGTGTGTGGTTAGTAGTACTCTTGAGTTATTAAATGTAAGAAGGCTCATTATACAGTACATGGTGTTCTTAATAGCTAAGTTGAGGAGTTTTGGATAGATGGTGTTAAATCTTTTAAGTATGAATTTGATTATTATGGTTTGGGGAGAATGTAAGTATAGAAGTGTGATTTTGGTAGGCTATGATTATGTGTTTAGTGAGGCAGGTATGTTTGTAGAGTTAATAGAGCGTAACTCTGCGATGATGACTATTGAAGCTAGAAAGTTAAGGATGGTATATGAAAGGGTCGTTCAAGAATGAAGTCAGTAAGTTCAAAATATAGTTTATTTATGTGAGTTTAGCATTTATGTGTGGACCATTAGAGCAAAGAAATTTGGCTCAGTCTCGAGGATACGGAGTAGACCGGTAAATTTAGAATATCAGCTTTGACCTAAGAGGAGATGGTAGAGTGCAAAACCAAATCAAGTTTTAAGAATTAGATTGTGATACATGTCAATAAGAGTTGTGATGAGATAGTGATCCCTTCTACTCTAGAGTATTCCCTGGATTTCATTCATTATCATACCAAGTTCATGTCTTGAGTGCTAGATCCATGCCAAAAGGCCATCAAGTCCATTCTCAACTTCAAGTAAGTAACAGCTTCACTCTGTGATTCGAGTCATTCCTCAAAAATTTATGAACTCCAGTCTCATGTTGAATAGATTATGATAAGTATGAACTCATATTTCAGAGTATGATCAGTTCTCAGAAACTCATGATCCTAGTGATATTCAGTTTATGTCATGTATGCCCCCAATTTAGATCTCCTTAGTGAATCCATGATATTGATACTCTATTCCTCAGGCCTCAGTAAAGTGTTTAGTTATGCTTAGTGTCCCTTCATATTTCAGGTCCTCATGTTCTAACTTTTCAGTGACCTTTCCTTATGTCAAGATAGTGATGAAGAACAGTTGTTTAGATGGGAGAGATTAAATATTTCTTGTTGACAAAAAATCGTTGTATGCTCGTTTTAGCTAAGGCTATAAGTATGAAGTAAGATTGACGCCAAGTATTTGATACATATCAATGGTTAGTTGAGAATTTTGGGTATGTCTTTTAAGCATAGTGCATGAAAGTTGTTATTCATAAAGGCATTAGATAACAGGAGAAAAGTTCTTAAATGGATTGGGTGCCAAGAAGCTCTTATGTGGTTACAGTAATAGGCTTTAGTGTCAAAAGGGGATATAAGTGGATGGATTCAATGTGCACTAGTGAATCCATAGTAAGAGTTCCAAGTTAGTCATTGAAATGGTAAGGCATGTTATGCTTAGGGTGTGAGCTCTAAAAAGATATAGAAGATTTAATCATGTGGTTTAGACTAGTATTAGGCTGTGGCGTATTGTACCTTGTGATTTTGAGTTAGGATTAATCATGGTGAAAGGATTTAGTTTGATTTAGACTTTAGTAGATGGTTTTATCAATGCCCATGTGAGAATTTTAAGTTACATCAAATAAGTATTGTATGTAAGGGAAATAATATAGTTGAGGGAGTATTTGAGAAATGTTGCTAAACTTGAAAGTAAGAAGTTTCATTACCTGAGGACTAGTAATTTTATCCTAGCTTATGATTTATATGTCTATGCTCCATGCGATAGAGTTGTATCAACATTATGACTCCTTATTCAGATGTCTTATTCAGATAATGCTAAAAATTCTTTGCTTCTAATGTTATTAGAATTTCTTAGAAGAGTGTTGAAGAAATACTCCATCTGAGTATGAGCAGTCAGTATGATACAGTCCATATAGCCTGCAATCCAGTTTAGCAATCAAGTAGATAAGCTCCTATAGATTTCCAACTTTTCATCTAGTTTTACTACCCAAAGTTTCATGAGTAAGGCCATTTCATAAGGTAAAATATTCGCATTCGAGCAAATTACGAATTCAGCTCAGTCCATGCATCAGGCATCAGTTTTAAATTTAGATATTTAGTCATGATTAAGTTCATAAGTGTTCAGTGAATGATATTAGTTTACCAAGTATTCCATCTCAGACAGCGTAATATCCATTGTAAGATCTTAGTCTTGTTATCTCATAATTCGTGCTTGCATAAGTTATCACTTCCCAGTTCTATATGTGTGGTTGTATCATGAACACTTTAAGCGAATTCAAAATTCTCAGCATGAATAGTAAAGGCAAGTCAGTTCAGAAATCAGTTCTATGATAGAGGTTTTAAGATTTCAACTCAGTTATATCCTTTCTTAGAAGAAATATCATATCCATGCTATTTCAGACCTCTAAGTCTTGAACAAGTTCCTACCCATCATTCGAGGGTGAATGATTCCAAGGGGGGATAATGTAACACCCTATATTTTTGTGCTAGAATTCTAATCATTGTTCTTACGTGAATAAGACTTAATACAAATGATTCTCATATGAATAAAAGTTTCATGATAATTATCCTAGTATGTGAAGTGTCTAGTAGGTGAATAATGTTCATAGAAATCACTTAGAACAAAGTTGAGCAAAGAACCTTCGATTCGTCCAAAGTTTGATATTCGATTCTAAAAGAGTCTACTTTGAATGTGTATAACTTTTTGTGTATGTAGAATTTTTTATCTCAAGACCCACCAAATTGTAGATAATCAAATTAGCTTTCCAATGATACCAATTTCGCCTAAATCCAACACTCGAGCAAAAAATTATGGCTTTGCAAAGGGGTGTGCGTCGCCTAACAATCACAAACGTTCACTGTAAAGGGTTTGTCATAGGGAGTACGATGCAAACTGTAAAGTTTGCCATAGGGAGTGCGACGCAGACCTTAAAGTTTGCCATAGCTTGTGCGACGTAAACCCCATGGCACAACAACCTAGACATTTTGTTTTTGAGTTATTCTGTGGGAAACTAAGTCATTTAACACCACTTAAACATCCCTAAACATAACTACACGATATTTATAGAACCTAAACACGTTTTAACCCTATTAACATCATAATTTCATTGTTTAAGAACTCAAGAGGAGAAAAACAACTAGGGATGCACAATCAAGCTTGAAGGTCCAATCTTTCAACAATTTTATTGTCACTATGATATGTGGGGTTTATGAACAAGGATACCCTTTCATCCTTATGCCCAAAACATGATCTTTATTTAAGATTTCATATTTTCCAAGTTAGGGCTCATACCCAATTCTTATTATTTTTAGTTTATGGAATTATCATGTTATTTAAGGCTTCAATTGCAAGAGATTTACATATATCCATGTTTGAAATCATGAGATTCACATTATGATTTACATTCCACTACCTTAATTAAGATTGTTGACAACTTTTAAGATGATTATTGAGCATGAAGTTTAAATATATTTATTGATGTATTAAATCTTGCTATTTTGAGCCCCAAGTACAGGTGATGAGTTTATATGGAGATTATTATCTCAAGTTCTATTGATAAATTTTGAAAAGTGCTTTAAAAGCAAAGATGGATCTTTTGATCCCAAGCTAAGATTATGAAATCCACATTATTCAGACTGTTTATGATTTAAAGTAAAGAGAAGCATAATTGGTTTTCATTGCAAATATTTATAGTATTTTAAAGTGAATTTCCTATAAAGTGAGCATATAAGGGAGTAGTATTTAGCACCGAACGTAAAGTGTGGGTTTAGCGTATCCTATTTCCCCAGAACAACGAGCCAAAGTAGGTACAGATTCAAATTATTCCCATTTATAGGGATACAGATACAGATTATGATCACAAAGCTTTGGTTGTACTCCTTGGCAAGAGTATGACACCTCTCCCCAACGTGAGGTTTTCCCCTTAGGAGAATAAGACGTTGGACTCCATGATAGCTCACATGGTTTATGTCGGTTAGAAGAACCTACCTAACAAAAAAAAATAACAGAACAGTTTTTAGAAACTAAGTGTAAAGGCTCACAAATTTACTTAGATATTGTCTTACATAAGACTTCAATTATCAGAATTCTTCTTTTAGTTTTCATATGATAAAGGTGAGTCATTTTTACACTTAGCCAACATGATTTGAAAATAGAATAAGACTATAGCTTTTTAGAACTAAGTGTGGTGTCTCACATAATTACCTTTATGCTTTATTTCTCATGATTTATGATTTTACAGTTTTGATTTCTCAAGCCAAGGTGAGTCACTTACACTTAGCAAGCAGTTTTTGACAGTTGTATGAATAGTGCATTATTGTTTTACTTATGCATCCACCCCCACATGCTCAGTACATTCCAAAAGTACTGATCCACATATATGTTTATGTGCTACATTATTTAATAATGTAGGTAACAATTGTAGCATGCACATCATAATTAGACAGTTGCAGATTTTGGCCCGTAAATGATGAGTCCTCCTACTTCGGGGACTTCAGTTAGATGTGTAAACACCTAATTTTTTACCAAACCTAAGTGTTTTTGCCATTTAGTGTTCAATTTCGTTTTAGGGTCCAAATTAGATATTCTAAATTTAACTTATTTTTTACAAAATTTATTTTAAAAATTTTGAAAAAAAAGACTACAAAAATAGAGTCACATTTTAAATAAGTTTCATTTAAGTTTTTATTTGTTTATTTATTTATTTTTAGAAAAAAAAAATTCTAAATTATATTTGTTTCTTCTTTCAATTTTTAATAAAGAATGGTGTGATATTAATTTTTCTTAATCATATTCCCAAGACTAGTTATTAGCTTATGTTATATTTTATTAGTTTTTAATTATTTTTATCTTATTAATAATAATAAATAAAAAAAAAAACTACCCAAACCACCCACAATTCCCACTCCTAATTAACCTCCCCCACTTTCCCACACACACGACACAAACACATACACTATATAAACACATGCACACATACACTATCAAGGGACATGCACACATGCACTTAAAAACAAAAACACACACACACGGAAAACAAAACAAAAGCAAGAATTAGCAAAAAAAAAAACAGAAGAAAGAAAAAGATTAGAAAAAAAAGAGAGGAAAAAGAGTTGTGAGTTGAGTTTTGGTCTACTCGAGGTTTCCGTTCGGTTGTTTTGTTTATCATCGAGGTCTCCAACGTAAAGGTCCATTCTTTACTTATATTTTGT
>NC_061115.1:176545901-176546937 GCF_002878395.1 Capsicum annuum | reverse complement strand
ATAATAATAATAAAATAATATATAACAAAATCCCTAACAAAATCTATTCTAACTAATTCTATCTTATCCTAACAACCTACCCAATCAAAATAAACCACACCACTCCCTACCCCTACCTAACCCTACCCCACATCACCCCCCCTTTTTTTTTTCTTGTCCAAAAAGAAAGGACCAAAAAAGGAAAAATACAATATATATACACAGATACACACATACTGAGAGGAGGATTTTTTTTCTCTGGCATCAACAGTAACAAAAAAAGGGGCGACGATCGAAAAAAAAAAAAAAAAGAGATCTGCATCCGCGAGCTCTCTCTCTCGATCTCCTCTTCTCTCCCTCTCCGGCGATAACGCCGTCAAACCACCGCCGGCTTCCTCCGTTCTCCCCTCCGGCGCCGCCAGCAATCGCTGCTCTAGCCGCAGCTCACCCCACCGGCGACACCACCATCCAACCAACGACGGCGGCAATAACACCGCCAGCAGTCGTTGCTCCAACTGCGGTACATCGACCACCGGCAGTAAAGCCAGCCACCGTCGGCGATGAAACAGGGAAACGGCGAAACCCGGATCCCTTTTTGAGCTTTTTCAACGACACCTACGCCGGAATCAGTTTTCCTATCGTCAGTTCGGTCGAGTCAGTCTCATAACCGCAGAAATATCTTGATCTTCCTTTGATTTTAGGGACATCTTGGTCGAAAAATGCAAGATTTCGGGGCTTCGGGTTTTTCTTCTCGGTTTGAATTCTGTTCGGACGGCGATGTCGGGACACTGATTTGGAGATTCGTGATTGAGGTTCTCCGTTTGAGTATTTTGGTCTTCGGATTTCTTTATTATCGACAAAGATCAATTTCATCAAGGTCCATTTCTTCTACCGAATCTTTATTTTATCTTGACCATTTTTTGTGATGTTGTGGGTGTGGATGATTTATTTGTTGTGTGTTTGGTTTGAATCTTCGTTGTTAGTGTTTGTTTGATGATTGTGACGTGGTTATATGTTTCGATATTATGTTGGAGAAATTGCGATTACCGTGGTTGAT
>NC_061115.1:176480796-176545801 GCF_002878395.1 Capsicum annuum | reverse complement strand
TTGTTGTGTGTTTGGTTTGAATCTTCGTTGTTAGTGTTTGTTTGATGATTGTGACGTGGTGATATGTTTCGATATTATGTTGGAGAAATCGCGATTACCGTGGTTGATTTGATTGAGACTTATTTAATCATGTTGGTTGAAATAAATTTGGGGACGGGAATCAAAAATTGATAAAAATAAATATTATGATATTTTTGATACATTGTTGATGTTGAATGCTGTATGTTGTCGAGCGGGTAGGCAAACAGTAAGCTCGGGTAGGCAAGTTTAGGATTGGTGTAATGTGGGAATGATTGGAATATTTGTTGAATGATTTGTTTATCGTATTTGGAAAGTGTATTTATTTAATCGGGGAATGCCCCGAGGCAATTTGTATTTACTCACCGGGGAATGCCCTGAAGAATTTTGTACGCTAAGGATGCTCGTGATCAAGGCCCGAGGCATCGGGTAAAGCATGGTTTAGGACTAGTGTAGGTTATTTCAGTATTTTTATTTCGGGTTGTAATAATTGGACTGGACTTTACATTTTTGTTTTGTCTTTGTTATTGTTTGATTATTTTGCGTGCTTTTGTGTGGTTTATGCATTTGTAACGTCAATTTAGCCGATACGCTCTGCCAAGCGACCGTGGTTGAACCACGGGATCGAGGGGTGCCTAACACCTTCCCCTCGGTCAACAGAATTTCTTAGCCGGAATCTCTGTTGCCAAACCAGTTTAAGAGTCAAATGGTTTTGAAAAGGATTTTCCAGAGGCGACTTGGCACACCGGATTATGCCAAGTGGCGACTCTGAATAAAAAATGCAAAAAAAAATCCTTTTTCGAAACAAATTTTCATTTCTTGTCACTTAAATAGTAAAGCCCTTTCGAACTTTAAAATATACATTTTTTTGGAGTACGTAAAAAGGGGTGTGACAGATAGTAATAAGTCTTATAGCATGTGTGCAGAATGATTTAGAGAGTTCGACAGTTTCTAGAATGAATCAAATTATATTGTGTTGATAATTATGTTTGAATTTTTGTGGGATCCGATTATTTGATAATTTACTTTAAAGGAGTTAATACTAATTGATGTACGATACTTAGGTGTTTTATAAGGAAGGAACAAGTTGAATTGTTTGCATGAGATCTTTGTGGTTAATTTGAGTTGAGTACTACTTGCTTATAGATGATTTATTTATTTATTGACTTGATTGTATAAGGTGGAATTGTAGTGGAAATACTAGTTAGCTTCATAACGTGAGGTATTTTTTATGAAATATTCTTGACTTAAATGGTTTATTAATTATTTTGGTGTCTTCTTAATAAAATATATGTTATGAGATTCATTAACTGATTAAGTGACTGCTGCGTAGTTTGGGGTGGGCGGTAATGGAGAAAAGATGGTTAATTGGTGATCAATATTGTATGATGGGTTGATTTACGGTTAGTGAAAAGTGCTATTAATTAATAGGGTTTGGTAGACAGAGTAGATAGGAAGAGTGGTGATTGTAAGAAACACGCGATTAAGCAATAGTTGACAAGTCTTAAAAGTTCATATTTGATTTCAGTTATTTGTAGTATATTTACGTGATTACGTTCTTGGGAAAAAAAAAATCTCTTTTGTTGCATTTAAGAAATTTTCTAATGCATTTCATAGAATTTTGAAGAGATCACTGATAATATTTTATGACTTCCACATGTTTCTCTAAATGGATGGTAAGAGTTCTCCTATCTAGGTAGAGTAAATTAGGTGCCTAAACGATTAGATTAGTTGAGTCATAACAATTGGTATCAGAACCTAGATTATCAATCTCACAAGTACAAAAATAAATATTGAGTAGAGTCTCGTGGATTGATATGTAGACGTCCATATCAAATCCTCAAACAACTATGAGAGATTCTAGGAATTATTCCCCTTCTTTCCGTGTTAGGAGTTACATCTAGGTCGAGGTCAGGAGTTAGGTTTGGGGAAGGGGTCAGGGAGTTAGGTCTAGAAAGTCATGTCTCGAGTTAAAATTTGCCCTTAGTTGGGGTTAGGAGTCAGGTCTCGGGTAGGGAGTTCGGTACCTAGAGGCTAGGGGTTGGATCCAAGTTTGGGTCGAGAGTCTAATCTTGGGTTTGGGTTAGGGTTAGATTTCCTGATTAGGGATGGAGGTTGAGAGTCAGGTCCAGGATTGGGTTGGGGACGAGAGTCTTGTTCCGGTTTTGATGATGAGATTGGAAGAGAATTTTAGAAAATGTCTCTTTACTTTATGTAGAAAATTTATTTCTTTAAATTGAAAAGAAATAAGTTCATTTGAAAAATATCTTTAGAAATATTAAGCCAAACAAACATGAAAAAGTTGGACTAACACACCGTGTATATGGGTTACTATAAACACGGGGCCAATTGCCGATGGAAGAATACAAGAGCTAGTACTATAATGGATCTAATCCTAAAAACAAAATGACCAAATCTCAGTGACATTCAATGCATTACTTCTCTAAGTTCTTGATTAAATATGACTTTCGATTTGATTAATGGGTTTAAATTACAGTTTAAAAACTTAACTTTATGTGGCCGCTTATTGAGTACCCCGTTAATAACATCCTGTCTGCTATTCATTTAACTACAACTTGGATTATAATTTATACAACAATGAAATATAACAAACTCAAAACTTGGATTAAATTGTTTGTTGTTTCCTTGAAATAAATTAAGTCTTCCTTCGGTCTTAGGCTCAGTAACAATTTGTTTACAACCAATGTTACATCAAATCAAATAATTAATTATAACAAGTGAAAATTAAAGTACTACATATGCTTAATGATTAATTATATTTAAGTAGTAAGTATATTTTATATTTATTGATTTACTTATAAACATCGACAAACATAAATAATTACCAAGCAAAGAATATGACCAAGAGTGCATTCGAATTTTTTTGAAAAATATTTTCTTCAACAAAATAAGTTCCTTAAAATAAAAATAATAATTTTTTTAGTAAAAGTAGGAAAAACAAGTTGCTCGAGTGGCACTCGACATTTCTTCCACATTCCAGCATATTTCATCTTCACCTCAATCCATGTAGCCTCCATCTCCATATATCACCTGTGGCCTTTACCTTCCACCGCAACTCTCACTGTATTGTTAAAGTTATGTATAATTATTTTTATTTACATATCAAAAATACAAAAATAAGTAAGATACATATTTTGAATTCAAAGAAAATATTTTCTTCATACAGAATACCCAAAAAAAAAAATAATATTCACACTTAATATTTACATCAAATCAATATATGTATGTCATATATTTAAATGTAGAATTCATTTTACTTAAGAGCAAAGTCATCGTTTTCACCCTAAATAACTATTAACATGATCTAACACCTATACTATATAAAAGTGAATTTAATTACTCCCCGCGACACTCATGTCCGGGCGCATTTCTTACACTCAATATAAGTGCGTCCAACCTTTTAAAACTAAAAAATAAATACTAAAACATATTAAAGAAATAATAAATTACAATTTCCAACGGTTATATTGAACAAAAACTTCCATTTAAGCCAATTTGGGATTCCAAACTCAAGAACTCTAATTTTCAAATTGATCATCCAAAATCGAAATTCTAGATCCTTTGTTTGAAGAACTAGTAACTAAATCTTTTTAATCGTTTGATTTCTTACTATATTGCGAGAAAATATAGTTCTTTAATCTTAATTTTGTTCAAATTTTTATAATTGTTTCTTCCCTCAAGTGTTTGTTCAACCTCTCTTAAAACTTATTTTATATTATTTTTCTTAATCAAGATACTTTAATGGTTAAGATAAGCTTGAGTAGACTATATAAGCAAGAAGAAGTTCCGTGTAAACATGAACATCTTTTTTCTTTGACGACTTCATGGACCTCAAGAAATTTTAGTAGACGATATTGGAGTTGTGCTTACTATAGGGTAAGTGAATTTTTATTCAAACATTGATCTTGAATAGTGTATACGAATCTAATTGCTTTCATTTTAGAATGTTAGATCATACAATTTCTTGCTTTGGAAGGATGATTATATTGATTGAAGATCAAAATTTGTTATTTCTAAATTATTGGAAAGAATCGGGGAGTTTGAGGAAAGAGTTGAATCTTCTGTAAAATGTGCAATTTATGAACAAAAAAAGTTGATGATAAGACTACTAGGACAACTAAATATGTGAAAAGTAAAATAGACATGAACAAAATAAAGTTGCAACTGGATAATTTTTAAGATGATTTGAAGATAATGAAGACAAATGAGAAGAAATAAAAGATCAAGTTGGCTAAGTCCAAAAAAAAAAGAGAAACAACTTTAGACTACTCTCATTTGAGTATGTATTTTTGGTGTTAGTGTTCTATTTCAATTCATGTACTTGAAAGGAGATTCAAGAAGGCTTTCATAAACTGGTAATGTCCTTTGTTTTTGCTATGTTGTAAGGGGTTGAAATTGTTAGTTTTGTAATGTGACCTTGACAGTTTTGTGTAATGAAATTGTAAGGTTGAACCTTGACAGTTTTTGCTTTTTTTTTATGTGATTTTTGTGGTACATAAATTGCACATTTTGTATACAACATC
This sequence comes from Capsicum annuum, assembly GCF_002878395.1. Classification (NCBI taxonomy): domain Eukaryota; kingdom Viridiplantae; phylum Streptophyta; class Magnoliopsida; order Solanales; family Solanaceae; genus Capsicum; species Capsicum annuum. The sequence goes on along the minus strand of NC_061115.1, from coordinate 176,541,239 downwards.
ACAAAACTAAGGCACAATCAATCAATCTAATATTAATAAAGAATGTAGTCACAACTGCACAAGTACAACCACATAATCAACCAAACATTAACAAATGAAGTCACAATTGCATAAGCATAAACAGAGATTTCAACACCAATAAACTTACAGATGCTTAATCATTAATAAAAAATGAGTGCATTTACATCTTGTTGTCAAATACATGTACAAAAAGATCATAACTGTCAAAAATATTGCAGTCATAAAATGCAGTCAAAACCGTCACCGATAAATTATTTTAAAAAGCAGACACAACATGTCAAAATCATAATCAATAAATTATTTTAAAAGCAGTCACAACTTCCAACATCAGTGAACTATCAAAAAAATAATATTAAATGCATTCACAATTGTCAACATTTATACAAAGAAAACTAACATGCTATATCAACAACTTATAAAGATTGAACATTAGAACTTTCTTGACTTAAGTGTACAGTATTGGGCCTTGTCTCCATTTATTTTTTCTCTCATTTCTTGTAGTTTCCTAGAGGTCATAGATTTATTTTTTCTCTTCATTTTACATCAATTTTTTATGTATATTCAAGATTTTCAATCACAATCGCAGACGACTTAGCACTTTTAAATCTCTCACTAGGAATTTCAGGCTACTCAAATGAAGAAAGTGTTCAAATTTATAGAAATTATAATAAATAAAATTTATGTTGTAAATGAAATAGTAAACTTACATTAAGAATCGTGCATCCACTTTGTGTGTGAAGTACTCCCATTTCAACCATTCTTAATATGCCAGCACCCTAAAAAAAGATATTAAGTATAAGGTAAGTATAATTAGTTTACAACACACATATTAAAAAAATACCTTTTTTGTAGAATCTTTGGTCTACCCCTTCCTCTTTCAGTTACACCTTTTTCTTTGTCCAACAGTAGGTGATGCAGAAGATGATGAACTTAAACCTGCACTTGGGACTGCACCAGCTGATGAACTTGGGCCAAGATTTACATTAGTGCCAGCAACAGGTAAACCTTTTGGACATTTTCTTTTATTGTGATCATTGTTATGGCAAGTGTTGCATGACATCTCAATCCCTTTCTTGAACAAATTTTCAGTTTTCTTTTTTATTTCACCTTCTTCTTTTTTTCTATTCTTCCCAGGCTTACCTGACATCTTTCTAACATGAGATGGCATAACAAAGATATTCTGAGATTCTGGTCGCATCTTCATATTCAAAACTGATTAAATGAAGTAGTTGTATGTTTTCATGTAAGTTTCTCTATTGTATCAGTGAGAGATATAGTTAACTGATTTTAATTTTTTTTTGGTGAAAATCAGTCACTATATGAGGATATGCTCTATAATATTGTCTATAAAAATTCACAATATGTCTATATCCTCTATCAAGCATCTCATACCCTGTATCAGAATTTTATTCTATACTGCACTTCATAGGCCTTGCTATTATTATTTAGTATTTTTGTAATCATTGGAGAAATATCATTGTTTCAAGTTTCACAAAATTCCTCATCTGTTCCATTGTTTTTATTATTTTTATTCTTATCTCTTCTAACATTGTAATTATTGTCTTGTGCCTTGCTCCTAATATTCAGACATTAAAATATTTTATCATGTTGCTGTCAGCAATATCCCACTTTGTGCCGAAGCTATAGTAAATCTTGCTCCATCTCCCTGGATTGAAATACATTAACTTATTCAGTATTTGTTTCCCACCCAACTTCATAGAGCTAATGTTTTCCCTAAGCTCAGCCTCAAAGGTAAATCTTACATACCTCCAAAAAGTATTTTTTCTTCTTAATATCTCTACATATAAAATTTTTTAATCAGTTTACAAGGACATGCCTTGTACACATTATACGTTCAACATTTGATAAATATTCAGTTACAATAATTTCTAATCTCTATAAGAAAAATAGAAATAATTATAGCAATTACTAATCCCTATAAGAAAATAAAAACAGAAATAGTTGTATAAAGTGCACCAAAATTAAATAAAACCTTACCTTGTACATGTCTGTTATCACTGTTAAATCTGACCCATTTTTTAATTGAAGATCTTCTTTTACAATCCTGATAAACTAACTTATTTTTAATCTCAATCACTGTTCATGTCAGTGGCAATATTTAATTATTACCATCTTTACACATAGCAATCAATAACTGTCCTTTTGACATTTTTAAAAAACATCCATTCAAACTAATGTACTTCCTACAACTAACTAGGGAGGAATTTTTCATTGCATCAAAATAAATGTAGAAACCTTGAAATATTTTTCTACAATCTTTAAATATTTCATCATGAAGCTTCACTACACATGTACTAGCTAAATTTGATCTTATTAACTCATTTCTATAATTTAAAATTTTCTCAAATTTCATATTATAATCACCCATCAGTTCTACAATCACTTTATTTTTTACTCTCGTACACACTGTTTTTCCAACATGTAAATTCAGTTCCTTCTTAATAAGCAACTGAAACTCAAAAATTCTATTGTTTGGTTGATCCTTATCCTCTCATTGAAGTGGCTGGTTAAGAGCTTGATATTATAAATTTTTTTCTATTAGTAGGATCGCATTTACGAACTGAATTGTAGGTCTTCACAGCAAATTTCATGGATCTAGAATCAATGCTAGCATAAAGAAGTCATGGATAATCAGTTGTATACCTAACCCTTATCCTTGTAAGTTTGTTAACACATTTTTCAATTACAACATGTTCAGCAAGCATATTTAGTAACAACAGTTCTTAATTCATTAACACTTTCAAAAATAAGTCCTAATCCCACATAATTTTCTGACAGTCTGAATTATATACAATTTTATTAACTTTTTTTCTTCTTCTAGCCTTATCACTATGTTCAACCTGTTCAACTTCATCTTCTTCATCAGTTACATCTTCTGAATCAGTTTCAAAGCTGGAAGCTTTATCTAATGGGTAAAAGGTTCAACACAAGCTAATTTACCTTTCAAACTATTTATATCGCCACCTACAGATTCATAATAGTCAACATTTAACCCCTTTTTCCTAGTTTCTAACTTAATATGTTCAAAAATTATTGGTCTCTCTCCTCCGTTTTTCTTTTTTTTTTTTCCTTTTTTCTTCCCTAAGACCTCTTAAATCTTCATTCACATCACTTTCAATCTCTACACCTTCATCAATAGATTTTACATCTAAATCTACAATAGATTCATCCCTATCAGTCTCTCTTCTAACTTATGAAAATTCATCAGTAATAGAAGGGACATGAGCAATAAGATAACTAGTAGGAGTAATAGTAGAATTAGTAGGTGTAACAGTAAAAGGTGAAATAGGAGCAGAATGATGATAGTAGAAGAAGAGACATGAGCAATATGAGGACTAGTATAGGCAACAATAGGAGAAGATACATGTGCAGAAGGAGGAGGACATGATAGGAGGAGAACTAGAGCAGTAGGTTGTATAAAAGGAGGGGTATCTCTCACTATTGTTAGATGTCCTGTCAATACTATCAATATCATTTTCTTGTCTTTATAAAAAAAACACCACTTTCTTCACATGTCCTTTTCCATAACTTGCATATTCCAATAAAGGTAGGGCCAACAGAGGGTCAGCAGTCATGTGATACACAAAAACTTTCAAAATATTTTCATTACACAATTTCTGTGAAATCTCAGTTGTGTCCTTTTCTGACCTAATTACTTTTAAACTATAACATTTAGGTAGTCTAACATATAGTAAGCATTGTCCAGGATAATATCCTAAATACTCTACATAATTTCTAAATTCAAAATAAGACAGCCTATCTACATCAACATCTAAAAATTCAGTAATTTATCCACCAATATATCTTTGTTCTTTTTTTCTTCACTTTACTCTTATTAAGAACTCCACCATGATAAATTTTCAAAGTGATCAGTTCTAAATTCATTTTAAAAATCTGAAATTATTAACTACGAAAACACAATAAAGTAAGATCCTTGACATCGACCCAAACAACATTCCCACAATATACGAACAAAAAATCATAGCATTTATGTAATAATTACAAGCCTTACAACTCATTTTATTATATATTGAACTATTTACACAAATTACAACACATCCATTTTGAAGATACATTAAAGATGGCAAAAAATCTTAACTCAAAAATCCTAGTTCAAATCACAAGTAAAAATTCATAATATGAAATAATTATAAGCCTAACTGGTCATGTTATTACATATTGAGGCATATAAATAAATTAAAACATATTGATTTTGAAGATAAATTAAAGACAGCAAAAATTCCTAACTCAAAAATCCTAGTTTAAATTACAAGTAAAAATTCATAATATGGTACAATTATAAGTGTCACAGGTTATATTATTACATATTGAAGCATATAAATAAACTAAAATAAATTAAAGACGGTAAAAAATTCTAGATCAAATTTAGAAACGAAAACAGAGATGGGACTAACCTTTTAATTGAAATCAATAGCTCCTAGATTTTAACCCCTGACGTGTAACCTCTAGCTCGTAACCCCTGTCATGAAATCAACCAAACTCAACTCGTAACAATCAATCTAATTTAACTCATAACTTAAAACAAAAAGAGATAAATGATCTTTTATTGTCAACAGTGAAACACACAAAAAATTAGGTGTTTATCTCTTCTATCGGGTTGAAATTTACTAATAAACTTGAAAAGAAAAGAGAAAAAAGATTTTGAAGTTTCTGTTCATCGATGGGTGATCTTCAAATGAATTTTCCTTTATCGATTTATATTCTACCCGAATGGATCGAGTAAGGTGAAATAATTGGGTTGGATCAGGTTAGGATATGGTAATTTAGTTGGATCGGATTAGGTTTAATTTAAGGGTCCCCTAATTTAATAGAAAAAATAAATTAAACTTGTGGCATCTCCACATGGTGAGTGGAGTACACTCCACTCATTAAACTTGGGCATTGATATCGGCGGGAGTAATTAAATTCACTTTTATATAATATAGGTGTGTAATAGGTCACGCTAATAATTGAAGTGTGTCTTAGACTTTTCATGTATAGTTTGGAGTGAAAACGATGACTTTTTCCTTTACTTAATCATACTTAATTAATAAATATTTTTATTAAATTACTAAATCATAATAAATTATTTTCTCCATCTCATTTTATGTGTCGTTATTTTTTTTTGTCCGTCCCAAAAAGAATGTCATATTTTCTTATTTGGTAACTATTTAAAAACATAATTTCAATTTTACTCTTATTGGTCCCACTTATAAGATCCCACTTAATTAAAAATAATAATAGTATATTATTTTAATAAAGCATAATTTGATAAAAAAAATATTAAATTTTTATTTATTTTTAAAAATTTTTATTTGATCAAATAGCGACACATAAAATGAGACGATGAGATTCCAGTAATAATTTAGTGCAAACACCGAGAGTAAGCACCCAAATTTCTTATCCTCAAAAGTCTAGCCGTCATAAAAAGTAAAATGACATTGAAAGAAAGATCTTGAAAGGGAGATATAAAATCTAAAAATTACTTATATACAATGTTAAAGTTACATAATTACATTAAATCCCAAATTGATAAAGTATTTACACAAATCCCAAGATAATTATAAAAATCTCGTTATTTGGTATTTCTCTCTCCTTAAGATTATACATCCAAAAAAGGCCGCCTTTTCCTCATTCTGTTTCTCTCCCATTACAAATCAGTTTATCCTCCATTATTCAATCTCTTTTTTCACGCCTAAAATCAAGCAATCATACTTACAGTTTACCATTAGAAGTTTTCAAACATTAATTAAACTTATTGATTTTATTCATTAATTTTTGATTTTTTTTAAAACTTCACCAAATTAGAAAGTCATGGACTTGTTTGAGAAAACAAAGGCAAGAAAAATGGCGACGAATTATTAGAAGCTTCGAAAAATCTCAATTGGATCATCATCAGCAGCAGCAGAGCACAACGGGGTGGAACATGCCACGGAAAATGAATCCCCTGAACAGAGCAAAACATCATTTATTCGAACGATTGAATCAACGAAATGACTTAGGGTGCGTTTGTTTTTTTTTAAGATTATGACGTCTGAATTTGAATGGGATCTGAATGATTAAGATGTTTCCAGATCTGAAGATTGAATGATTAAGACTGTTTGTTTTTTAACATCTGAATGCACAAATATATTTATTCGTAATAAGTATGTAATTCAAATTTAAAAAGTAATAAAATATTATATTATATGAAAAAATATTTGATAAAATATTAACTTAAACATTCAAAATTATTATTTGAGTGATAATTAAAATATTTAAGATAATATATTGTGTTAAATATAATTATTGAACTATTTAAATTATTCAAAAAAAAATTATCGATTACAAATTATTGTGATAAGATGTAATTATAAAAAATTAAATTTAACATAAATTAATCTATCAATTAAACTAACCCTACAAACTAAAATAATTAGTCAGATATAATTTTGACTTAGATACATAAATATTAAATGAATAACTAATTAATAGTCATCTAATTTTAATATTCCACTAATGAAAATATCAAACTAAATAACTAAATTACTAAACTCTTAAAATGCCTCAACTTCAATGCATTAACTTGAATGCAAGTTCTTCACGCATATTGTATATTATCTGAGAATCTTCAACTGTCCAGCAAGGTCCGTTTGTTTCCTCAAATGTTTCTACTTGTTGTCCTTCTTCATCAAATATTACTTGAGATGTATCAAATTGATTAAATAATTCATCATTGATACGTTCCTTTCTAATAAAATTATTAACTGCAAAACATGCAATAACAACATCTCTTTGGATATTGATAGGATATGGAGCCATCTAGTCCAATATAGGAAATCTTGCTTTTAGTACTCCATACGAACGTTCAATAACATTTCTAAGTTGTGCATGGGCATGATTAAACTTTTCCTCCTTAGTTATGGCACGCCTACGGCGATAATCTCCTAGCCAATATCTAACATTATGATAAGGTGCTAGAAATCCTCGAGTATTTGAATATGCCGCATCACATGGATAATATTTATCTGACGTTAAAACCAAAAAGTTAATTTATCATATTGAAAGGCTAAATAATTATTTTAATCATTTAAACTTTATTACTTACTAGATGGAGGAAATGGAAAGCCATTATCTGGATTAGATACAACTTCTGTTAAAACTCGTGCATCATGAGCTACCCCTTCCCATCCAATATAAACATAAGTGAAGACTATATTAAAGTCACATATTGTCAGAACATTCTGATAGTATTTACCTTTTCCTCTTCCTCTGTAAATAATTTGTTGATTAGCAGGAACAACAGCGTGTACTAATGTTCCATCTAGTGCACCTATTGCTCCCTGTCAATTTATACATTTTTGTCAACATAATGAAATTGATTTTTTCTAAAATTTTATAATAATAATTTTAAAATAGTTCCTTAAATATTCTTCGCAGCCTCTTATTATGAGCACTGGGAATATTCATATTCGAATCAAATGTTGTAGGCGCAATCATCTCTTTTACAAATTTCATCATTGCCTCAAGAACCTCATGAAAATACTTGTGCACCTTTTGCGAAGAATGCTAAAATCTTCTCTTAATAACGACGTAGCGCTCATTATGTCCTATAATAGTTAAAAATATTACTATCTGTTCTTCGACAGATATATGTTTGCTATCAGTGAGCCATCCATTTTGTTTAAAATGTTGACATAGCCGAGCATATGCATCACGTGACATGCATATCAATTCTACACATTGTTGATTAGAACCAGACAATAATTCTAATGTATATTTTTTACCAGATAAAGATGATGTTAAATCTTTATTTCTTCGATCATATGTGAGTCTATAACATTTTCTTTGCCAATATAAGCTCATCAACAATAATATTTGATCATCAATATCCATGTCGAATCTGTTCTACAAATAAAAAAAATAATGCACAATAATAAGTAAAACTAGCTACATATTTTAAAAGATCGGGAATTACATATAACAATAACAAAGTGATTATAAAAATTTTATACTCCTCAAACATAGCAAAACGTAAAAACAATGTAGTTCACCAACAAACATGATTCATAAGCATCACATATAGCATTACAAAGTTTCAAAAATGATTATAAAACTTAACTAAAAAACATAAAACTAGATTTCTAGAAATCTCTGCGTCTAATAAATATATTAGTAATTCACAAAATTAAAGAATACCCATTTTTTTCCCATGACTTTAACCCTATTCTCTAATTTATCGGTCTCTGTTAGTTTCATCCATGCTTTTCGATAGCTATCACCTTCACAGAGTATGCTAACAGCTGCAGAGTACAATGGATCTCCCCATCCAAGTCCATCTAACTTTTCCATACATTCCTCAACTTTAGGTGCATTATTTTTATTAATTAATAATTCTAATGCGATACTTATTTTCTCATCAATTTCCAATCGGGATGATGGTTTTTTTCTTTTCTTTCCCATATTCCTTTTTTCAATTGAAATTGAAGATTGAGATGGAAAATCTTTAAAAGCTTCTTCATTTTGTTCATCAACTAGATCTTGTAAATCATCAAGATCTATATTAGGAGATGCAGAAGAGGCACCAGGTCGCGGAGCTGTACAACTTGAACTCCAACCATGAATGTCTGTTGTAGTAGAACTCTCAAAGAGTGTTGTACAAAGTTCTGGAAAGGCTAGTGGTGATCTCTTCAGTACCTTTGCTTTTGGATGAACCTATATTCAAATATAAGAAGTTATACTTTTTATAGTAAAACTTTTCTCTTATCGCAAAATAAAAGGAGAAAAAAATACTATATAATGAACTAACCTTTATATATTCTTCCCACTCACTATTAGACATTTGAATGGTGTTGGTTGTTGGATCATAAATGTTGCCTGTCTTTTTAGTTAGTGGCAACCAAGCTTGATATTTTTCTTTTATATAATCATATTGGTTCTTCATCTTCTTTTTTGTAGCTACAAAGTTATGTGTAGTTGCCAAAACATCTGTAATTCCATCCCATGATTCAGCTTTCAAACTACTTCCACATCTCCCGTTTAATGATACTTCTTCAATACAAGATTCTAAAAAAGTTTTTAGAACATCCATTCTCCAAATCAATCTGTCACTAGTTTGTTCCATAACTAAAATATAAAATTTTAGTTTCATTATGAAATATAAATACGAGCGATGCATATAAATACTTACTTTATTAAAAAAAAAAAGGAAACTAATTAAACCAACTTAGCGTGATTATATGAAAAAATTATACTATACATAATCCAAAATTCATATTCTACCAAATGTTTAATAATCATCAAAAAAAATCTATAATCTATAATATATTAAAAGTGTGAAGACCCTTAGAAAAGTGATTTGAACCTTTTGCCCTTCATTAAAAGTCTTTGTAATAGACAACGAGGAAGAAATGCTATAACATTTATTTTAACACATTGTTGTATTTTAAATATTTTTATTCGTTTTATATAAAGTTTTATTAATTAATATGAGACACACGTGCAAAGCATGTATACTAAACTAGTAGTACAAAATATGCTACTAAGCTATGTCTATATGTGTATTACAAAGTATAGAATCAGTACGTAAACAAACCAATTAAGCCTCAAACAAGCTAAATTTCACAAAACAAAACATACCCAGACGAGCAAAGATAAAGAACCATATGTTTTTTTTTTGTGGTGATTTTGAAAATTTAATCACTCCATACATGGATTTATTTGGTGGGGATTTTGAAAATTAGAAATTATTTTATGTTATGACCATGTATATATCCGTTTAAATACATGCTAGATATATATTAAACTACAATTAGCAGTGTCCTACACTAAATTCTATTAAACAAATAATGTCCTATACCAATTTGTCTACAGTAACTCGTGTCCTTGTCATTTTCTTATAGTATAATAGTAACAAAATTTGATCAAACAGATTGTTTCATTCATACATAATGTTTTTGTCTTGCTTGTCTCTTTTCTAGCAAGAAAGCACGATAAATTTCTTCCTAATGATGTATTTGTATAATGAACAAGAGTTGAAAAAGAAAATAGTATTTCTCAATGACTGGATTAAAAAGCGTCAGGAAATTATAAGAAGAAAGAAAATAATCATGTTTATTTACACATGTAATATATTGAATTCTTCTACCCGAAGATTATCGTACCATGATTTGCTCTTAGTTAGACATTACTTAGACATTACGACTAACACACATCAAACTAATCAAACACAAAAATCTCGCATCTATAAACATAATTTTCAGTGAATTCTAGTAAGCCATTGACAGCAAATAGTGATTACACAAATTGAAAACTAAAGTATTTAAAAAATTTTAGTGAATCATACCTGAAATAAAAGGAAAGGAAGAGGAAGAGAGAGAGAGAAACGTGAAGAGAGGGAGAGAAAGTAACGTGAAGAGGGAAGGTGAAGAGAGAGGGTGAAAAACGTATATAAAGAGGAAAATAACAAAGGAGAGAGTTTTGAGGAAATAAATAACGTTTTAAAAAGAGTCTGAATGGTATTCAGACTCTTTTTCATGTCTGACCAATTCAAAGGATTTCAGATAGAACAAGAGGTTTTTTTAAAAAATAAATAAATGCACTTAATGGACTGAAGTCTGAACCATTCAGATTCAGACCTCCATTAAGTGCAAACAAATGAGGCCTTACTTAATCTTCTGTAAGAATCTAAATTCTAATTATTTGATTATTTAATATTTTCTTATATTATTCTATTTCTGAAAAGAAAAATGATTTTGCTTCGTTTTATATTTTTTTAATACTCTTTCAAAGATTCTATTTTGTATTATCAAATTCTTCCAATATTCTTGGATCTAAATTTATGTTTCAAAGATTCTATTTTATATGTTTCAGTATTTTTTCTAATTTTATGTTTATTTTTTTGTTGAAACAAGCTAGCTTTGTGGTTGCAAAGATAACTGCAATTTGTACACCGAGGCTACTCAAAAGAATAAGTGATTTGCTGCGATGGAAAAAAATTACTTGTCATCGCATCCAAAGATGTAGATTTTATACATTATACATTACTTTATTTAACACACTTATGTATAATGTAAGTTTTGTATATATAAAAGAGGTTGTTTTTGTATTAAGTCGGATTATACAATTATAATTTATGAATTTTGTATAAGGTTACATTATATATTCTGACAAGTTTATAGATAAATAATGTAAAATGTTAACATTTAATATGTATGGTGTAACATTATACATTCTTGAAGTTTTTATTTGAAAGTATAAGATATAATATATTAGGCATTATACATTAGTTATTTTGGAAGACTAATGTATAATATAAGTCTAATGATATATATTTTCAATATGTTATACATTAGAAGTTCTTATTACATTAGTTGTGTTTTATGTTGTCTTTAACAGTTAAAAAATTTTATTTTTGTATAATTTTTCATTATACCTTCTGTCAAACTTATAGGTCATACATGTTTAAAGTGAAATTTAGATGTGTAATATGACATTATACATTACTGCAGTTTATTTTTAAAATGTATAAGTTGCCCTTATATTTATTCTAAAGTATAATATAAGCTTGAAGATATATATTTTAATATGTTATACATTAAAAGTCCTTATAAAATGCATTTTATGTTTTATGTGGTATTATACTGTTAGAAAGTCTTATTTTTGTATAAATTTTCATCATACCTTCTGTCAAGATATATACGTCATACATGTTTAAGGTGAAAATTTTAGATGTTTAGTATGACATTATACATTACTGCAGTTTATTTTTTAAATGTATAAGTTGCCCTCACATATGTGAAATTGTTGTGTATTTTATTTCAATTTTTTTACGAACTTTGTCAATACTCAATTTCATCGCGATCGTAGCAATCAATTTCAAAAATTTAATACTTTCCGAAATAATAATTGCATCACTTTTATAGAATTGATAAATGATTTTCAACTCTTAAATTCCGAAATGACGCAACAATATGGGGATGTTCATGTTTTTTTTGAGAATTAAAGAAAGACGAAGACGACTTTTTTTTTCAAAAATGTCATTAAAAATGAGAAAAACTAACAGTGATGTTTAAGAGTTTTTTTGAATTTAAATTTCAGTTATTTTATTTAATCATACAAAACATAATTATAGGTAATTAATGGCTTTATTTAAGGGAATGAAAGATTTTATCTGATTACTCTTTCCATGAATGTAGGAGATTATGTTTTACCATCTTACCTTAAATATAGGATTAACTGTTTTATCATACATTCGAGCTATGTATGATGAGCAGCCGAATGTATGAGTATATTTGTAAAATTCGGGAAAGAGAAAACTAAAAGAAATTTTATGCAATTAGTTTCAATAGGTAGGGGATTTATGTTGTTTACACATATAAAATATTAAGCCTTAGAATTTGCTTTCCCTTTTCCTTTTTTGTCTTTCCATTTGCGTACTTTCTTTTTTTCTTTTTTCCAATAGAGTTGAATGCTTATACGTTTCTTTTTCTATGATATGATATAAATCTAAAATGTCACTTTTATGTCAATTTCAAATATGTTTTAATTTAATTACTATGATAAATTAACGAAAAATCTAGATACTTTAAACACTCTCCATGTTCAGTTTGCATTGTGTTTTAATTTGTTTCTGTTATAAATGTATTTACATTATAGTGAATGTCTATCAAGATCACTTTGATATCTATTAGAATTTGAAGCATCCGTCTTTTACTAAGACTAGGAGTAAATTTTCTCTATAAATAGAGGGGTTTTGTTCATTGTATTGACAATCTGGTGATCTCTCATTCCTCAAGAGAAGAAATAAAAATCACTCTCTATTCTCTCTACTCTTCTTCTTATTCTTTCTTGTTTTATAACACGTTATCAGCACGAAGTCGCTTACCAATTGAGATCTGTACGAAAGCTCTTACCAATTGAGATCTGTTTAGTAAGCTTATATCTTTGGTATGATAAGAAATTGATTTAGCCATAAGTCTTGTTTTATAATAAAGTTATATTTGTTTTTGAAATTCCGTGATGAAACACATCGTAAATCACAATGCAATGGTTTAGATTGTAAGTGAAACACTTGTGAACACGAACAGGTTTTGTTTCTTTTCCTTATTTGTCGATACTCACTTGTTTTTTATTTTGCAAGTACAGTACATGGCTACACAAGGTAAATGAATGGCTTCCTAATTATTACGTGCTAAATTGGTTGTGTTTGAAGAAAAATCCACATGAAATTTTTATTAGAATAATAATAATTATATGGCTGAAAGCTACTTTTTAATATAAAATAAAGGAGATGCAGATGACCTAATCATGTCAATAGTGCCTCAAGATCTGGCCACTATATTGATATTATGAAAGTTTAGTTTTATAATAATATTGAGATAATTGAGATTCTTTTGCTACTAACGAATTTTCTATAAGTTTTCGAGTCTCTAACTAATTTAGATTATCAACACGAGATTCTGCCAAATAAGTTGAGATTATAAATCTAAAGGTAATTCAAGGTTAGTAATTTCTTATGTTATTTGTCTTTTGCTATTAATAATATAATTGTTGTTGGATTTGAGGAAAAATAATTGGTTTGGAACCATTTATATTTTGAATTTATTTCACAAAAACAATATTATCAAAAAAGATGATAATATGTTGGGTTCAAGTTTCATCGATTTATGCCTAAGATGTCTTTATATAGATAAGACATTGAGTTTGAATTTCAATGCACCATATTGATATATTATGATGGCTAAGGCAAAATAATGAATATTTGATGAAAAGTCATGAAATTCGACCTATGGAATATGCTCTATTCCATGAAGTAAATGTGGTATCAATATATGATAATTTTGAAATATGACAACTTACTTCATTCTTGAGGTGTATGTGGTAGCATTGCATAATATGACAAGTGATTGAATGCACGAATATACGCGTGAAGGGACAATATGATAATGATCATCAAAAGTGATGATATTTTCACACGCTTATATGATTACAAGATATGCTTGAGAAAAATTCTCTACATTATATATATGACTCGATTTGCTTCTAAAGTAGCAAAATTTTGAAAGAGGTTATAAGCTATCATAATTTGATAAACTTAAGGCACGATTATATTTCATTCCTGGGGAATGAAAAATTTATTAATGCAAACATACCATAGATTGTGATTGTATCGCCACTCACCTCGGAAAGAGGTTGAATAATTTTGAAATCTACTTCTGAAGTAGTAAATCTAAAATTTATTCATGTAATAGTAAATCTGAAATTTACTAAAGAAAAAGTACATGTCATGGTAAACTTGGAGTTTACTAGAATAAAAGTTCATAAATTGATATGAATGATTGTGACATCTCGAATATGTGCATGTATTGAAGAACTAGAAGTTTTTTCAAGACTTGTTTATGTCGTTTGTTCCCATGACAAGTTGGTTGGACCAACTAATATTGAAATTGGATCCCTTCAAATCTGAAAATTATAAAAGGTGAATAAGGGCCCGTTCACCTATCATGTGATATGTTGAAAAGATGCATCAATAAGATGATCACATATACATTCATGGTCAACCTACGTTTGACATTCATAAATTTACTTGTTCAATATAAATTGAGCATAATTTTTAGATTGTATAATCAAGATAATTTATCTTGATGATGATGGTTTATCATTGAATGTCTTCGTAAATATCTAAATCATTGTTAATGAGAACAACACTTAATCTATTGGTATGAAATATGATATATTACAATAGCATTTGTATGCATTAGACCAATAAATTATGATTATTTCTTCCCTCTCAATTGGTTCAAGGTCGGAACCAATTATTCTATCTAATAATTTTGATGTGCGGTATACGATTAATGAATATTCCAAATGCACAACGAAGCATTTCTCAAAGAAGTAGAGGATGTATGTTAGTTTTCCTAACATAAGGGGGAGATTATAAGCGCTATGAAATATGTTAGGAATTATCACCATATCCTCATCCAAAAGATAATTCAAGTCAAATGCTGAAAGCATCTCATATTAAGCGCAAGTGCTCTTATTTTGTGTTCCTAAAGGACAAAGTCTATGCATGCGTGAAGCATGGTAGACTGATCGATTCCAAATGAAATAGTCCTTGAAAAATAAGGAGAAAATAATCATAATAAGAAGGCAATGAGCTCTTGAAGAGCCTACGACATACCACTTCATGAAACCTTATGAGAGGTTCATGTACCTGAAAATAATGAAGTGGTGAGATCTCAAAATGTTATGTCGCATTGTGAACCGATACAAAATGATATATCATCAATATCTTTGACACAATATTGGCATAATATTGTGAAATATTACGAGAATCTGAATTCTACGTTTATTTAAGCATGCTGACGTAGAAACATTTATCAAGTCATATGAAAGGATGCATTTTGGTAAGTGTAAAACCTATTTGATTTGCAGTCCAGTCACTTGAAGATGTCACTCATGAAATGTTGAATATTGTCACTTGACAAAACTTATGTGAAAACTTTTAAGGATTCAAACTGCTTGAAGCATACAAAAGTTTCTGGAAACTTATTTATAATCCTTATATTGTATAAGCTTATTGCTTGAACATCATTGGAACTCTTGGAGAGTTTTCAAAGCAATAAATTATTTGCTGAAATTCAAAATATATCGAATTGGATTGGTTATGAATTACCATATCTTAGTGCAATTGATGGACTCATGTACCTTAAAAATACTACAAGGCCTATAACCTTTTCAATCAATTTGTTAGCAAGGTATATTTCTGCTCCTACTATGAGACATCAAAATGGGATAAAACACATGAGCTTGTTTTATTCTAAAGATTGCAGTCCCGATCTTATTGATCATACTGATGTTGGGTACTTATTGGACCCGCACAAATCTCGGTCTCAAATAGGCTATGTGTTCATATGTGGTGGTACTGCCATATCTTGGATATATACAAATCAGTTTATTGTAGTCACTTCATTGAATCATGTTGAGATAATAGTATTCATGAAGCAAGCCGAGAATGTGTATGGTTGAGGTCCATGATACATCTCATTCGAGAAAAATGTGGTGTGAAATATGATAATCTATCCATAATTTTATACAGAGATAATTCAGCATACATAGTACATCTTAAGGGAGGATTCATAAATGGAGATAGAACGAAACACATTTTGCCAAAGCTTTTCTACATACATGAGCTACAAAAGAATGATGATACTAACGAACAACAGATTCGTTCAACTGACAATGTGGGTGATTTATTCACCAAATCTTCTCCAATTGCAACTTTCAAGAAGATTTTGTACAAGATCGAGATGCAAAGGTCAAGGATGTTCTCATTAGGGGGAGTTAATACGTGTTGTACTCTTTTTCCCTTACGAGGTTTGTTCCCACTGGGTTTCCCTTGTAAGGTTTTTAATGCCAAAATGCGTATTATTAGAGATGTGTACTCTTTTTTCTTCACTAGATTTTCTTTCCTACTGGGTTTTTTCTAGTAAGGTTTTAAGAGACACATTATCTACCAATTAGACCTTCAAGGAGGGTGTTATAAATGTATTTACATTATAGTGAATGTCTATCAAAATCTACTTTGATATCATTAGGATTTGAAGCATCCGTCTTTTACTCAGAATAGGAATAAATTTCTCCTATAAATAGAGGGGTTTTGTTCATTGTATTGATAATCTGATGATCTCTTATCCCTCAAGAGAAGAAATAAGAATCACTCTCTCTATTCTCTCTACTCTTCTTCTTGTTTTTTCTTGTTTTATAATAGTTTCTTTCTTATAATAATTTTCCCCAAGTTTTTCATTTGATTTTCCCATTCAGTGTTAAGTTATTTAATTTGAGGCCCCGACAATACGTAAGACTTCATAAAAGAGAAAAATAACTCTAGTTTTGGGGCTTCAAAACCAAAACCTTTAATAAATGATGAAATGACCCCCAATATAATATAATATAATATAATATAATATTTACAGGATCTCTTAGGCTGGGGTATGCCACTCAGGCTACCAGACCATATAATAATATCGGATTAAGCCTAAGTCGGAAGACCGAACCAAAGCACCAACCGAAATAGAAAAGAATCTTAAGTAGTTTTATGACTGTATGGACACTTTTACCCAAACATGGGGCCTGTTAGAGATTTAATAACCTTATGTTGAACCTGTGTGTCTAGAAGTTCTAATTATGCGAAAATTCGCCCTTTTCTCAACAATATGGGCTAGAGAAGCACAACTTACTAGACGGCGTCACAGATACAAGGTTAACATAAGTGTATTGAACTCGACTGTACCTCCATTTTGGAACCAAGTCAAGAAATTAAAAAGATTCTTTTATATTTTAATAGGGTCTGGAGCTTTCATAGTTAACATGTCAGCGAAGTTAGATCTTCAACATAGATATAAGAAAATATTTTAGCCGAACATAGTCACGGCTGGACTATGGTAGAAGTTTAAGTAAAAGAATATAAGTAGTAAAGAGATATGTACCTGACTAGCCGGGAACCAAACTGAAATAGTAGTAAACAAGTAGCTTCTTCTTTATTTAATTCTTGAATATATTACAAAGAGAGAGAGGGAGAGAGAGAGTTTTTGAAAAATAAAAGGAGAGAATTTCTGAACTCCTGCCTCTTCTCAAGAATGAGACGCCTATAAATAATAAAAAAGAGAATCTTGCACAGTAATAGATGGGTCCCGGTGCACAGTGATTTTACTATTACAAAGAGGAAATTATTACAGTTATATCTTATCCATCAGTCATGTGTTGTCTTTTCCTTTCCATTTCTTGATGAATTCTTCAGCTTTTTCAATTTTTTCTTCTTCTATCAGAATTTTCGGAGGTTGTGAATTAGTAATATCTTCAGTATTTGTTTCGGTACTATTCATTGATATGTCTGAATTTTGCTTAACAGTTTGAAGTAATTTATCTCTGACCTCTGATAAATATTCTTCTATCATTTGTATTTTATTGCCGCCATGTGCAGATATTCTTCGGTAAACATAGTTAAGACTCTTTTCTTCCACCAAAATTGATTTTTTGGGAGTTTTTTCATATTCAGCAATTTTCTTGACTATTTCCTCCCGTTGGTCATGACCATAGGTGAGTTTAGTTTCTAGATCTTTTCGAAGCAATTTGTCCCAGAAATTACAATAAAATGTTCGTTATAAGGCAAGAATTTGTTGAGTGTCATAGCCTATTTCTATGGACCAACGATGGTTCCAAGGGATAGAGAATTCTATATAGAAATACATCTGATCAATAGTATCGATTTTACAAATATGATCTGAAAGATATAATTCGGTTAAGAAAGGAGAGGACTTTTTCCATGAGTAATATAAAGAAGAATATTCTGGAGGTAACATTTTGACCGTAGGTCCATGTTGAGACCACCATTGAATAAACCAGTTTGGGATAGGTTTTTCAAATACTTTAGCACAAATTTTTATGAACCAAGTATGTTTGTGCTTATAATTATTATAATATAATACTTGAGAAAATGCTTTAATATAATCCCAGTAAGTGAAATTGGCAAGTGTTTGGCCCATTGGTCCCATTGGCATAGATCGTTGAGTCATTGACGAAATTCCCCATTCTTCAATAGGAATAAGTTTTTTAATTACCATTTTGGAGTATCCATGAACTCCAGGGGTAGTTTCTCCGAGGGGGCTGTGATCAAAGGTTGCACTGAAGGTTTGCACTAATATATGTTCATAATAAGTTCGAGTTTTGTATGATTCGCCAGTAAAATATACGTTGGCAGTAAGGTAATTTTTGAGTAGTCTCCATGCTTCTTCAGAATTTTCTTGTTCGGGAATATGCTGATTTTCAATATATAATATAAGTTCTCTAGCATCCAGTTTTTCATATGAAGGATTATCTTCAGAATTTTCTTGAACTATGGACGCAAAAGAATCTGCAGTTTTTTGTTGATCTGATAGATAAGATTGCAGTTGTTTGTATAATGGATGATTTTCAGGAATGTCTTCTAAATGTACAGAAGAACCAATATTCAGAGTTTTGGATGATGAAAATTCATCTCGAAGAATTTTTGAATTAATTAAAGTTCTATTTCCTTGCTGCAATATAGGAAAATTAGAACTTGCAGAGCTATATGCAGAATTTCTTCGATCAAAATATGAAGGGTTTGTTCGTCCTCCTTGATATGAAGAGTTTTGATTTCTTCCACCTCGTCCTCTACCTTTGGCGAGTTGCCAAGGAGGATCCATACTGCATTAATAATCAGGAATTTGATCAGCATACCATGACATATATTCAGAGAGATCTTCATAAAGTGTGTCCTTTGTGATAAGGTCCTCAATGACTTTCCGTAGTATGAGCATGTGTAAATCCATATTTAGAGGAACTGCTTTTATAAAGGTGATTAAGAACTTTGCAGAGAAGAAGTGTAGAAAGAACTTCATTATATCTGTAAACATTAATCACTTAAGTCAATATCAAACCAATAAATTTCTTTTTCAAGGAATTCATCGTGGTGAACAAAATTTTCTTCTTCTATTAGGCTACGAATTAGAGTTTCTAAGATAAGAAAATGAATATCTTCGTTTAGAGAAATGCATTTGATAATAGTTATTATAGTTTTCTCAGAGAGGAAGTATGTATAAAAATTCATGTTAGATATTCTCGAGATAGAAAATCAAGCAAAGAATTTTCACTACCCTTTTTATATTGTATTTCATAATCAAAAGGGGCTAATTGAGCTTGTCACCGCGCAAATATTAATTTAGAGGCATCATGTTTGAAGTCTTTATTAAACATAAATTTGACGGATTGAGCATCAGTTCTAATTATAAATTTTTGGTTATACAAATCATCTTGGAATTTTAAAACGTATTTTACAATAGCTAACATTTCACGGGCTACCGTGGCGTATTTTTTTTGAATTTCCGTCCATTTACCAGATTAAAATCGAATCAAACATTCGGTCTTCGTATGGGGATTAACTTGTTTAAGTATTCCACCATATCCAATATTTGAAGCGTCAATTTCAACGATTTTTAACCAGTTAGGGTTTGCAAGAGAAGTACAAGGAAGGGTTTGAACTCTGTTTTTAATTAATTTTACTAAATCAGTGTGTGCTTGAGTCCAAGGAGTTTTATGATCCTTTTTTAGTCTATCATATAAAGGAGCTAAGTCTCTAGACAAATTTTCATAAAAAGGGGAAATATAGTTAAGACTACCGAGGAACCTTTGAAGGTGTTTTTTATCAGTAATAATATTAGGAAATTTTTTAGCAAATTCTAGAACTCGTTGTATAGGTTCAATAGAACCTTGAGAAATATTATGTCCTAAAAATCTAATATTTGTCTGAAATAAACTTATCTTTGGTTTAGAGATGACTAAGCCGTTTTGAATAATTATTTGTTTAAACGTATGCAAATGTTTAAAATGAGACTCAAGGGTTTTTGAAAATACTAAAATATCATCAATATAGACAATGATAAAGTCCATATAGGGATTAAAAATGTCATTCATAATCTTTTGAAATTCGGAAGGCGCATTCTTTAAACCAAATGGCATGACATTCCATTCATACTGTCCAAAAGGGACATTAAAAGCAGTTCTATAAGTATGATTTTTATCAATTTGAATTTGCCAATATCCAGATTTTAAATCAAATTTAGAAAATATATTAGCATAATATAATCTGGAAAGTAAGTCCTTTTTATTCGGTAAAGGGTATCGAATACATTTTAAAACTTTATTCAGTGGTTTATAGTTTATAACTAGTCGAGGTACTCCTCGTTCCTTTTCAGCAGCATTATTGACATAAAAAGAGGTACAAGACCAAGGAGATTTTGAGGGTTTTATAAGACCCTTTTGTAAAAGATTATCAATTTCTGTCTTACAGAATTCCACTAACTCTGTATTCATTTGACAGGGTCCAGATTTTGTAGGAATCTCTTCTTCACTAAAGTCATTTTCATAAGGAAGAGAAACAATATGCTTCTTTCGATTTCAGAAAGCATTTGGATGATCCGCACAAATATCAAGAATCAATTGATTAGAAATTATTTTTATTTTTTCTTGGACTTTTACTGATTTTAAAGTATAAAAAATATTAATACTCATTAGTTCCAATTGTAGAAAATTAATTTGTTTTTGTTTCATATTGATAAGGGTATTTATATCTCTTGTTATAGGATGAGTAACAAAAGGATAAGAGATTTTTTTATTCTTATAAGTAGCCTTAAAACCATTTACATCAATATGTGTATAAGGATAGATAGCATTTATAAAAGGTGTTCCTAAGATAATAGGAGGATATAACTGATTTTTTACTAAAAAAAAGAAATGAGGAATGCAGACTTTATCTCGACATATATGAGTATTTGGTAATTTATAGTTGATATCAAGAGTGTGACCAGATGCAGATTTTACTATGTGAGTAGTTTTTTCAAAATACCTGGTTGGAATTAGTCCTTCTTGAATACAACTAACATCAGCACCACTATCAATCATAGCAACATTAGTGACAAAAAATTTCTTATTTATCAAAATAGTGCAATTTATATACCATTTATAAGCTGTAACTATTTGCATCATCCCCAAGAAATAATCCCTTTTCAAATCTTCTGTTGGACTGAGTTTATCAATTTCATCATTTTCAGAGTATTCCAAATCCTTATCTTTTCCTTTTGAGGTAAAAGAAGTTTCAGGGATTTCAATAATCTTTTCTTCAATTTTTGAAATTCTATGATCGGAGATCATCTGATTTTGTTTTAAGGAAACAATTTTTCTTTTCAATTGTTCAACTTCAACTTTTAAATCATTAAAGGTAGTATCTCTACCTGGGGTTTTACTCAACGCAAGACGTCGATTAACTTCGGCTAAGGAATAAGACATGTGATGATTATCAAAAGAGTTATCTTTAGAAATACTAGTATTAGCAAAAGTTTTTTGAGTAGCAAAATTAAGGATTTTTTCACGCAGTTTTTCATCAGTAACTTCTTTTAGTAATTCGAGAACATTTTCAGCAGTAAGAGTTTGAACATTTAAATCAAGAACTTCGAATTGCGCTTGAAGTTTATACATCATTTCATCACAATTGCAAACATCATTATCACAGTCATTACATTTATTAACCTGATCGAGCTCACTATCAAAATTAGGTAATTCAAAATCATCTTCAGAAGTAGAATCAGATTCGGAATCAGAGGTATATAATAAATTATAAACTTGGTCATGAACTTCTTCAGAAAGTCCTAAGGACTTGAGTTTTTGTAATTTGCAGTTTGGAGCTATATGACCATACTGGTTACACTTATAGCATTTAATTTTGGCGAGTTCTCTTTTGGATCTATTTTTCATGAATCTGGTATACTTATGAAAGGATTTTCTAGTTTCACGTTCTTTCTTGGTTCTATGCCTAGAACGTTTATTTCTATAGGATTTATTAGGCTTGGAATATCTTTGGGGTTTTCGTACGAAGGGTTTATCCATACCAAATTGCTCACAAAAGTCTCCTAATTGGAATTTTTCTCTGAGTTTATCAAGTTTAATTTGTCTAGCTAATTTCAAATCGTTGCAAAGGGCTAAGCCTTCTTGAGTACAAGCTACAATAAGCTGACCATAAGTTTTTTCTGAATACTGGACTTCTCCATAAGATCCTCTAAGAGATTTTCTAACTCTTTCAGTAAATAAAGGTGGAAGGCCATCAATGAATTTAGCTTTTCAATGGTCATACTTACTTTTGGGTAAATTCATAACCCTACTAAGAAAGGTATCTTTATACCATCTAAATTCGCCTAAGTGTTTACATTTTAAACCATTAAGAAGGGTCCTAATGTTTTCATACTGATTAGTAAATCTTCCTCCAAATGTTCAATAATTGTAAGCATAAGGGTATAGACAGCATCTGAACGTCCTGCCCGAAGAGGTCGACCTAGATTATCTTTCCCGGGTTTATCATTGGTGGCATTAAAAATAGCCTCGCGTTTATCATCGTCCAAGAAATTATCCCACCAGCCTCGAAGTTGGCCAATAAATCCCGCAACAATCATTTTACAAATTGTTGGGTCGGTACGATTGGCCCGATTTTCTGGCGAAGCAGTGGCTCTGGAAATAGTAGCATATATGGACATACGATGGATAAGAATAGAGATTTTTCGGTCAGGTAATCCGTCAATATTTCATTCATAAATGGCTTCTCCACTATAAGAAGTATTTATCTGATTCCATTCCCTTTCTTCTATCAGAACATCTTGAGGAGTTGGGCGTGGATAATATGCAGTAGACATACGGGGAATATCAGCGTATCTCTTTCCCGGTTGTTTCTTAATTATACCTTTCAGCTTATTTAGCTCGGAAGAGATTACATCTCCAGTATTTTGAGTAGACTCAATATTATCAGCAAAATTTGACTCAAGATTTTGTACAAAATCATCAAAAATATTAAGAGGTTGAATGTTTAAACGAGAGAATTTTTTATCTAAGAGTTTCTCTAATTGGTCGAATTGAGAAACTTTATCAAATCCTTCTATTTCAGGAGGTCTTTGAATACAAGGTTTTGATAAAATATATCCTTCTTCATCAGTGATTTTGGAAGTAGAAGGAATGTTAGAGGAATTCATTTGGGTGCTAAGTTTGTTAACTAACTCAATTAATTCGTCAAATTTTTTATCAAGAGAGGAAATGTGTTCTCCTAAAACCTTAACATAAAGACTCAAATAATTATTTTGGGCGATAAGGTTATTTATTTCAGAAACAGTAATTTTTTCCACATCTTCACTGACAAACTTTTGAAAAGCAGAAAAAGTCATGCCAGTATTATTGGGCAATATAAAGGAAGACTGAGGAGGATATAGTGCTTAAGTAATTGTGCCATCAGAATTTTGATAAGATTTTTTGATTATTTTGACATATGACGGTAAATATGCAGACATGAACCATGGTACAAAGAAAATAATTTTACTATGTAAAGCACAAATTTCATAGAATTCTTCTGAAATATTTCGTAATTCATCAGGAGTATAAGTTTCAAAAAACCATGTCCTAAAGGTTTTTCATTTTTTAGAAAAAAATTCTTTCTGAATATATTTTCTTGCTTGAGAACCAGGACTAAAATCAATAAGTTGTGTCATCATGGTTAAACAGAATTGATGTCAAAATCCATTTCAGATGGGGTAGGATTTTCATTATCAAAATCTTGAACTATATTAGTTTTTGAGTTGATTTTTATCTTTTCTACACCTTTAGGTGTAGTATGCGAATCTGCAGAATTAATAGTATGTAAAGATGCCGCTCGATTCCTAGCTGGACCATACTGAGGTTCTATAGGAGAAATATGATGAATAGAAGGAAGTCTTCGTGGTATTGAGAAAGAATTTCTATAGACTGGGGGATTACTATCAAATTGTAGACAAATTCGTCCATCTGAATTTTGAGTTACTTGAGTTAACTCTGAATTAGTCACATTGTTCGCCAATTGTTTTGGGGAAGTGACTGAATTTAAAATCTATGTTTGGGGGAAATCAATTTCATCCCATCTAATAGGTCTTCGGGTAGTGACCCTAGATTTTATAAAATTAGTTTCAATAAGCATAGTGCAATCAGAATTATCATCAATTAACTTACATCGAGGATTTAGAGTTGATAATAATCGATAGTATATGCGGTAAGATAATCCTATTAGTTCAGATCCAGGTGCATAATCATATCCATGAGTTTTCACATTTAAGGTTAAAGCATGAAGAATATTTACATCAGTTAGAGATAATTGTAAATTTTGCTGAGTATTAAAATATACAAGACCATAAGCAAGAGTAGATTCAATAGATCTTAATATTTTCGAAAATTTAGATTTCTAGCATCACGCAAAGCAGCTAAAAATGTTTCAGGGAGACCCTTTAGGGTTAAAAGTCAAAAGGCAATTTGTACTAAGCCAATATACATATAATTATAACTACGTTTAAAAATATCAATATCATGCTTATTTAGGAGTTGAATAGTTTGTTCATCAGCATTTAAAGCAAGAGATTGTTCAGTTGTTTTAATAATTTTTTTATGTTTTATTTTATCAAAAAACCCATATTCATATATGGTTTTTAATTCAACTTTTGGAATTGTCCATTTATTCAGTAGATCCATATCTTGAGATAAATCTACCTCTTCGAGTTTTGTACTTTTAGTACTAAGTTCTCCCATATCCATAGTTATAAAAGTCTTATATCTATGCTAAAAATCTTCACCTCACTTAACATATTTACTATGAAAATTCACAGGCTCTGATACCATTTACAGGATCTCTTAGGCTGGGGTATGCCACTCAGCCTACCAGACCATATAATAATATCGGATTAAGCCTAAGTCGGAAGACCGAACCTAATTATAATTATAATATATTAAAAGTGTGAAGACTCTTAGAAAAGTGATTTGAACTTTTTTCCCTTCATTAAAAGACTCCAAAATAGACAAAATTATCTTTTTACTATTTGGTTAAATTATTATTTAATTATTTTAATAATATTAACTATTATATTGAATCCTTAAATATATATGAAAAGAAAAAAATTAAGAGTCCTAAAATATATGGTAACAAACAAATATTAGGGTAAGAAGAATTAGAATAAAAAAAACTACTAAACTCCTAAGATTTAGGAACCATACGTGTGTATGGCTTTAAATTTTTTATTTTTTTAAAATAAGACAATGAAACCTATTTTGTATTAAATAAAAAGCAAAGAAAAAGTCTAAAAAATTTATAAACAATGTACAGTAAATGACTATGTAGAAGTTTATTATTTTTGGAATTCTTATTCTTCTAAAATTGATAGTTATTTATGGGAAAAAAATATAAATTTACCATATTTAGATATTTTCTTTTAAAAGGTTTTGGACTTTTATAAATTGAGAATTCTTCTACAACAATACAATAGCATCTTCAATGAACATATGAAAAATAAAAAAAAATACTTTTGGTCTTAGATCATTATTAATTTTTTTCTTTAAAATTATTTTTTACGTCAAGAAAATTTTTTGTAATATTTAATTTACTTTCAGGTGCATTGGTTTTGTAGGTATATTGAAGATGGGTGATGATGATAATATCTATACACAGCTGATGATCTGAATTTTGAAAGGTGATTAATTTCATGTGACAATTTTTAATTTTGAATGATATAAATTATTGTAGCTATTCATTCTTATTATTTTCATTTAACGATCTTTTCTTTATCTTCTTTTATGATATGATATGTAGTTTATCAAACTTTATGATAAATAAAAAATTAGTATAATGAAAAGAATAAATAAATCTACCTGTAGAAAAATATAATAATGGACAAAGAGACACAACAAGAGACAAAGAAGAGAACGAGCGTACGTTTCTCCAAAAGTATTCACAACACGGAAGAGTTGATAAGCATTTCTCCAAAAGTATTCCTGAATGAAGTAAAAATTCAACGTATAGTAGAATCCTTGAGTCTATTTGAGTCTATTTGGCAGGACATCCGAAGCACGAGGTTTGGCTAAATTAAACTCATCTTTTGAGATTAGTTTTTTTAAAATAATATTTTGAAAGGTGGAATTGATAATATTCATTAGTATATGGGAATAATTTCTCTTTTGGTTAAATTTGTTTCATCTCATATATATTTAACATTAGTTGAATTAAGAAGTAGTGGTTGATAGATGTTGTCACCAAGGTAAATTAAAGAAGTTAGGCATTATGCTTGGTTTTGTTAAATATGTGTTAGCATTTCTCCAAAAGTATTCACAGTACGGAAGAGTTCATAAACTTTTCTCCAGAAGTATTAATGAATGAAGTAAAAATTCAAAGTACAATACAATTATTGGGTCTATTTGGCAATACATATGAAGCACGAGGTTGGCTAAATTAAATTACATCTACAATATATTAAATTCATTAACCACTTGAAACTTCTGGGGGTAAAATATATATGTGCTTACAGTAAAATATATATTTTGAACTTTTTGCACTTCATTAAAAACCTTCATATTAGGGTAACACCCCATATTTTTGTGCTAGAATTCTAATCGTTGTTCTTACACGTATAATCCCTAATACAAATGATTCCCGTGTGAATAAAAGTTTAATGAAATTATCCTAGTGTGTGAAGTGTCTAGTAGGTGAATAATATTCATAGAATTCACTTAGAATAAAGTTGAGCTAAGAACCTTCAATTCGTCCAAAGTTTGGTATTAGATTCTACAAAGGTCTATTTTGAATGTGTATAACTTTTGATGTACGTAGAATTTTTCATCTCAAGACCCACCAAATTTTAGATAATCAAATTATCTTTTCAACAATATCAATTTTTCCTAAATCCGACACCCGAGCGAAAAGTTATGGCTTTGCAAAGGGGTGTGTGTCACCTAACAATTGCAAACGTTCACTGGAAAGGGTTTCACATAGGGAGTGCAACGCAAACTGTAAAGTTTGCAATAGGGAGTGCGACGCAAATCTTAAAGTTTTTCATAGATTGTGCAATGCAAACCCCATAGCACAACAACCGAGACATTTCGTTTTTGAGTTATTCCGAGGGCAACTAAGTCATTTGACACCTCTTAAACATCCCTAAGCATAACTAGACGAGATTCATAGATCCTAAACATGTTTTAACCCTATAAACATCATAATATCATCATCTGAGAACTCAATAGAAGAAAAACAACTAGGGTTGTACAATTCAGCTTGAAGGTCCAATCTTTCAACAATTTTGTTGCCATTAAGGTATGTGGGGTTTATGAACAAGGATAACCTTTCATCCTTATGGCCAAAACATGATCTTTATTTAAGATTTCATATTTTGCAAGTTAGGGTTCATACCCAATTCTTATATTTTTAGTTTATGGAATTATCATGATATTTAAGGCTTCAATTGCAAGAGATTTACATATATCCATGTTTGAAATCATGAGATTCACATTATGATTTACATTCCACTACCTTAATTGAGATTATTGATAGCTTTTAAGATGATTATTGAGCATGAAGTTTAAATATATTTATTGATGCATTAAAGCTTGCATTTTGAGCCCCAAGTATAGGTGATGAGTTTATAAGGAGATTATGATCTCAAGTTCTATTGATAAGTTTTGAAAAGTTCTTTAAAAGCAAAGATGGGTCTTTTGATCCCAAACTAAGATTATGAAATCCACATTATTCAGACCGTTTATGATTTAAAGTAAAGAGAAGCATAATTGGTTTTTATTATAAATACTTATACTATTTTAAAGTGGATTTCCTACAGAATGAGCATATAAGTAAGGGAGTAGTATTTAGCACCGAGCGGGAAACGTAGGTTTAGCGTATTTTATTTCCCCAGAACTACGAGCCAACGTAGGTACAGATTCAGATTATTCTCATTTATAGGGATGCAGATACAGATTGTGATTACATGGCTTAGGTTATACTCCTTGGCAAGAGTATGACACCTCTCTCCAACGTGAGTTTTCCCCTCAGGGGAATAAGATATTAGACTCCATGATAGCTCATATGGTTTATGTCGGTTAGAAAAACCTCCCTAACAGAAAAAAAATAACAGAATAGTTTTTAGAAACTAAGTGTAAAGGCTCACAAATTTTCTCAGATATTGTCTTACATAAAACTTCAATTATTAGATTTCAGCTTTTAGTTTTCATATGATAAAGGTGAGTCCTTTTTAAACTTAGCCATCATGATTTAAAAAGAGAATAAGACTACAGCTTTTTAGAACTAAGTGTGGTGGCTCACAGAATTACCTTTACGCTTTACTTCTTATGATTTATGATTTTATAGTTTTGATTACTCAATCCAAGATGAGTCACTTATACTTAGCAAGTAGTTTTTGATATATATATATATATATATGAATAGTGCATGATTGTTTTACTTATGCATTCACCCCACATTCTTAATACATTTCAAAAGTACTGATCCACATATGCGTCTATGTTCTATATTATTTAATAATATAGATACCAATTGTAGCAAGCACATCATAATCAAACAGTTGCAGATTCCGACCCGCAGATGATGAGTCCTCCTAATTCAGGGACTTCAGTTAGATGTTATTCATGTACTTTATTTTCTTACTCATATGTATTGATTAGTGGTATTTAGAGTCGTGTCCCATTTATCTATAGTCTGTATAGTAGAGGCTTCATAGACAGCCAGTATAGTTGATTTATTCAATTTCAGTTTTGTTTTATATGAGCAGAGTTGTATTCATCTTAACGTATCTTTGTATTGATCAAGTTCAGAAAATATTTATTTTTTGCATTTTTCTACAGATTTATGAGTTTTATTCATTGGCTTATGATTTATAGCAGTATAAGGGTTAGCTTGGATCAGTTAAGATACAAAGCACCATGTAACGACTAGGGGGTAGTCTCCGGTGTAATACCGCGTACTTTTTCGTAGCTAATTTCATCTCAAGAATGTCTAGTATTAGCTTCTAAATTGAATGATGGTTATTCCATGAGAAATTTTTAATATTTTTACTATTTATCATGTGGGAAATTCAATAAGCTTTCCATCGATATAAGATTCGCCCAAATTTGATAACCAAGTCAGAAGTTACGACTATTTCAGGGCCCCATCATAAAACAGAGTCATATTAGTTAGTGGAGCGCCGCTCCATAAGAGGAACTGGCATTTGAAAATTTTCATTAGGAGTCCGCGATTATGGCGCATCGCGCTAGGGCCCGAATTCAGAATTGTCCATTTTTCAGTGTCTTAGCACGATTTTTCCCACGTCGCGCCAAAGTTCCAAGTCACAAAGGAAGTCGATACACAATGGCCCTGCATCGCGCCATCCCTCAATTTACCAATTTTCAAAATCTAGTGACACAATGCAATAGCGCCGCATCGCACTAAAGGTCCCGTTCGTGAAATTTTTACAATTTTAAAAGACGCATCCAAGGGTTAAAAAGGTCAATTTCCTACCCCTATTTAAAACCCAATAACATGTGATTCAGCCACTTTTCACCCAAAATACACTCTCTTCTCTCAAAAACCTCTCAAAGAACAACCTAGGGCTTTTCATAGAAGATTTACAATCAGGAATTTCCTCCGCCAATCTTCACGAAATCACGAACCAAGGTATGCATAGTGTTCATTCATGAACTCCTTTCATCCATGAATCCCAAAAATCTATTTTCTAAGTTTAAGTTTATGGATTTCTTTATGAATTTCATGTCGGGTTTTTTTTGTGTATGTTGAGAATGATCAATTGAATTCAAATCCATGTTGGGTGATCTATTTTATGTGGAATTGATTTGTATAGATGTATATTCATGTGAACCTATGAATAAACCCTAGGATGATGAAATTAGAGATGAATCAAGATGGTAATTTTTTGTATAATGTTGTATACATGTGTTATGCCTACCATGTGTTTGATTAAATGCCTAGATGAAGGAACAATGCCCAACTAGTGTGATACCATGAAATCCCCATGTATGTACAAGTTATGCCTATCACATGTTTTGATGGAATGCTTTTATAAATGTATTATGGATTATGATGTTAGTTATATGTTCAAGTAAGTTATGTTTGGTCAGTTTTCTCCCATCGAGTCCTGGGGGTACTTGTACCCTAAATACTAGCTGTGTGCCTAGAGCCATGTCATATTTCCATGATACTCTCAGTAAAGCTATGATTCTTAGACTTTAGACAGTCTTATGACTTAGAAAATCTCCATAATCTTATGAACTCAGTCAGTTGTCAGATATTAGTAGTATTCCATCAGTCAATGGAATTCAGTAACTCAGTCTATTTTCAGTTCAGTAAATCATATTCAATGTCTATTCAGATGGGAGTAGAAATTAGCAGTGAACCCAAGGATGGGAACTCACCTGTTATATGAGGGTGTGATTCTTAGAAGCAATCCTTGTATTCCAGAACTATGTAGCCAGCATAGGTTGAGATATCATAGCTTGCTATATGAGGGTAGATGAGGTGTCTTAATCTGCTATATGGGGGTTCCTACCATTCTCATTAGAGTTACTTGTTATATTAGGGTCACTCACATGTTGTCCTTACATTGGAGCGGTATTGACACCCTTCCAATCAGGGCACAGATTGGACCCCAATTCAGCTATAATGCATTATTTGGGGCATGCCAGTTAGATGACTACCTACCACAGTCTCAATATCAGTCTCAGTAAAAGAACTTAGATAGTTCTGTAGAATTCAGGACTGTCAGATACAGTCAACTCTGACACAGTATGGAACTCAGCTAATTCCATCAAATTCAAGACTATCAAATATAGTCACTCATGTTATCAGTTATCAAAATTCATTCATTAGTCATGTTAGTCATCAGCATACTTATGTTATCACGATTTTTAGATATAGTTACTATGTATGCATACAAGTATTCGCACGTTCATATTAGTAAGTTAGCCAGTATTGTTCATGTATATGAACCCTATGTATTTAGCCTACCTCACATGCATACCTGTACATTCAAAGTACTAACGCATTTGAGCTATGGTGTCTTATACCATAGGTTTAAAGACACGAGCTCTAGATCAGCAGTAGATTCCAGTTTCAGCAATCAGAGTTAGAAGTGAGTCCTCATCATTTGACGACATGATTATTCCCTATTATCTCATTAATTTGTTTATTAGTTGGAGTTAGTTGGAGACATGTCCCATCAGCTCCTTACTCAGACAGTTCAGTCAGTTAGAGGTTTTCTAGACTATCATGTTTCAGACTTCAGTATTTTCAGTTTTGTTTTGGGTATTCTATTACCCCCACACAGATTTTATATCATTTAAATTATGTTCAGTATTGAATCTTATGGACTTTAGTGCATGTTTCGACATTATTATGTCATATTATGCAGTGTACAAGTACAGATATCAGTCATGGGTTAGCTTGTGGTCCTTCGAGGTCATGAGCACCGTGTAGCATTTAGGGTACCATATTCGGTGGGTTACAAACTTGGTATCAGAGACAGGGGTTCAATAGAGTCCTAAAAAGTCTAAAAGTCGTATCTAGTAGAGTCTTGTACATGGGTGTGTTGCACGCCACATTTATATACAGGAGGCTATAAGAGTTTTTAGGAACAGTTTTTCCTCTTTCGTTATTCATGTCATGCCAGTGAGCACAATATCAAGTCCATCTCTCAGTCTAATTCGTTCTCCCTTTCTTCTACAGAACATGCCTCCTAAAAGAAGAAACAAAAATCAGTCAGCCCCTCAGCCTGAAGATTTTTTGGGCGATCATGTTTCTCATGCGGAGTTTAGGGTCGTATTCACTAATCTTGCTCAGTCAATTGCCACTCAAAATGAATGGCCAGCAGTCATTCTGGCCAACCCAGTAGCCAATTTAGCTACAGCCAGGATTCGAGACTTCACCCGAATGAATCCTCCATCCTTTTTTGGGTCTAAGACAGATGAAGACCCTTAGGAATTCCTAGATCAGGTGTAGAGGGTTACAGACATCATGGGGGTGACTACTATTGAGAGTGCTGAACTAGCTGTATATCAGTTGTAGGATATGGCTCATACTTGGTTTAAATAGTAGAAGTCAAAAAGGTCAGATGATACAGGTCATATAGAGTGGGAGGAGTTTGTCACTTCCTTCTTAGACAGATTCTTTCCCCAAGAACTTAGAGAGGCTAAGGTGTTATAATTCATCAACCTCAGGCAGGGTAGTATGACGGTGAAAGAGTATTGTCTTAAGTTTACTCAATTAGCCAGATATGCCCCTCATGTGGTTACAGATAGCAGAGCCAAGATGAGTAAGTTCTCTTCAGGGGTAAATGATAGCGTGGTAAATGAGTGCAGATCTACTATGCTGAATAGTGACATGACTTTAGCCAGAATAATGACTTATGCTCAGCAGATAGAGGAGTAGAAGATTAAGCAGAGGGAGAACCAGAATAAGAGAGTGAAAACAGGTAGTTTCAACTTTGTTCAGCCTAAGTCAGAAGGAGGAAAGTGTTCTCAATTTCATCTTAAGTCATCAGTTTTAGCTCTTTCTACAGCCAGTGCTCCAGTTCCTAAGTTCAGAGAGGGTAACAAAGACAGAGCTCCAGGCTCTAAGTCTCAGGGCAGTGTTAGAAATACCCGTACCTATCCTCTTTGCTAGACTTATAGCAAGAACCATCAGGGTATTTGCAGAGCTAGAAATGGTATTTGTTTTGGATGTGGCAATCCAGGCCACAGAGTCAGAGACTGTCCTCAGACAGGTCCTTAGGGTCAATAGAATCGGTCCTCAGCTTAGTCTGGACGCCCAAATTAGCAGGGTGCCACTACCAGTGCTACTAGTGGGCAACGCCCAAATTGTCTCTATGTTCCTCAGTCCCGACAAGATCGGGAAAATTCTCCTAATGTAGTTACTGGTACGTTACAGATATTTCATATGCATGTTTATGCTTAGCTAGATCCAGGAGCTTCTTTGTCTTTTGTTACTCCCTACATAGCAATTGATTTTGGAGTCAGTCCCAAAATTCTAGCAGAGCCCTTTTCAGTCTCCACCCTAGTGGTTCAAACCATCATAGCCGAATAGGTATATAGGAATTGTCCGGTTATGATATTTCAGAAAGCCACTTCATCAGACTTTGTCAAATTAGAGATGATTGATTTTGATGTAATTCTCGACATGGATTGGCTTCATTCCTGCTATGCCACAGTCAACTGAAGAAACAGAATAGTCCAGTTTCAATTTCTAAATTAACTCGTCCTTGAGTTTAAGGGTAGTGTATCCGCTTTCAGGGATCAACTTATTTTCTACCTTCGGGCAAGGAAAATGATATCTAAAGAATGTGTCTATCATCTTGTTCGAGTTAAGGATACTAGTTTCGAAACTCCCAGCCTTGAATCAGTTCCCGTTGTAGGTGAATATTCAGATGTCTTTCTCGAAGATCTTCCAAGAATTCCTCTCAAAAGAGATATAGACTTCGGTATTGATCTTCTTCTAGATACTCAGCCTATCTCTATTCCATTATATAGAATGGTACCAGCAGAATGAAAAGAACAATTGAAGGATCTCTGAGATAAGGGATTCATTAGGCCCAGCATTTCCCCGTGGGGTGCTCCAGTATTATTTGTGTGCAAGAAATATGGTTCTCTTAGGATGTGTGTCTTGACTACCGTCAACTCAATAAGGTGACGGTCAAGAATAAGTATCCTCTTCCCAGAATCGAGGACTTATTTGACCAACTTTAGGGTGTCGGTTATTTATCTAAGATAGACCTCAGATTTGGCTATCATCAGCTCAGAGTCAAAGAATGTGACATTTCAAAAAATAGCTTTCCATACCCGATATGGTCACTTTAAATTCCTTGTCATGTCATTTGGTCTTACCAATGCCCCAGCCACTTTCATGGACTTGATAAACCATGTGTTCAAGCAGTACTTGGACATGTTCATCATAGTCTTCATAGATGATATTCTGGTTTATTCCCGTAGTGAGCGTAATCATACAGAACATCTCAGAACAGTACTTCAGACTCTCAGAGATCATCAGCTATTCGCCAAATTCAGTAAGTATGAATTTTGGCTAAGTTCAGTAGCATTCTTCGATCATATAATTTTCGGTGATGGCATTAAAGTAGATCCTCAAAAGACTGAAGCAGTAAGAAACTAGCCCAGACCTATCTCTCCATCAGATATCAGGAGTTTCTTGGGTTTGGCTGGCTATTACAGATGGTTTTTTAAGGGATTTTCTTTTATTGCATCCCCTATATCTAGATTGACTCAGAAGAAAGTCAAGTTTCAATGGTTAGATCCTTACGAGAAGAGTTTTCAGGAGTTGAAGACTCGACTTACCTCAGCTCCAGTCTTAGCTCTTCCAAATGGTTCGGATGGGTTCCTAGTGTATTGTGATGCATCCAGAGTAGGTTTGGGTTGTGCCCTCATGCAGCATGGTAAGGTCATAGCCTATTCCTCCAGACAGCTTAAGCCCCATGAAAGGAATTATCCTACTCCTGATCTTGAGTTGGCAGCCGTAGTCTTTGCCTTGAAGATTTGGAGGTATTATCTATACGGTGTTCATGTAGATGTGTTCACTAATCATAAAAGCCTTCAGTATGTCTTTTCTCAGAAAGATCTCAATCTTCATCAGAGAAAGTGGTTAGAGCTCTTGAAAGATTATGACATGAGTGTCCTTTATCATCCAAGAAAGGCCAACGTAGTGGCCAACGCTCTCAGTAGGTTGTCCATGGGTAGTGTTTCTTATATTGAGAACAGTAAGAAAAAATTAGCTCAAGAATTCCATCAGCTTTCCAGACTAGGCGTTCGCTTAGTCGATATAGATGAGGGTGATATATGGGTTCAGAGTAGTTCAGAATCATCTCTAGTTTTTGAGGTAAAAGAAAAGCAAGATAGAGATCTCAGCCTTGTCAAGTTCAAAGAGTCAGTTCAGGAACAGAAAATAGAGGTTTTCTCCTAAGGGGGAGATAGTGCTCTTCGTTGTCAGGGTCGTCTTTGTATTCCAGGTGTAGATGACTTAAGGCGGCAAATTCTTGCAGAAAAGCATAGTGCGCGCTACTCTATTCATCCAGGGGCCACTAAGATATACCGCGACTTGCAGGAGATCTATTGGTGGAGTGGGATGAAGAAAAATGTTGCAGAGTTTGTGACTAAGTGCTCTATATGTCAGCAGGTTAAGATAGAGCATCAGAAGCCTAGTGGGTCAATGCAGGAGTTCAGTATTCCTACTTGAAAGTAGGAAGTATTGAACATGGACTATGTGATGGGTTTGCCTCGAACTCATCATCAGCATGATTCAGTCTGGGTCATTATAGATAGAATGACTAAATTAGCTCATTTCCTTCCAGTTTATACCTCTTATTCAGCCAAGGATTACACCAAACTCTACATCAGGGAGTTGGTCAGATTATACGATGTTCCGCTATCTATTATCTCAGATAGAGGTACCCAATTTACCTCTCATTTCTGGAAAGTGTTCCAAAAGGGTTTTGGTACCCAAGTTCATCTCAGTATAGCCTTCCATCCTCAGACAGATGGCCAAGCAGAAAGGACCATTTAGACTCTAAAAGATATGCTAAGGGCATGTGCAATTGATTTCAAGGGTAGTTGGGATGACCACTTGTCTTTGATTGAGTTTGTATACAACAACAGCTATCATTCAAGTATTCACATAGCTCCATTTGAAGCTCTCTATGATAGGATATATATATCTCTAATTGGTTGGTTCAAAGTTAGTGAGGCCTCATTTATAGGTCCTAACTTGGTATTCGATGACTTAGAAAAAGTCCAGCTGATTAAAGAAAGACTACGAGCTGCTCAAAGCTGACAGAAGTCTTATACAGATGTTTGTAGAAAAGATCTCGAGTTTAAGATTGGTGACTATATCTATCTAAAGATCTCTCCCATGAAGGGAGTGAAGCAGTTCGGTAAGAAAGGGAAACTCAGTCCCCGATATGTCGATCCCTTCAAGATTCTCAGTCGATTCGGCAAGGTAGCTTATGAGCTTGAATTGTCATCGAATCTAGCCTCAGTTCATCCAGTCTTTCATGTCTCTTTGCTCAAGAAGTGCATAGGTGACCCATCAGTTGTAGTCCCTATTCAGAGCATTGATGTTCAGAACACTCTCTTTTATGAAGAGATTCCAGTCAAAATCTTAGACTATCAGACTCGTAGATCGAGGAACAAAGAAGTCCCTTTAGTTAAGGTTCTTTGGCAAAATTAGTCCATCGAGGGAGCTACTTGGGAAGTAGAGGCAGACATGCGTACCAAGTATCCTCACCTCTTCTTCGCCAACTTAGATCAAGCTCAAGGTAATAGTTCTCTTTAAGCTTACTCAGTTTCATGTTCAGTGTTTATCATAAACTTGGTATGCAGTTTCATGCTCATGTTCCCATTATAAACTTGGTATCAAATACTATTGCACATTCAGTCATGCACTCATGTATTAGTTCAGTTATATAATTATGCATCAGACATGCATTCTCAATGTGAGAAACTTAGCTCTTCAGAACACTCAATCATGCATTCATGAATCAGTTATGCATGCATCAGGTAAGCGTTCCGGTATGATGTATTCAGTTATCAGTCATTAGATCATGTTCCAGTTATTTATGTTTAGTATATACGTCAGTTGTCTTTTTTTCCTTCTCAGTCAGTCTCATTCGAGGACAAATATTCTCAAGGGGAAGATATTGTAATACCCTATACTTTTTCCTAGCTAATTTCATCTTAAGAATATCTAATATTAGCTTATAAATTAAATTATGGTTATTTCATGAGGAATTTTTAAGATTGTCATTTTTTGTCATGTGGGAAATTCAATAAGCTTTCCATCGATATAAGATTCGCCCAAATCCGATAATCGAGTCAGAAGTTACGACTATTTCAAGCTCCCATCATAAAACAGCACCATATTAGTCAGTGGCGAGCCGCTCCACAAGAGGAAATGGCATTTGGCAAATTCCAGTAGGGGTCCGCAATTATAGCGTATCGCGCCAGGGCCTAAATTCAGAATTTGTCCATTTTTCAGTGTCTCTGCGCGATTTCCCCCGCGTCGCCCCAAAGTTCCAAGTCACAAAGGAAGTCGAAACGCAATGGCCCTGCATTGCGCCATCCCTCAATTTACCAATTTTCAAAATCCAGTGACACAATGCAATAGCGCCGCATCGCACTAAAGGTCCCGTTCGTGAAATTTTTACAATTTTAAAAGACACATCCAAGGGTTAAAAGGGTCAATTTCCTACCCCTATTTAAAACCTAATAACACGTGATTCAACCACTTTTCACCCAAAATACACTCTATTCTCTCAAAAACCTCTCAAGAACAACCTAGGGCTTTTCATAGAAGATTCAGAATCAGGAATTTCCTCCGCCAATCTTCACAAAATCATGAACCAAGGTATGCATAGTGTTCATTCATGAACTCCTTTCATCCATGAATCCCAAAAATCTATTTTCTAAGTTTAAGTTTATGGATTTCTTTATGAATTTCATGTCGGGTTTGTTTTGTGTATGCTGAGAATGATCAATTGAATTCAAATCCATGTTGGGTGATCTATTTTATGTGGAATTGATTTGTATAGATGTATATTCATGTGAACCTATGAATAAACCCTAGGATGATGAAATTAGAGATGAATCAAGATGGTAATTTTTTGTATAATGTTGTATACATGTGTTATGCCTACCATGTGTTTGATTAAATGCCTAGATAAAGGAACAATGCCCAACTAGTATGATATCATGAAATCCCCATGTATGTACAAGTTATGCCTATCACATATTTTGATGGAATGCTTCTATAAATGTATTATGGATTATGATGTTAGTTATATGTTCAAGTAAGTTATGCTTGGTCAGTTTCCTCCCATCGAGTCCTGGGGGTACTTGTACCCAAAATATTAGTTGTGTGCCTAGAGCCATGTCATGTTTCCACGATACTCTCAGTCAATCTATGAACCTTAGACTTTAGACAGTCTTATGACTCGGGAAATCCCATGACCTTATAAACTCAGTCAGTTGTTAGATATCAATAGTATTCCGTTAGTCAACGGAATTCAGTAACTCAGTCCATTTTCAGTTCAGTAAATCATGTTCAATGTCTATTCAGATGGGAGTAGAAATTAGCAGTGAACCCAAGGATGGGAACTCACCTGTTATATGAGGGTGTGATTCTTAGAAGCAATCCTTGTATTCCAGAACTATGTAGCCAGCATAGGTTGAGAGGCTATAGGACATTTAAGAAAAGTTTCCTTTATTTCATACTTTAGATCGTGCAGTAAAGTTGTTCTCTCAAAAACTTCTATCTATTTGTGTGTTACTCCATAATTATCCATCTATGACTTTTCGATATAATATAAGTACTAGATTCTAATTTCTCCCAAGATGATGCTCTCAGATTTACTATCAGTAACTTCAGAAGTCATACAAGGGGCTTGAGAGGATCCCGTTAGTGTGATACGCGTTTCTCAAGTTGAAAGTTATTTCCTCATCCCCATAAGTCCTTTAGTTAAGACAGAGTAAGATATGTATTTAGATTCCTCATTAACCCTTCAATACAGATTGTGCTCATAAGAGAAAATAGTATGAACCTAGATTGTTAAATAGAGTTTGTGTTCAAGAGATATTGAAAACCTAGAGTGTTATGATTTATTAGTAGAATCTTCTTATAGTTACATGTGTGGTGTTAGAAGTGTAGTGACAAGAAAGTTGGTAAGAGCAATTAATTAAATGTATATAGATAAACTTTTGCATATGATTGAGTTAGTAGTGAAGTGATATGTCCTTTTGTGTTAGTTTAGTAGAAGGTAGAGAAGGAGTTATTAGTTAAGGTGAATTAGTGATTACTTAAAGTATGAAAGGATTTATTGATGATATTTGTTGTGTTAGAAAAGTATAGGATATTAATGAAAGTATTTGGTGGTTGAGTATTGTTAATTTAGGCTTTCCCTGAAGTTGCAAAAAGGAGTTTAGTTGAAACTTATAGAGCTATGAAACTAATTTAGGTGTATAAATGGGTAAATAGTCATAATGTGTAGAAGGAGAATGTACTAGCATATTCTTAAATAAGGTATATTATATGATTATGACTGATTATTGTTGTCATGAAGCTCTAGTGGACTAGTGTTTCTTGATATGTTATTTTATAGCTTCCAAGTGAGAATAGTATGTGAGGTTGGGTTGTTAATCATGTCTAGCACTAGACACTAAGTTTGAACGGTAGATGATCATAAAGGTGGAAGTAATGATTGCTTGTTTAGTGATGCTAGTTATATGGAGGTGAACCAATAGGCTTGAAATAGTGAAGGCAAGAATTTAATTTTATTGATATGAGATTTAGCATGATGTTGTAGGTATGATGTGGAGGAGTGTCGAAGGTGATATAGTGATGCATTATTTTTTAATTTTATTAAGTGTTGTGTGCGGTTAGTAGTACTCTTGAGTTATTAAATGTAAGAAGGCTCGTTATACAGTACATAGTGTTCTTAATAGCTAAGTTGAGGAGTTTGGATAGATGGTGTTAAATCTTTTAAGTATGAATTTGATTATTATGGTTTGGAGAGAATGTAAGTATAGAAGTGTGATTTTGGTAGGCTATGATTATGTGTTTAGTGAGGCAGGTATGTTTGTAGAGTTAATAGAGCGTAAGTCTGCGATGATGACTATTGAAGCTAGAAAGTTAAGGATGGTATATGAAAGGGTCGTTCAAGAATGAAGTCAGTAAGTTCAAAATATAGTTTATTTATGTGAGTTTAGCATTTATGTGTGGACCATTAGAGCAAAGAAATTTGGCTCAGTCTCGAGGATACGGAGTAGACCGGTAAATTTAGAATATCAGCTTTGACCTAAGAGGGAGATGGTAGAGTGCAAAACCAAATCAAGTTTTAAGAATTAGATTGTGATACATGTCAATAAGAGTTGTGATGAGATAGTGATCCCTTCTACTCTAGAGTATTCCCTGGATTTCATTCATTATCACACCAAGTTCATGTCTTGAGTGATAGATCCATGCCAAAAGGCCATCAAGTCCATTCTCAACTTCAAGTAAGTAACAGCTTCACTCTGTGATTCGAGTCATTCCTCAGAAATTTATGAACTCCAGTCTCATGTTGAATAGATTATGATAAGTATGAACTCATATTTCAGAGTATGATCAGTTCTCAGAAACTCATGATCCTAGTGATATTCAGTTTATGTCATGTATGCCCCCAGTTTAGATCTCCTTGGTGAATCCATGATATTGATACTCTATTCCTCAGGCCTCAGTAAAGTGTTTAGTTATGCTTAGTGTCCCTTCATATTTCAGGTCCTCATGTTCTAACTTTTCAGTGACCTTTCCTTATGTCAAGATAGTGATGAAGAACAGTTGCTTAGATGGGAGAGATTAAATATTTCTTGTTGACAAAAGATCGTTGTATGCTCGTTTTAGCTAAGGCTATAAGTATGAAGTAAGATTGACGCCAAGTATTTGATACATGTCATGGTTAGTTGAGAATTTTAGGTATGCCTTTTAAGCATAGTGCATGAAAGTTATTATTCATAAAGGCATTAGATAACAGGAGAAAAGTTCTTAAATGGATTGGATGCCAAGAAGCTCTTATGTGGTTACAGTGATAGGCTTTAGTGTCAAAAGGAGATATAAGTGGATGGATGCAATGTGCACTAGTGAATCCATAGTAAGAGTTCCGAGTTAGTCATTGAAGTGGTAAGGCATGTTATGCTTAGGGTGTGAGCTCTAAAAAGATATAGAAGATTTAATCATGTGGTTTAGACTAGTATTAGGGTGTGGCGTATTGTACCTTGTGATTTTGAGTTAAGATTAATCATGGTGAAAGGATTTAGTTTGATTTTGACTTTAGTAGATGGTTTTATCAATGACCATGTGAGAATTTTAAGTTACATCAAATAAGTATTGTATGTAAGGGAAATAATATAGTTGAGGGAGTATTTGAGAAGTGTTGCTAAGTTTGAAAGTAAGAAGTTTCATTACCTGAGGACTAGTAATTTTATCCTAGCTTATGATTTATATGTCTATGCTCCATGCGATAGAGTTGTATCAACATTATGACTCCTTATTCAGATGTCTTGTTCAGATAATGCCGAAAATTCTTTGCTTCTAATGTTATTAGAATTTCTTAGAAGAGTTGAAGAAATACTCTATCTGAGTATGATCCAGTCCATATAGCCTGCAATCCAGTTTAGAAATCAAATAGATAAGCTCCTATAGATTTTCAACTTTTCATCTAGTGTTACTACCCAAAGTTTCATGAGTAAGGCCATTTCATAAGGTAAAATATTCGCATTCGTGCAAATTACGAATTCAGCTCAGTCCATGCACCAGGCATCAGTTTTAAATTTAGATATTTAGTCATGATTAAGTTCATAAGTGTTCAGTGAATGATATTAGTTTACCAAGTATTCCATCTCAGACAGCGTAATATCCATTGTAAGATCTTAGTCTTGTTATCTCATAATTCGTGCTTGCATAAGTTATCACTTCCCAGCTCTATATGTATGGTTGTATCATGAACACTTTAAGTGAATTCAAAATTCTCAGCATGAATAGTAAAGGCAAGTCAGTTCAGAAATCAGTTCCATGATAGAGGTTTTAAGATTTCAACTCAGTTATATCCTTTCTTAGAAGAAATCTCATATCCATGTTATTTCATACCTCTAAGGCTTGAACAAGTTCCTACCCATCATTCGAGGGCGAATGATTCCAAGAGGGGGATAATGTAACACCCTATATTTTTGTGCTAGAATTCTAATCATTGTTCTTACGTGTATAAGACTTAATACAAATGATTCTCATGTGAATAAAAGTTTCATGATAATTATCCTAGTATGTGAAGTGTCTAGTAGGTGAATAATGTTCATAGAAATCACTTAGAACAAAGTTGAGCAAAGAACCTTCGATTCGTCCAAAGTTTGGTATTCGATTCTAAAAGAGTCTACTTTGAACGTGTATAACTTTTTGTGTATGTAGAATTTTTTATCTCAAGACCCACCAAATTGTAGATAATCGAATTAGCTTTCCAATGATACCAATTTCGCCTAAATCCAACACTCAAGCAAAAAATTATGGCTTTGCAAAGGGGTGTACGTCGCCTAACAATCACAAACGTTCACTGTAAAGGGTTTGTCATAGGGAGTACGACGCAAACTGTAAAGTTTGCCATAGGGAGTGCAACGCAGACCTTAAAGTTTGCCATAGCTTGTGCGACGCAAACCCCATGGCACAACAACCTAGACATTTTGTTTTTGAGTTATTCCGAGGGAAACTAAGTCATTTAACACCTCTTAAACATCCCTAAACATAACTACACGATATTTATAGAATCTAAACACGTTTTAACCCTATTAACATCATAATTTCATTGTTTAAGAACTCAAGAGGATAAAAACAACTAGGGATGCACAATCAAGCTTGAAGGTCCAATCTTTCAACAATTCTATTGCCACTAAGGTATGTGGGGTTTATGAACAAGGATACTCTTTCATCCTTATGCCCAAAACATGATCTTTATTTAAGATTTCATATTTTGCAAGTTAGGGTTCATACCCAATTCTTATTATTTTTAGTTTATGGAATTATCATGTTATTTAAGGCTTCAATTGCAAGAGATTTACACATATCCATGTTTGAAATCATGAGATTCACATTATGATTTACATTCCACTACCTTAATTGAGATTGTTAACAACTTTTAAGATGATTATTGAGCATGAAGTTTAAATATATTTATTGATGTATTAAAGCTTGCTATTTTGAGCCCCAAGTACAGGTGATGAGTTTATAAGGAGATTATTATCTCAAGTTCTATTGATAAATTTTGAAAAGTGCTTTAAAAGCAAAGATGGATCTTTTGATCCCAAGATAAGATTATGAAATCCACATTATTCAGACTGTTTATGATTTAAAGTAAAGAGAAGCATAATTGGTTTTCATTACAAATACTTATACTATTTTAAAGTGAATTTCCTATAAAGTGAGCATATAAGGGAGTAGTATTTAGCACCGAACGTAAAGTGTGGATTTAGCGTATCCTATTTCCCCAGAACAACGAGCCAAAGTAGGTACAGATTCAAATTATTCCCATTTATAGGGATACAGATACAGATTATGATCACATAGCTTTGGTTGTACTCCTTGGCAAGAGTATGACACCTCCCCAACGTGAGATTTTCCCCTTAGGAGAATAAGACGTTGGACTCCATGATAGCTCACATGGTTTATGTCGGTTACAAGAACCTCCCTAACAAACAAAAATAACAAAACAGTTTTCAGAAACTAAGTGTAAAGGCTCACAAATTTACTTAGATATTGTCTTACATAAGACTTCAATTATCAAAATTTTTCTTTTAGTTTTCATATGATAAAGGTGAGTCATTTTTACACTTAGCCAACATGATTTGAAAATAGAATAAGACTACAGCTTTTTAGAACTAAGTGTGGTGTCTCACATAATTACCTTTACGCTTTATTTCTCATGATTTATGATTTTACAGTTTTGATTTCTCAAGCCAAGGTGAGTCACTTACACTTAGCAAGCAGTTTTTGACAGTTGTATGAATAGTGCATTATTGTTTTACTTATGCATTCACCCTCATGCTCAATACATTCCAAAAGTATTGATCCACATATATGTTTATGTGCTACATTATTTAATAATGTAGGTACCAATTGTAGCATGCACATCATAATCAGACAATTGCAGATTTTGGCCCGTAGATGATGAGTCCTCCTACTTCGGGGACTTCAGTTAGATGTTATTCATGTACTTTATTTTCTTACTCATATGTATTGATTAGTGGTAGTTGGAGTCGCGTCCCAACTATCTATAGTCAGTATAGTAGAGGCTTCATAGACAGTCAGTATAGTTGATTTATTCAGTTTCAGTTTTGTTTTGTATAAGCAGAGTTGTATTCATCTTAACGTAGCTTTGTATTGATCAAGTTCAAAAAAGATTTATTTTTCGCATTTTTCTTCAGATTTATGTATATTCACTGGCTCATGAATTATGCCAGTATAAGGGTTAACTTG
This sequence comes from Capsicum annuum, assembly GCF_002878395.1. Lineage (NCBI taxonomy): Eukaryota > Viridiplantae > Streptophyta > Magnoliopsida > Solanales > Solanaceae > Capsicum > Capsicum annuum. Next base: position 176,496,766 of record NC_061115.1, on the reverse strand, counting down.
GGATCACTTGTGGTCCTAAGCACTGTGTAACGACTAGGGGTGGTCTCGGGTCATTACAATTAGATAAAATCGTCTAATTTTAAATATTTAAAAGTTACACGTGCGAGGCGCATGCGGCTAAACTAGTAATATATTAAAAGTGTGAATGACCTTAGATATGTCATTTAAACTTTTTGCACTTCATTAAAAGTCTTTGTTTTATACAAAATCGTCTTTTTGACTATTTTTCCTAATATTTATTAAGAGGTAAAAATTAATTAAATATATTTATGGTAAAATCTTTCCTTATTAAAAGTCATCAGAATTAATAAAACTAAATACTAATTTAACAATACAAAGAGTCATAATATCTATATCCCTAAACCTAATCCAAGAAAAAGACTAAAGAACGTTAATAGTAATAAAAAATTTACAAACTTAAAAATAAAGATTAAAATTGAATTTTATTGTCAACATACATTTGATCAATACAAAAAAAAAAAAATTCAAAAATTAGTGTTGGTAGGTTTTGTTTTTCCTTGTGTAAATGAAGAAACAATTCTAAAATATCTATATTTATATTTATACTATATTAAAAGTAAAAAGGGTCTTAGAAATATTGTTTAAAAAACGAAAAAACAAGCGTAGAATTTATTTTATCACCTCATCTATAGAAGGAATGTGCTTCATAGTTGTGTTTTAGTGTAGCTAAAATGAACGATTTGATTGAGGTGCTAAAAAAATATATTTCTTATGACAATCTTGTGTGTCCACATTAAATGTGGATAAAATTTTACAATAGCAATAACCGTTTACAATTATTTGCTTTCGTGTGATCCTTTTTTTCATTATTGTGTAGAAGTTAAATAATATTGATAAGCTATCTGGATGAATATATTTAGGTATGAGATGATTATTTTATACTTTTTTAATATAAATTTTAAATGATATTGGATAAATTTAAATTTGTAAGTTTCAACGTATGAATTGACTTTATTTTAGCATTAACCTTGAGTTAGGGTTTATTTAACTAACTCAATATATAGGTTATAAACAAAATCTTTTTACCACTAGGATCAGAACATAACTCAACTACTTACTTAACCAATCGTCCAATGTTCATAAGATATACGTACGGAGGAATATTTCCAATCGTCCAATGTTCATAAGATATACGTACGGAGGAATATTTCCAATTGCTTATGTATAGAGACAAAAGAAAACAGTAATTTTTAATATGATATCCCAAAATAATTTTTTAAAATAAAAGATCATATACTTAAATACATGTACATAGCAAAATTTATCGCTTAAGGCAAGAACAATATCCAACTATATTAAATGTAGAACTAGGTGACCATATATAAGTCTTTATTATTTTAATATAATCTTTATAATAAAAAATATTCTTAAGTCTTTACTATTTTACTATTATAAATATATTTACATTATAGTGAATGTCTATCAAGATCTAATAGATATCTATCAGGATTTGAAATATCTGTATTTTAATTAGAAACTAGAAATATTTTCCCCTATAAATAGAAGGGTTTTTTTCATTGTAAATCATAACTTTAAGAGAAATAACAATTACTCTCTCTTTCTCTCTTTACTGTTCTTCTTTATTCTTTATTATTTCATAACACGTTATCATTATTTCATAACACGTTATCAGCATAAGACTCTGCCAAAACAAGGTGAGACTATAAGTTTATTCTTTACTGTAATTTCAAGGTTAGTGATTTCTTATGTTATTTGTCTTTTGCTACTAATAATATAATTATTGTTGGATTTGACGAAAAATAATTGGTTTGGAACCATTTATGTTTTAAATTTTTTCTTAAGAACAATATTTTCAAAAGGGATGATAATATGTGGGTTTAAGTTCCATTGATTTATGCTTAAGACGTCTTTATATGGGTAAGATGTTGAGTTTGAATCTCAATGCACCATATTGATATATTATGATGGCTAAGGTAAAATAATATATTTTTTAATGAAGAGTCATTAAATATGTCCCATTGAATATGCTCAATTTCAGGAAGTGAATGTGGTAGCAATATATAATAAGTCTGAAATATGACAACTTACTTCATTCTTGAATTATATATGATAGCAGTGCATAATATGTCTGAAAAACGACAAATGATTGAATGCACGAATATATGCGTGGAGGGATAATATGATAATGATCATAAAAAATGAAGATATTTTCACACGCATATTATGATCATAAGATATGTTAGAGAAAAATTCTCTAGATCATATGTATGCCTCGATTTGCTCCTGAAGTAGCACTATTTTGAAAAAGGTTATAAGCTATCATAATTTGATAGGCTTAAGGCATGATTATATTTCATTCCTGAAATGAAAATTTTGACTATTATAAGCACAAATCCATTCCTGAGGTGAATGTGATAATAGTTAGTAATGCTTATTAATATAAATGTGCACTTGATTGTGATTGTATCACACACAACTCACCTCCCGAAGAGGTAGAATAACTGACAAGCTTTATTTTGAAATCTACTTCTGAAGTAGTAAATTTGAATTTTATTTATGTAATAGTAAATAATTTACTAAAGTAAAAGGTACATGACATGGTAAACTTTGATCAGTTTGCTAAAATAAAAGTACATAAATTGCCATGAACGATTGCGATATATGTGCATACTGAGTTGAGCATATATTGAAGAATTAGAAAATTCTTCATTACTTTTAATGTTGCTTGTTCTCATGATAAGTTGGTTGGACCAACTAATTTGGGAATTGGATCCTTTAAAATCTGAAAAGAATAAAAGGTAAATAAGGGTCTGTTCACCTATCATGTGATATTTTGAAAAGATGTATCAATAAGATGATCACATGTACATTTATTGTCAACCTACAGTTTGACATTCATAAAGTTGCTTGCTCAATAAAATTGAGTTAAGAATATAATTTTCAGATTATGCAATCAAGACAATTCATCTTGATGATGATGGTTTGACATTGAATGCCTCGATAAATAGCTAAGCCTATGCTAATGAGAACAAAGCTTCATATGTTGATTTGAAATATGATATGTTGCATACAATAGCACTTGTATGTATTAGATCAATAAATTATGATTATTTCTTCCCTCTCAATTAGTTCAAGGTCAGGAACTAACTATTCCATCTATTAGTTTTGATGTGCGGTATACGATTAATGAATATACCATGATGCACAAAGATGGAATCCTCAAAGAAGATAGAGGATGTATGTTAGTTTTCCTAACATAAGGGGGAGATTATAAGCAGCTATGAAATATGTTAGGAATTATCATCAGATCCTCATTCAAAAGATAATTCAAGTCAAATGCCGGAAGCATCTGTTGACTCAAATTTAATTTCATATTTAAGCTGCAAGTGCTCCTATTTTGTGTCCCTAAAGGACAAAGTCTATGCATGTGTGAAGCATGGTAGACCAATCTATTCCAAATGAAATAATCCTTATAAAGAATAAGGAGCAAATACTCATAATATGTGCTCTTGAAGAGCCTACGACATGACACTTCATGAAACTTTATGAGATATTCAAGTACCTGAAAATAACGAAGTGATGAGATCTCAAAATGTTATGTCGCATTGTGAACCGATACAAAATGATATATCATTAACGATATATTTAATAAAATATTGATGTAGTATTGTAAAATATTACGAGGACCTGAATTTTACGTTTTTTTAAGCATGCTGACTTAGAAATATTTATCAAGCGACATGAAAGGATGCATTTTGGTAAGCATAAAACTTATTTGATTTGCAATCCAAACACTTGACGATGTCACACGTGAAATGTTGAATATTGTCACTTGACAAAAGTTATATGAAACTTTGTAAGGATTCAAAATGTTTGAAGCATATAAAAGTTTCTGGGAAACTTATTTATAATCATTATACTGCATAAGTTTATAACTTGAAAATCATTGGAACTCTTGGAGAGTTTTCAAAAGCAATAAACTATTTGCTGAAATGAGAAACATACCGAATCAAATTGATCTTAAAGTACCATATCTTAGTGCAATTGATGTACTAATATATCTTGCAAATACTACAAGGCTTGATATAGCCTTTTCAGTCAATTTGTTAAGTAAGGTATATTTCTGCTCCTAAAGAAGACATTAAAATGGGATAAAATACATAAGTTCTTTTTTATTCTAAAGATTGCAGTCCCGATCTTGTTGGCTATGTTGATGCTAGGTATTTATTTAACCCGCATAAATCTCGATTTCAAATATGCAATGTGTTCACGTGTGGGGATACTGTCATATCTCGGAGATATACAAAGCAGTCTATCATAGCCACCTCATTGAACCATGCTGAGATAATAGCTAGTCATGAAGCAAGCCGAGAATATGTATGATTGAGGTCTATGATATATCTCATTCGAGAAAAATGTGGCTTGAAATATGACAAAGTACCCACAATCTTATATGAAGATAATGCAGCATGCATAGCACAACATAAGGGAGGATCCATAAAAGGAGATAGAACGAAGCACACTTCATCAAAGTTTTTCTATACACATGAGCTATAAAAAGAATGGTGATAGTAACATGCAACAAATTCGTTCAAGTGACAATGTGGTTGATTTATTCACCAAGTCTCTTTCAACTACAGCTTTCAAGAAGATGGTGCACAAGATCGGGATGCGAAAATTCATTGATGTTCTCATCAGGGGGAGCAAATACGCGTTATGCTCTTTTTTTCTTTCATGGTTTTGTCCCACTGAGTTTTCCTTGTAAGGTTTTTAATGAGGCAGCCGAAATGCGTATTATTAGAGATGTGTACTCTTTTTTCTTCACTGATTTTTTTTTCCATCGGATTTTTTCTAGTAAAATTTTAACACGACACATTATCTATCAATTAGATATTCAAGGGGGAGTCGTGTTATAAATGTCTATCAAGATCTAGTTGATATCTATCAGGATTTGAAATATCTGTCTTTTAGTCAGAAACTAGGAATATTTTCCCCTTATAAATAGAAGGTTTCCTTACGTTAAGAGAAATAACAATTACTCTCTCTTTCTCTCTTTACTACTCTCCTTTATTCTTTATTATTTCATAACATTTACCATAATCTTTATATTAAAGGGATATTCGTGCAATGCACGAGCGTACAAACTAGTATTAAAAAAATCCATCAATTATCAATAAATATTAAACTAAAACCTCTGTGATTATAATAATTTTATTTTCAAATCATGAAAGAATGCATACACTTTAATCCTGGATCTCCTTGTGTTTGTAAGCCAATTGCTTAAAAGTAGAATCATTCAAAGATGGCAAAGAATTTTACAGATACATATTTATTTCTCTGTTAGATCTATATGTTTATAATTAATGTATATTAGCCATCATTATTAATGCTAAACGGTACTTAATTATGCTTTTTAGATGGGGGGGCCTTTGTTTTGTGGGTGTGTCCTTTTTGTGCACATATATATGGTACAATATTTCAAGTTGCACTAGATTCATCCTCTATATATAAGCCACTTGCACCTATACATCATAGCTTACAACAATCATAATAATGCAAGACATAGACATTGGGTAATTGTATTTAAAAAGAAAAAAGAAAAAAGACATAGGATAATGGGAAAATGCTATGCAATAATACATGTAAATCCCAGACAGGTCCTTACAAACTTTACTGTAGACACCCAAGGCGACCATCGCCTTAGACCCCGAATTTGAGGGCCTCATTTTTTTTCTGATAATAATAGATGATAGATTTTCTTAAAAGATTTAAATATTATTTACAGAAAAAATAAATTTTTTATATTAATAAGAATAATTCGAATAAGTTTGATTTATCTAGAATACTATTTCAAAAAAAAAAGATTGAACACAATAGACTTTTTTAAAAAAAAAAGTTAATTTTTACATAAAAATTTAAGACCTCCGTTTGATTTTGATCTTAGTCCTCTAATACGCTTGAGCCGCTCCTGTAGACAACCCTTTTTGCTCCGTTGGGATATTCCATTTCTATCATTTCATGGTGTTTCATTCCGACACTTCATCTCCGAGTGAAAATCTCTCGTGATAAATATGCGAAATGAAAAAATATGATTGGTTGCAAATTCCACAAGTTAAAATGTATAAATATTCAAATAAAGTGATCATTTTGTCCCCTATTATGCTCGTTTTTCTTCTATCTAACTTCTTAATTTTTTTAACAAATTCACTTTGAAAAGATGCGAAAAAAAAAACAAATTGAACTCGATTAGGAATTTCTTTGATCATTTGGTCCCCTATTTGTGCTCATACAAGCGAAAGTCGGAGCACATAAATATCTTAAGGATTTAAGTTATTATGACAGACCAAATTCATGTTGCGTATTATCCGTTTTGACCCAATAGATCTCACAAATTAACACATTGGTATGCCATTGTCGAGCTCAAATGCATGTACCATGTGAACTTGTAATATGTGTTGTAAAGTTTTTTATTTCTCTCTCCTATTTTGATGTAGGATTCTCCTCAAGTGTCATATGCACCCTTCTTTAAAAGCTTATCAGCCTAAAAGTATGTTAGTCCTTTTGTTTGACACGTCTATCATCATGGTGTCACAGTGATATACATTAGTATAATAACTTCTAAGAGCTCGTTTGGTTGGATAACAAGTTATCTCGAAATTAATTAATTATCCCAAAATTATATATTTCACCCTCAATATGGGATAAAAATGACATTATAATCCTGAGATAGTAACTAAATTATTTGTTATTACCTAATACATGATCTGATTATATAGATAGGTTTTATATCAACAATGTACAGAACTTAAAGCTCTCATCCAAATAGAGCATTTCCCATGAGTTTGTTGATGAAATAAGATAACAATTAAGGGGGATATATAGTCTTACAACAACTTGAAGCTTTTGACACACTACTTTTTAAGGTCTCTCATGCATGTATCTCAATAAATCTTATCTTGTGTTGACAAAATGCCACATCATGACTTCTAGATTTTCACATCTTAATTAAGTCTTAATCATATGCAAACATATACAACATTTTGATATACCTAATAAGGACCATATCCAGAATTAAACTTTACGTGTTTGAATTCGAAATTCTATCATAACTGATTGGATTTATGGAGTTTGAAGTTAATTGTTTGAAATTATATATATAAGGTTCGAACTAAAGTTGGAAAATTTAACCCCTCTCCGACTGTGTGTGCATTGATCCAAAGAAAAGAGTATGAGTTAACCAGCTATAATAGGTCAGGTTCATATTTCATGAAAAAGAAAATATATAATTATTTTTTTGTATTAGATTAAATTATTACAAACTCAATATAAAAGTACAAAGGGACAACATCTTTATGGTGAGAAAAAGTTGGTAGGTATATTGTGGTCAAGTGGCCATCTCATTTTTGATCCCCAATTCATCCATGTGGAAAATGGAAATTAATGATATTATGATCCCATTTCACTATATAAAAAAAATATTTAGTGGCAATTAATTAATGATAATAATTTAATTATTATTATTATAAATGTAGTTTTAGAAGCAATTATTAGTGACAATCATTTTACTAAATGTTCCTAACGTTTATAGCAACATTGAACGATAACAATCAACTAAGCTTTAGCAGTTTTGTTAAAATATATTGCCGCTTTAAGCCATTTAGACTTTAGGCAACTAAATCAAAAGTAATAAATTAATATAAATATATGAATTCCTAGAAGGGCATCTTCATGAAGAGTTTGTGGTCATTTCTCATGAGAACAACCTAGTAAAATGATTCCACTTGACTATAGATATATTAGTATATCCATTTACTTTCTAGTGGAATTTAATTTATTCCTTATAATCATCATGTTGGTATTTAGTTATAGTGTTCTTTAAATATAAGGGTTTTTTTTTGAAGTGTTCTTTAGTTAATTAATTAGTAAGTAGGTCCAAGTCTAAAAAGGCTGTGACGCAAAGAAAAAAAAAAGTCGTGAATTAGGTGGTGTAGCAATGAAGTTCTTGAGCACTAGTTTCACTTTACTATCTCAAAGATAATTGACTTTTTGAAATTTTTTGATATATGCATGTCTCTATAACTTGTAGCACTAAACGGGTAACATGAAAGAGATAATGTCATTCCAACTAGTAGCGTATTCAGAATTTAAATTATGCGGGTTTAATCTTTTAGCTTTTTAGTATTGGATTCATTGTATATATTTTAAATTATGGGTGCAAATTTATTTTTAATCTGTGGCGTGGCTGACAAAAAACATTGAACTGTATGCTTAAAAGCTTAATCCTATTTCAATTTTCATACGAGATACCTTCTTCTGGAACGATTTCACCTTGAAATTTTACACTTCAAAAATCTTTTTTAATGCGTATGTAATAACTTGTGTCCCAAAAAAGAACATGCTATGCTGACCATCTTTTCAAAAGATGAGATTAGACTGAAAGGGCTTTGTTTCATTTACATTCAATGAAGGTATATATATAGCTTCTTCGTAAGAGAGTCTCAATGTGGTTGTGCACAATTTTAAAGTGAATTGTTACATAAATTTATATATTTCACGTCAAAAATATTGGATTAAGATAAATTAAATTTAATGTCGAAACATTGCATACGCCTCTGCACTTAATCCCTTAAATTAAGTGTGGGATGAACATGTTATTACCATACGATGAACAAGTGTTTCCTACTATTGTATTGCAGTACAGCTTTTTCAAGAATTTAACTCATATATGTTATCAATATAAATCGATTTTGACTCCATAAAAGTATTCAAAAAAATATTTATAAGTAATTTTCATAAATGATAATTTTTTAAAATTACTTTAGAAACAAATCAAATTTTGCAAAATTATAGATAAAAATAACTTGATGATATAAAATTATTTATGCTAGTTACTTGATATTAATTAAGCTTCTCTTTAAATTCTTGTTAACGAGGACTCTTTTTACCACCTATTACTTGAGCAACCTTTGCAAACTTCTAGTTATATATTTATCCGAAACAACCTCTCTAACTATTAAGGTTGGAATAAGGTCTGAGTACACTTATATTTCTGCAGACTCTACTTATGAGACTATGTATATAAGTTGTTGTTGTGCTCTATTAGGGTAATTTGATCCAATAGTAGACTAATTATTAATTATTATCTTTTATCTTATCACCAAAAGTTTAAGTTCTTCTACTAATCATACTAGATATGTACGGCCCGTGCTATTTTTTTTATTTTAATTTATGTAACATAAATAGAGTTTAGATAATTAATTATTAAAATAATTTAAGTTTTTAATTATTTTGATTTATAATACTTTTTCTTTTATTTCAATTTAAGTGACAATAATACAATTTTAAGAGCCAGCCAAATATTTTATATTTTTAAATTTTTAATTGTTAATTATGTGATTTATAATATTTTTTACATAATTTTCCAATAAGATATGAATGCTCTCTTCGTCTCAATTTATGCGGCACAAATAAAATTTTGTCTATCGTTCAATTTTTTAAAATATTTTTGTTAATTATTATTATTTACAGTACTTTTTATTTCATTTTTAAACAATATATGTTACTTTATATCTTCCTCTGTCCCGTCCCGATTTATATGGGACTAAAATAATTTTGATAGTCAATCAAATTTTTTATGTTAACATATCATTTTATTGTTCTTAACTTTCTAATACATAAATGACTTATAATAAGGGGTGGTATAATAAAACCATTGTTTGAAGATCGACAATTTAATTTAAAACATCAAGAGATAATTTCACATTTTATGTCTATTTTATCTTTTTATTAAATATTATTAATTTTCTTAATACTTAGACGACTCATAATAATTAATTAAGAGCGATTGATTATGTTACTTTTATAAAAATTAACATAATTTTGTCATATCCAATAGTAATCATCGATAACTCATCGGAGTAGTATATTAATTAAATACGGGATGCTATATTTTACATATACAAAATATGATATTATTAAAAATTATTGGATAGTGCATTATGTTTATCTCTCACAGTAATAAAATTTTATTATATATTTTTCTTTATTTCCTTTTAACTTGATCCATATTGACCCAAAACAAATCTTAAGAAAATATTCATTAGAAATTTATTTTACTAAATTAAATTTATTAATTTTATATTTTAAAAATTTAAAGTTATCTTTAAATATTAGTATTTCTGTATAATAAAAAAGAAATTTAAATTTACAAAAAAAAATAAAAAAAAATAATTTTGAATATAAAAGTCAATTAAAATAATAAAATTAATTTACTTTAAATATTTAGTTGCAATTAATTAAGATAAAATTGTTATATCATTAAATTACATAAATTTAAGATGCTATATTTTGCATATACAAAATATGATATTATTAAACATTATTGGATAGTGCATTATATTTACTCTCAAAATAATAAAATTTTATTATATATTTTTCTTTATTTCTGTTTTACTTAATACATATTGACCCAACACAAATATTAAGAAAATATTCATTAGGAATTTGTTTTATTAAATTTGTACTTTAAAATTTTAAAGTTAAGTTTAAATATTAGTATTTCTATATAAGAAAGAAATAATTCTAAAATTTAAATTTACTAAAATAAATAAGTAAAAAAATTATTTTTGAATATAAAAGTCAATTAAAATAATAAAATTGATATACTCTAAATATTAATTAGGATAAATTTATTATATTATTAAATTACTTAAATTTAAATTAAATCTATGCAAAATTGGAACGTACTGTGGGACCCACCATCATTATATATAAGCATAATTAAATATAGCTTGGAAGGCAATCTTGTAAATAAATAGAATAAGGTGGACTTTTTTTAAAGGCATAGTCCGTAATTAAATAAAAGATTGTAGGCATTTTTTAAAGTTATTAATAAGATACAATTAACATAGCACAAAAGACAAATTATTTAAGCAAAATTTTTCTCATAAAAAGACTAAAATGCTCTCAATTTTTCATTAATTAAAAATAATTATTTCAATTTACTTGTTCGAATTTTGAAATTAAGAAAATTTTGTTACATTTTCTCCTTGTCTATCCTTAGTATTTAATAATTATATAAAGTATCAGTAGTCAAATTTAGAGTTTCTAAGTGCATTTAATAAAGTTAATTTAGTAAAATATACTCCTTATTAATGTTTTCTTAAGGTTGTATCAAGTCAATTTGATCTTAAAATTATTTATTAAAAAATTATTTTACTAAATTAATTTTACTAATATGTTTTGAAAATCTAAATTTGATATAGTATCTTAATCACAAGGTTAATATTAGAAGAAAATAATTTTTTTTTAATTTTCTCAAATAAATAAGTAAAAATAAAATTATATTTCAATATATGAGACAATTTAAAAATAAATATATGGCATTTATTAATTTTAAAATTCAATGACATTTATTACTTTTGAAAAGGTTTTATACAAATTAAAAATAAATATATGACATTTATTACTTTTGAAAGTCAATTATGACTAATTAATATAAATTATATTTTCAATATAAGATATAAACTAACAATAAACATATGGCATTTATTACTTTAAAATTCAATTATGATTAATTAATATAAATTATGATTTGTTTTAAATTACTTAATTATATTAAATTTAGATAGTTATTTAAACATGTACAAAAAGTTGGTATGCAAATTAACAATAAAGATATGGCATTTATTACTTTTAAAACTCAATTATGATTAACTAATATAAACTATGATTTGTTTCAAATTACCTAATTATATTAAATTTACAGAAGTTATTTAAACATGCATAAAAGTTGGAAAAAAAAAAATAATTTTTTTAATTCCCTAAAAGAAAGTATAAAAAGTTGGAACAAAAAATAAAATTAATTTTTTATCCCATAAAAGAAAACATAAATGAGTATTTGTACCATTTCCATAAAAAGAATATGCATTTAAAAAGGAATTGTTGTTTTTCTTTACATAAAAAAAAATAAGGATTTGTGCTTAGGATTATGGGGTCCACCATGTGGAAGATGATATCACCTGAAGGGGATATAATTGATATTTAGAGAGAATTGATTGGTTCTTTTGTCATCAGATATCTATATTCATGTTTGTTTAAGTTATAACACAATCCAACAATACCACAAGTTTTTTTTAATTGACAATAATATCCTTACAATAAATTTTTTTTACAACAAACACTGGCTCTTCTAATATATAGAATAAGTCTCTCTTCTTTTTACATAGTCATGTTATTTATAAAACAATTACAAATAAATTTTATGATAATAATTATAACCGATTAAATAAATGTAATAATAAGCTGCTTATAACAGTTGAAAGTACATTAATAATTTCATATTCTTACGATATCAGTTATTTAGAATACATATTACTAATTAATAGTATCAATTGCAAAAAACAATTAAATAATTAAAAGTCACAATTAAATAGGTAATTAAAAGTTATTTTACATCATCCGTACATGTGACTTAAATTTTTCTTTGGTCAAACTAAAGGGTGGCCACCGTAATCTAGCACATTTAGCAATCTTTGCGTAGAAAAATTTGAGACGATTGATTTGACACTTCTTGATGGAACAAATTTTTGGATTCAAGCTGACTCAACACTTGGGGCAAGAAAATTATGTAATGGTTTAGTCGAACTCAATAATATTAATCTAAATTTTATGAGCCATTCCTTTATTCTATGTTGGTCTCGGCTTGAGATAGCTTCTTTCGGAAGCTTGATCCCATCTGTGGTCATCAATCATCTTCGCCCGAGTGACCTGCAAGTGGTAGTAAAAAAAAAAAAATTTATTTCTTGATCAAAGAATTTGATTGAATGAAGAATTTATTTGACGTGATTTATTATTTGTATTCAGAAATCTACTAATTATGTGTTAAAATTAAAGTTGTTGTTCAATTACTAATACTTAATATCATTATCCTAAAAAAGAAAATATATAAAATTCAAATCTTTCTATTTAAATTAAAAATTATTTCAAGGGACTTTGAAATTTCTTGATATGGCTTCCCATTGCCATTTGTCTTAAGCACGTGATGATTATCAAAGTGGGGCCAAAAGTTTTTTTTTTTTGGTGAAAGTGGAGCCAAAAGTTAAGTATGTGTTCGATAAATTCAATAGTATTAATTTAAATTTTATATTTATATTAAGAACTTTATCAAATAAGTATGAAATTATATTCAAAATTTAATTACCAAAGTTCAGTATATAAGATAAAAAATTAAAATGGAGAAAGTACGTAAATTTCAAAATACCCTCTATCAAAAGCTTGATAGACAATTGTCTGTTTTTGACCGTCTTTATATAGTATAACTAGCAAATGTATCCGTGCTTTGTGCGGTCATCAAAGACATCTATAATATATATAGCTTATTTGTTTTCTCTAGATATATGTAAATTAAAAATCTAAAATATTGTTAGTAATATGGTAATAATTTTCGTACTTCAAATGATATTATATTTTTGAAGTTGCCGGTTAAAGTGTATAGAGGATTCAACTTTTGTAAATAGTTTATATTTACAATGTTGATATGTATTTCTTAATCAATTATTTCTTTGTTTTCTCAAACTGATGAAGTTTAAAGAAAATCTGTGCCCTTTTTTATGTATTTTTTTTTTTTTTGATGAAGTAAAGATGCATTAGATAAAGCAAAGGGAGTTGGCTCAATCTGGCTCTAATAATATTTTAACATTTTTTACATAAAAAATGCAAAATAAAAAATATACCTACTAATTTAAATAGTAAAATACAAAAGAGGATTTAATTGATGATCTTCTTTAGAGATGAAAAATAGGCTTTTTATTCTTGTAATTGATGCCACTTATATTTAAAAAACAATCACATAAGTATGTCATTTTTCAAAGCTTAAAAAATCATAAATGAAATACAAATGATCCTTCTTCGTGTATATGATTCTTTAAAATACTTTATTCTTTTCACATGCTTTATATTTGTTAATTTTCAAGTTTTGCATATTTCATGATTGGTGGTCTATAAATTTAAAAAAAATAACAAACAAACAAATGAAGATGTATTTCAAAGTTCAAAAATTAGTTCTTTTAATAATCAGTTAAAGTTTGACGTTTGATGATGTAACAATATATCGTAAAATGAAAATGAAGCATTCACTGAATCTCTCAATATTTTGAAAGAGATTTTTTTTTAATGAATGTCAAAGAAAGACATTTACTTACTCAACTCCTTTTTTTTTATTGTTATCAAAATTCACGAGTATACATTCAATTTAAACTTTAAATTGAGACTTACATCATTATCTGTAATTGAGCATATTTCAATAAGAAATGTTAAATGTACACAAATTTTAAGAAGCTTTTAGTTAAATGTATTTTGAATTTTTCAATTTTAAAAGGATATGATATAATAATTAAAGTTGTCTTATAAAAGTAGATTATCTCGTTAAAGTAGGCATGCGAGTTTTATACCCAAAAAATTAAACAAAGAACAAAATAATGTAATATATATTATTTTTGCTATCTTAATAATCATAAACGTAAAAGTAAAAATTATGAAATCAATGCATAATTTTTCAATCTCTTGCGTATTCATTTTCATAAGACATCATCATTTTGGATTCATTTTCTTCAAGCCAAACTAAAGCGTGAATATGATACTACATGAATTATTATAATATTACTAATTCAAATATGAACCGAGAAGAGAACCTTGCATAGAGTCTCATGAAGCAAAATTATGAACTTATATCGATAAAAATGAAGGAATACTACAAGATAGTTTAATTAAATATTTGGGGGTTATGAATATGAAAAGTATGGAAGCTATTGAATATTATTAAGAATAGGAATTAAATAGGTAAATTATGAAGGTAAAAAATTCAGTGCATGTCAAAAGTGAAAAAAAAAAAATACTAAGAAGAGAGAGCAAATTGAAAAAAAATAATATTTCAAAAATTGTACTTTCTTTTTAAGAAACGAACAAAAATGATGTGAAGAAAAAAAAATAAAGGAAAAAATTGATATGAGGAAATATATAGGAATCGATGAGGCTTTTACTTCCGTCTCTCATTATTTAGTTTCTTAGTTGTAACTTAAATATAATTTAAATCAATTAAACATCTTAATTATCAAATACTTGAGGTTATACAAATGAATTTTTAGTAATATCAAAAAAGAAGAAAAAAATAAAGATAAATGTCATGTTATATCACATCTTCTACATTCTCCTTTATTATTACATATTGATTCTATAATTCATTCATTCAAAACGATCATTTATGCTACCCACTACTTTTCATTATTTCATGTATTTTTACTATCTATTTCACTTTTAATTGGCTTTATATCGACTTTTAAATATTGTAAATGAGGAAAATAATTTTTAGAAAAAAAATTGGAAAATAAAATAGAAAAAGGGAGAAAAGGAATAAATAAGAATGAAGATCATGAAGAAGTGTTATATTACGTGTAAACGTAATCAGAGGAGCAAAAAGTATAACCTTGATTGTAAAACTGCAGGAAAAAAAAAAGAGAGATTATGAAAACTAATGTCATTACAAATGAAAGAAAAGAATACATATTAAAAATGAAATCAAAATAAGAACAAAACAAATAAAATAGACTGCCTAAAACCACAAAGAAACTTATACTTATATATAAATAAATAAATGCACGTCGAAAGAAGCCCTGGGAAAAGGAATAGAAGTATTAAGTAAGACGGAATACATATACAGACCCCTGAACTATTTCACTCTTCTCGTATAGGCACCTCAATTAAGTCAGGTACATATTGAACTCTTTATTCCTTCACAAATGGTTTCAATTGAGCCCAATTTGCTGACGTGTCAAAAAATATGAACTGCGTGTAATACACACGCTGATGATATGGCGAATTAAATAACGACATATGGCATTTTAATTTAAAATAATTATAAAAATATATTTTTAATAAAATTAAATTTAAATTAATACTAATACATTTTTAATATTTGAAAACTTTCTAATTA
>NC_061115.1:176463184-176477796 GCF_002878395.1 Capsicum annuum | reverse complement strand
GAAAATGTTTAGGTGTAGGTATTTGAAATGTGAACTTTTGTGACTTGAACTAATCACTTGAATGTAATTGATTGTGTAGATGGAATCTGATTATAGCTGGATATATCAACGAAATATCGATAATTGAATGGATGAGGTTGAGAATGAAGATGCGGATGATGAGTTGTAGTTTTTAGCATTTTGTATGTTTTATAGTTTGGATTTGGAACCTCGATAAATTATGCAAATAATGTTTGTATTCTTATGGTGGTTGGTTGATTGTATATTAAATGATTGGTGGGATGTATTGTAGATAATAATCAATGTTTGTAAATGATTGGTGGGCTATATTGTAAATAATTTGATTTTTAATTTTTGTATTTTGAAAATTTTCAATACTTTTTTTTTACAAAATTATCAAAAAAACTGACCACATGTGGTAGCTTTTTTTTAAAACTTTCTATATATTTTTTTTTACAAAATTATCAAAAAAACGACCAGATGTGGTAGCTTTTTTTAAAATTTTCTATACTTTTTTTAAACAAAATTATCAAAAAAATCGATCACATGTGGTAGCTTTTTTTTAAAAAAAAAATTAATTAAAAAATATTTATAAAAATCGATCACAAGTGGTCGATTTTTAAAAAAAATTGAAAAAAACCGATCACAAGAGGTCATTTTTTTTAAAAATTCTTTTTTTAAAAAAATCGACCACTTGTGATCAGTTTTAATAAAATTAATTAATTAATTTTAAAATAAAACCGACCACCTGTGGTCGGTTTATTTTAATTTTTTTTATTCTTAAAATTATTTTTTTCTATTTTAATAAAATAATAATGAATTTTTTTTAAAAAAAAACCCGACTACACGTGGTCGGTTTTTAAAAAGCTACCACAGTTTTACCGACCACACACTTTGGTCGATTTTGTGGTCGAAAATTGAGGAAAACCGCCCACTTGTGGTCGGTTTTTATGGTCGGCTTTCCTCTTTTTTTTAGTAGTGTATTAAATTTACCAAAAATTACACAAATACCCAATTTATGTTTTCAATATTACAAAAAATCCCAACTCCCTAAACATATTACAAAAATCCCACATATACACAGAATGCAATGTATATGTCGGCTATGTTATGTATATTAATAGGGATAGAGAGTAAAGTAATTAAAAAAGTGGGAGAAAGTGTAATTACTTTTAAAAGGTTGGTATTTATGTTATTTATACTTAAATTTAATCTAAGAGTAAATTTTAATCTATATCTAGCCCAACCAATATCTTAGCCCAATTGCCCAAAGCCCCAAATCCAAGCCCCACTCTACCTACTATTACTAATAAGCTAACCCTACGGTCCCTAACTCACTTTTTCTACTTCAGCTTTCACAATACGAGTTACCATGGTCCCTAGTTTAAATGGTAGTTTTATATCTCCTTGTTTATTCAATCGTTTCCCCATCTGGTTAGCTCACCTAGCTAGTCTTTAAAGTAAACAGATAACTCAAATTTGTCCAACTTTGTCTCTTCTTGCAGTACACTGCAACAGAATACAAAGCTCTGTTTTACAATGTACATGTATATGTTTGTATGTTGTTGGATTCATCTCAATGTTGGTTTTGTTTAATGTATTTGTTCTGATTTTTAAGAGTTTACAGCGTCATTTTTCCATCACTGTACAAATATTTCATGAGAAATTGTTCAATGTGATACTCTTTTCTATGAATTAAAAAAAGGAGTTTATTCTAGAGATGATTGGAGTAGGCTAGTCAATGACCGAAAAAATCAAAAAACTAAACCAAACCGACAAGAACCAAACCGACGGTTTTTTTCTTTATGTGGTTTGATTTGGTTTTAGAAATTCAAAAATCGACTAAATTGGTTTTGGTTATGGTTTTAACCATTAACCGATCCAAACCGACCCATGAACACCCCTATTTAGACATGTTAATTCGATTTCAATTGAAAATTAAATACCTCAATTTATTTTTATTGTGTCTTGTAGACATCTGATACTAACATGACATATAAATTTTGAAAATGTCTAAATAATTATTTTATAATTTGGAGTGTTTCAGTAACACAATAGGCACGAATTGATGTGCGTAGATGCATATATTCAAAATTAAAGTACTTACTTATCAGTTGAGAGCAAGTTTAATTGCTTTGCTTATGTAATGCCTATTTAAAAATATAAAAAAAATTTAATTTATATTTTCTCTCTCACCGTTGAATTTTTATTATCAAATAATAATCGTACGTATAAGAAGGTGTAAGAGGCTAATTGTAGCAGGAGTTAGAAGAAATAGATTTAAGTCGAAAAAAAACAAGGTGAGAGAGTGATTAGACAGGACAAGATAAAGCTTTAGCTTACTATATATGAATATGACCCTAAATATAAAGACATTGAAGTCGAGTTTAGGATAGAAGAATAGTAGATAATTTCATGCTACAGTTCAGGTGGGAGAGGCAAGGTGCTACCTTGATCTCCTCTCCACCTTATTAGTACTAGTATTTAGTAATGACATAGTTTTTTATTTTTCAATGTGTTTTGCTATCTTTTGCTTTATATTTTATTGGCATATTTTTCTTTGTACTCTACAAAAAGAGGATTAGATCTCTTTTAATTTTGTGTGTAATTATATTAGTATATTGTTATTGTCGTTGTTTTTTATTAAATAGATAACCCCTCCCCCGCAACAAACGAAAAATTCTATACATGCATACAGATAGGAAAAGGTTGACAAAAGCTAAAAATGATTCAGAATTAAATGAGACACACCTATAAAATTATCATGTTGCAGGAAAGATGGGGTATTTTTTTTTTATACTATCGAAATTTCCAAAATTGAAGAAGAGAGGAATCTCCTGGTGAGCAGTATGTTATTTTATTTATTAATAACAACAGCAAAGAAAGTCATAAAATTCAAATAAAAGGACAAATTTATATGTACGAACAAGTCTGAAACATTATTTTCACCTTCGTTAAAAGCTCCTCTGGAAACTAAACTCTAAATTCTTAAAAGAAACAAAAAAAAAAAAACAGAATAAAGACTTCAAATAAAAAAAGAAAAAAGAGAGCCAGTTTTACAAACTTGTACATTATGTGATCCTGATCGTCTTTCTTTCAGTGTTTTGTATAACTAAGGGAAGTTCGGAGCACAAAAACTCCCCTAATACGCGAGGTCCGAGGAAGGATGAAACCACAAGGTCTCAACAACTTAACTCATACTTTGACACGACAATATAATTAATTCTATGATGGAGTCATTAGAAGCTCTTCTAATAACTCAACTCCCAAGTCCTCAAAAACAAGAACATTTTCTAAATTGTTCTTCTTCTTTCTACTTTTCCTCTTGTGCTTTACTCTTCTTGTTTTATGAGTAGCTTTTAGAACAGCAGCTGGAGATAATCCATCTTTACAAGAATACTCAATTTTTTCAAGTGATTTTTTCACTTTTTCAATTGGAAAATTGAGTAGAGACCAAGGACCCCTCATTGATAATGCAGCTTGATCATAAGCTAAAGCAGCTTCTTCAGCAGTATCAAATGTTCCTAGCCAAACCCTAATTCCGTTACGAGTTGAATCCCTAATTTCTGCTGCATATTTACCCCATGGTCTTTTTCGAACTCCAATATAATGTTTTTCTTCTTGCTCATCTTCTTGTTTTTTCTCTTGGGATGTTACCTCTTCTTGATCATGGTGACTATTTTGGCTACTTACCTTTGATGTAATTGTAGTGTTTGAGGATTCTACAACTAAATCTTGATCATGATGATGATCTTTTTCATAGTGACATGGTATAATTATTGGTGAATATTGATCATCATCAACAAATGGATCATTGAAGAAAAGATCATTATTACTACTCCATGGTGTTGTTGGTGATTGTTCTTGGAAGAAGAAGAAGTTGGATTGTGAAAATGAAGTGTCAATCTCTAGTGGGCTTGATGAGTTGCCCGACATTTTTTAGTTTTTGGTGTTTGTTTGGTTGTAAAGAGAGTCTCAAAGTTGATGAGTAGCTTGTCCTATTTATATAAAAAGACCCCATTATTGGATGAGGAAAGAACAAAAGTGGTTTGGACCACCCCAATAAAAAAAAAAACCTTACACTAACTAATTAAGCTTGGAATCGGTAATCCGTAGCTAAATAGCTTGTAATTAACTAACATATTTCTTGCAACGCATTGTTAATTCATCGCTGAATATGATTAATGACAAATTTTATTATTTAGGTATAAAATAGTCACTATGATTTATTTTGATAATCTTACAAATGAGTATTTATAAAGTTTTTTTTTTCTTAAAAAAAAGATTTATTATACGTTTTAATAGTGTTGTTATAATATCGTATTTTAAATATGTTATGCGTGGCATCCGTATAATTAGAAGAGTATATCATAAGGAGTAACATATAAACTCCATAATTAGAAAGTTTTCAAATATTAAAAATGTATTAGTATTAATTTAAGAGCCCACTAAGTATGCCATTGTCTCCAATTAGGAAATTTTAGAGAGATGGTTGGATATATATGACGATTTTTTTCGCTAGATATTTTTCACCTCGTTTTCCGGTTGATCCGATCACAGCCCATTTTTTTATAATTGTAAAAGAACAAATGACATACTATTGAACGTGGATGGTGTCTTATTCATTAATTGAAATTGCAATATGCATAAAATATTAGCCTATAGGATGAGGTGTAGGTGTGTGAAAACCCTAGGAGAAAGACAAGACTACACACCTTGGACAAAGTTTGGTGTAAAATATGTACTATTGTCATGTGCTTTAGACAAGTGGCAATAGTTCCTTAGCCATCGTCTAGAAATTCAAAGTCCCATCAAATGACTTTAAATTGAGATAACAAAATTGGGATTTAAGTTTTTCCTAAATTTTCACATTTTAAAATAACAATTTATTACTATTACTAGAGATATCGACCGCAGGCTCAATATATGTGAAATAAATAAATTTTATATAATTAATTATTATGATTTATAATATTTTTTTCTTCTATTTTTATTTAAGGGATTGATATAATTTCGAGAGTCAATCAAATATTTTATATCTTTTAATTTTTTTAAGTTGTTAATTATGTAATTTCTAATATTTTCTTAAATAATTTTTTAATAAGATATGAATGCTCTCTTCGTCTCAATTTATGTGGCACAAATAAAATTTCGACGGTCAATCATTCTTTTATATTTTATTAAATTCTTAATTATTGTGATTTACGTTTTATCTCATTTTCAAATAATATATGTTACTTTATGTCTTTATATGTTACTTTATGTCTTTCTCTGTCTCATCTCAATTTATGTGGCATTAATATAATTTCAATAGTCTATCAAACTAATATTGTTGACATATCATTTTGTGTTCAGTTTACCATTTTTATAAAGTAATAATTTTGTAATGCTTAGAAAACCATAATAAATTAATTAGAAGTGATACAGTAAAATCACGATTAAAGTAACGAAGTAAATATGTCTTATATGACTTATCATAATTAATTAGAATTGATATAGCAAAATCACTATAAAAAAAAAACTTGTGAAATTTTTTTTAAGTGGGTCTCATATAAAATATCAAGTTAATTTAAATTATCAAGAGTTAATTTATCATTTTATTTCTAGTTTATCTTTTTTATTAAATATTATTAATTTTATAATTATTAGATAATTTATAATAATTAATTAGGGGTGATATAGTAAAATTATGAGAAATATTTATTTTACTTATTTTTATTAAATATAATTAATTTTTTAATACATAAATGACATAATAATTAATTAGGGGTGCTGTAGTGAAATCACGATTGAAACAGCTAAAGCAAGCAGCATAAGCACACATGTCGATCTACTGCCTACTTCGGCAGTAAAACTCTACTTATAATTTCGATAGTCAATCAAAATTTTTTATGTTGACATATCATTTTGTGTCTATTTTAATTTTTTACGAAATATTATTAATTTTTTAATGCTTAGATGACCATAATAATTAATTAAGGGTGATATAGTAAAATCACGATTGAAGCAACGAAACAGACATGTCTTATATGACTTATAATAACTAATCAGAAGTGATAAATCAAAATTACTATAAAAATACTTGTGAAATTTTTTTAAGTGCGCCTCATATAAGACGTCAAATTAATTTAGAACATCAAGAGTTAATTTAACATTTGTATCTATTTTACCTTATTTATTAAATACTATTAATTTATAAAGAGAAAATGCATTAACCCCCTCAACCTAAACTTGTCACGACAAATTACTTTAACACTTAAATTTAACGGGCATTTATATATCCCATTAACAATTTTGAAGTGAATTATTTTCATCCCCTCGTGCATTCAATCACTGCTTGTGTTGCCCCATTAAATCAAAGTGCATTGATGTCTAAATTTAACACAAATTCAAAAAATAAAGAAAATCAAAGGCAACGGTCATATTAAATTATAAATTAAAGTCCCAAATTCTTTAAAAATTCTAATTTTTTTATCATCTCCCTCGTCTTCAATCAATCCAAGATTTGAAATTGTGTAAAAAAAATCAAGACATCTACTTCATTATAAGATATAATTCATCTCTTTAAAAAAAAATATTATTTCTTATCAAGTTTTTTCTACTTTATGAATTTTTTCGAAATGAATTCTTTGTAGCACATCATGAGATCAATTAACTTGAGTAAGCTTTGTATGAAGAAGAAAAATTTTGCTTTGAACCAAGTGGTTTGATGCAATCAATTTGTGGTGCCTATGAAGACATCTTGGACTTTGAAAAATTCGGGTAAAAAATATTAGGTATATGATTACTATGGGGTAAAGATCATATTTTGCCCTCATTTTCTCATTTTATTATCCCAATTAATTCAATTGAATCATGATTTCTTTCTTTTTAATCATTGAAACGTTCAAAATCTTGTGATTTTTTGTGTTCGAGGGATAAAAAAATATAAATTCGAGGCTCAAATTTAGGTGAGCTCGAGAATTTAATGGAATCATCTCAATGTAACAAGTCTACATCATTCAATGAAGTTGGAAAATTGATTGCGAAAAATTCTGAAGAAGTTGATAAGCCTAGAGTATTCAAAGAAGATGATAATTGGGTAAATATAAAGTTGAAGAAGTTCGAAGAAGAAATTGAGAAGATGAAATAAAGAGAGAAGAAGTGGAGAAGTAACATGGCTAAAGGAAGGACTAATGATAATGCATTCTGTTTCATTGTGTTCTGTTGTTGTAGATATTAGCTATTGATTTGGAATGATCTACGTAAAGAAAGACTCAATAAAGTTATCTTAAATTTTGATGTTGTTGGTATAATGATGTGTATCATCCTTTATTTTAAAATAAATTTGATCTTTTTATAATTATTCTTGACTTAGTTTTAGTGTAATGTAGTTCTTTATCTTTGTATTGTATTTAAAATTAAGTAAATTTTGTTAGGTCTTATGAAATGATATATTAGTGTAATGTTTTTTTTGGCATTACATTAGGATGTTGTTGTTCTTATTGGACTGCCAAACATGATTCAATAATGCAAATGTAGTTGCATGAAATTGGTAGATATCATATCCACCAAAGTGCAAATACAACTATATAATAATATGAGAAAAATAGTATAATCAAAATTACACATCAAAATAGTGCAGTCACATCTGCATATATATCAAAGATTGTGAATACATTGCAGTCATAACTGCATAATTATTTTTTAAAAAAATTAAACTAATACAGTCACAACTGCATAATTAACAGAGAACAACATTATATTGCAGTCACAGTTGTATAACTATTTTTCAAAAAGACAACTTCATTCATAATTAAATAAAACATTCATCAAAATTAATGCAATCACACTGTATCTTCTATTAGACAATTGATGAGCCTGTTTGGCTCATATGATTTATTTCAAAAGCTTTGGGTCTTGTCTTCGTTTTTTTGTGCTCTTATTTCTTGAAGTTCTTGTTAGGTCATAATATTTTTTTCCTTTTCATTTCACACTTAATCTTGATTTATGATGCCTAAAAATTTCAATCTATATAGAGAAGTTCAAAGGCATTTCATATTGCAGTAACACAAAAATAAATTCTTAGATATTTGATATTTTTCTTGAAAATTGTGAAATTATTCAACTTACATTGTGGATTGTAAAATCACTTTGTGTATGTAGCACCTTCATACTAATCAACCTTGGTCATTTAAAAGTTGTCCCACTATTCTTATCAGCAATATCGCCAACAAAAATGCACCGAAAGCAGAAATACTTGTACCCCTATTAGCAACACCACAAACATTAAATGTAGCAACAATAAAAGATTTTCTACCCCTTCTAGCAACACCAACAGACCTTTTACCCCTTTCAGCCACATCAATCACATTTAGAGTAGGAGCAACAGCAACATATAAAATAATAAAAAAATTATGTCATAAGAATTAATAGTAAATAAAGAGGCCAAATACTTACCTGTTTTGTAGAACCCTTAGGTCTTTCGTTTCCTCTATTTGTGCTTTGAGATTGACTTGCTGATGCCAAAGAATCAACACTTGACATTGTTGAACTTGTCCCTTTTTCTCTATCAGTAGTAGCTTTTGCATTCAAATGACAATCCTTTTTATTATTGTCCTTGACATGGCAAGTGTTGCAGGTCATCTCAACACTCTTTTTAGACAACTTATCTGTCTTGTTTTCAGACAGTTCTTTCCTTCTGCTCTTACTAGGTCTATCTGATAGTTTTCTAGTTTCAGGTGGTATAATAGGAAGGTTGGTTGATTGTGGCCATATTTTCATTCCAGTGACAGGTTGAATAGAGTAATTATAGGTATTGAAGTAAATTTTCTTGTTATAGTAATGTGCAACATAATGAATAGACTTCGATCTTTTAAAATGTAGTGCAACTATAGCATAACAGCAAGGTATACCCTTTAGCATCCAAAATCTACAAGTACAAGTTTTCTTGCTCAAATTCACTATAAAGATATTATCCTAACTGTCCTTAACCTCAAAATCATATTCACTGTTTCATTTAAGCATTCACTTTATTGATTTTGATGTATTCTCTTTCAATATTTTTAAAGCCATTAGTGAAATGTTTGTTATCCAAGTATCAGATAACTCCCTCAACTATTCAATTTTTTTTATAATTTTGATCCGTAGTTCCTCAAGAATTGTAATGATAGTATTGTGTCTTGAACTCAATATTCATGAATTAAAATTTTCAGTCATGTTGTTGTCAATACTATCACAACAACTAAAATTTTTGAAGTAAACTTTAGACCAGCTTTCAATGTTGTGCCACAGTAGATCATCTACTATCTTGTCACCTACAACTTTATATGATCTAGATTTTTTCTCAACTTCTACTCATATGTAAACTTGATCATTTTCACAAATAGTTTTTTCTTTAAATATTTTTTCAGTCTTTAAATCAGTTAGCAAGAATGTGTCATGCACACATTTTTTGTTTTGCATTTGACAACAACTTATAAATAGAAGTGTCAAGATTATTCAACAAAATATAAAATTATTAAGTGACAGAATAATAAATTAAGTCAAATCAGATATTGAATAAATAAGAGAGAATAAATAACCTTCTGCATATTAAAAATGGTTGTTAATTTTGTTCCATCTCCAAGCTCAAGATCATCTTTTATAAGCATTCATTACAAGCCTAATAAATCATCTCTAAATAAAGTTATTTTCAACTTCAATCACTGTCTAGGCCAGTGGTAGCATCTGATTGTTCCCATCTTTACAAACTGTTATTAGTAATTGTCCTTTGCAAATACCTTTCAAGAAGCAATCATCAAATCCAATACATCTTCTACATCCAGCTTTGAATGCTTTCTTCAAAATATCAAAACAAATATAGAATGATTGAAATCTTTTTCTTTTACCTTCAAAAATTCCTTCATTAAGCTTCACCACTCTTGTGCTTCCTGGATTAGTTTTCAAAAGTTCATCCCTATAATTTAATATTTTTAAAAATTTCTCCATATTATCACCCATAATTTCTTACAAAATAATATTTTTGACTTTTTTTTGCAATAGTTCTACCAACATATACCTTCAAATCTTTTTTCACCAAATTTTGCAACTGAAAAACTCTAATCTCGAACTAAAAAATAATTCTGTTCTTGTACCTTTCTGCTAAATATTTTGAATTGTTCAATTTATTTTTTATTGTAGCAGTATATTTATGCACTGAAATATAACTTTTCACAATAAATTTTTTGGTCCATGAATCATGACTACCAAACAATAATCATGGACAACCATCTGCATATTTTACCCTCATCTAGTTGGTTCATTAACAAACTTGTTCAATTCTACATGTTCTTGAATTGCATACCTAATAATAATTTTCCTGAATTACTTAAAATTTTCAAAATATAAATCAATTTTATAACTAACCTAAAAGTAGGATCAAATACAATTTTTTTTTTAGGTCTTTTTGCTCTTCTTATTTTTTCCACTTCTTGTAGGTTGTTGAACCTCATCTTCAACATAAACATCTACATCAGTGTCTATTTCAAAGATAGATTCTTTATCTGAATCAAAATATGGCTCATCACCATCAATCTTATTCTGTAAAGTACGTTTTTTCTTGAATAAATACTCATCATATTCAATGTTAACTCTTTTTTTGCCTAATTTAATCCCTTCAGCTATAGGACCTCTTTCTTTCTTTTTTTAATTTGACAGCTCTCTTACCTTCCCTCAAAGTCCTAACCTCCTCATTAACATCACTGTCATATTCATTATCAATTTCATCAAACAAATCTCCATAATTTGAATCTTCACTATTTTCACTTGCACTTTTCCAATCAGATTCAATAATTGAAACATTTGATGCAGTAGCAGCAGAAGCCTCATCTAGCTTTTATCTAACACCAGCAGAAATTTCATCCACCTTCTCTCCAATACCTATAGAAATTGCACTAACCTCTTCTTCAACACTAGTAGAAGCCTCACCACCCAACTTTTCACCAACACTAACAGAAAATTTTTTAGTTTATGCAACCTATTCAAATTCTAAATTCTGACTATCCTCATATGTTTGAGCAGATTCTTTATCAATGGAAGCACTACATTCTCTATTCACATCGATTACATATTCAAGGGCAAGGGGGACCACAACAGCTTTTTCAATTAAATGTGACACAAATAATTCAATAATATCTTCATTTTTTAGTTAGGTACAATATTCAAAATATTCCTATCACATATAAAATTAATCAAGTGAGAAGACTTAGGTGATCTAATATAAATCATACAAGAGGAACGATTATATTCAATTTCTATGACATATCCTACAAACTCAAAGTAAGAGAATTATCAATATCTACATCAAAACAATTTGTAACATTACCTCCGATGTATTTAATTTAAAATTTTTATTGTAAAATTTCTTCATGGTGAAATCTTAATGTAATGTGCACAACGATCATTGTCAAGTTGCAAAAAAATCATAAGTATTAGCAAAAATTGAAAAATTCTAATCCCTTTGAAAAATGATTGGGTTAAAATTTTAGACTATGATAAATGAAAATATATCTTCAACATTTTAGTATTTGGGCACAAATACTCTGATTCAAGTGAAAAATTTCTTAATATTTTCAGTGTTTGAGCACAAATACTCTGAATTCACGATTATAATTTTCTTTTTAGGAGAAAAATGAAGAGAAATGACGGGTTTTCAATGAATTAGGGGTATTTAATTGAAGCCGATCGAATTTTACAAATGAATGGGTTGTTTAATTTAATATTAATCAAATCTAATTTAGTAGGGATCGATTTTTTATATGATGTTATCAATTAAAAAGTTTTTGGTCCTACAACAGTAAGCCTTGACCTGGTTGAATGCACGAGGGGAGGTGAAAATAATTAACTTTGAAGTTGTTAAGGGGGGTATATAAATTCTTGTTAAGTTTAAGTGCTAAAGTAAGTTATCGTGACAAGTTTAGGGGAGTTTGAATGTATTTTTTTCATTTTTAAATACTTAGATGACTTGTAATAATTAATTAGGGGTTATACAGTAAAATCATGAATGAAGAAGCTGGAGCAGACATATAGTAAACTTACGGTTAAAACAATTGAAGTAGACATGTCAAAAATATTTATTTTTTTGTATTAAATATTATTTTTTTAATACGCAAATGACTTATAATAATTAATTAGGAGTGATACAGTAAAATCACAATTGAAGCAAGAGAAGCAGGCAGAACAAGCAGACATGTGTGTCTACTACCTACTTCAGTAATGAATATTTATATTCATCGTGACACAAATAGAATTAGATAATCATTCATTAAAATAATTTTAGTATTTAATTATTGTGATTTATAATACTTTTCCATCTATTTCAATTCAAGTGACACTGCTATAATTTCGGCAGTCAACAAAATATTTTATATTTTTTAATTTTTGTAAGTTGTTAATTATGCAATTTATAGTATTTTTTACATAATTTTTCAATAAGATATGAATAATCTCTCTGTCATAGTTTATGTGGTAAAGATAAAATTTTGACAGTTAATTAAATTTTTTAATATTAAGTTCTTAATTATTGTGATTTACAATATTTTTTTAATCTCATTTTTAAATAATATATGTTGTTTTATGTCTTGCTCTATCTCATCCCAATTTATGTGGCACTAATATAATTTTGATGGTCAATGAAAGTTTTTATATCATTTTGTGTCTATTTTATCTTTTTATGAAATATTATTAATTTTTTAATGCTTAAATGACCATAATAATTAATTAGAAGTGATATAGTAAAATCACAATTAAAGTAGCGAAGCAAACATGTCTTAAATAACTTCTAATAACTACTCCCTCCATCCCATTTTACTTGTCCCAAATTGGGATGACACAACAATTAAGAAAAATAATAAATAACATGGCTAGTTTACCAAAGTACCCCTATTAAATGATATTTACATTTTAATTTAAAGAAAAGATAATTAATGCAAAGGATAAAACATGGAAAGAAAAGTTTTTCTTATCTTGATAAGTAAAATGGGACATCAACTTAGCCAATTTGGGACGGGTAAAATGGAACGGAGGGAGTAATTAGAAATGATATAGCAAAATTACCATAAAAATGCATGTGAAAAAAAATTAAGTGAACCTCATATAAGTTCATATAACATCAAGAGTTAATTTATTATTTTATATCTATTTTATATTTTATTAAATATTATTAATTTTTAATACTTAAATGACTTATAATAATTAATTAGGAATAATATAGTAAAATTATGATTGAAACAGCTGAAGCAGACACGTAGAAATGTCTATACTACTTTTTAAATTGAATATTATTAATTTTTAATAATTAAATAATTTATAATGACTAATTAGAAATGATATAGTAAATCATGATTGTAGCAGCCGAAGCAGGCAGAACAAACAGACAGGTTAATTTCGTGCCTGCTGGAGCACCTTAACTCCCTCTTATAATGTCTAGTAATATGAAAATGGCCAAAAGCAAGCAGCTTGATATGCTTGCTTCTGGTCGAAGATATTTTTTTATTTTTTTTAATTTTAATTTATTCCATCTATATATATATATAAAAAGATTGTAAGAATGCTTATGTGGCACCTCTCTATAGACACCATTACAATTTTTCTTTTTTCTTTTTTTTTTGAAATTTTTCCCTATTTTTCAGCCATTATTTCTATTAAAAAAATAAATAGTTCAATATGTAATTCAATCTAATGCATAAATATGTATTCATTGCTGAAGTAAAAACTATTTTTCTCCATTGAAACTGTTCAAACTAAATTAATTACACAATTAAAGAAACTAGACATTTAAAAAATGAATGATGACATAATTAAATTTTATCAATTTCAAAACCCCCTCGTCTTCAATACCTTTTCATTTTCTTTACTAAATTAAGAAAATTAATGATGATTTGACAAACTCTCTCTATATATTATGCTATGGTGAAGAGATTTGAAAAGCAAATGCAATGGCTGACAAGTTTTACTTACTTAATGGCTAAATACATATACAGATTTCTTAACTATTTCACTTTTTCTGCATAGACACTTCAATTAAACCATCTACGTATTGGACCCTTGGCTTCTTCACAAAATGTGTCAATTGAGCCCAATTATTGACGTGGCGCTGACATGGCATGACATGTGTAATGCACTCTCCTGAAGGAGAGTGAGAAACCATTTTTAATTAAAAAAATTAAACATAAGCAATTCCAACCAATTAAAAAAAATACATTAAAGATTTTTTTTTTAAAAGGAAGAAAATAAACATCATCTTCTTCTCCATATCTTCTCTCCATCAATGGCTTCTTCAAAAATCATTCACATATAAGTTGAGTGACAAAGCATAATTAATCAAAAAATTCAACATAAAAATCCCCAACCAATTAAAAAAACACATTATAAAGAAATTAAAAAAAAAAAAGAAATAGGTATCATCTTCTTCTCCATATGTTCTTCACCATTAATGGCTTCTTTAAAAATCATTCATATATAATTGAGTGAGAAATCATAATTAATGACTTCTCGGTATCTTCTTCTCCATTAATGGCTTCTTTAAAAAACACATTGAAGAAATAAAAAAAAAATAACCATCAGTTTTTCTTAATAAGATACAATTTTTTTTT
>NC_061115.1:176369988-176460184 GCF_002878395.1 Capsicum annuum | reverse complement strand
TTTAATTATAAAAGCGACCACTTGTGGTCGCTTTAAAAAAAAAAAAACCGACCACATGTGGTCGGTTTTTTCCGATCACAATCTGTGGTCGGTTTTTCGTGGTCGGTTTATCAGTTTTTTTTAGTAGTGATAAAATATTTATATTTTATTTCTAAATTATATATAAATAATTATAATATATATATAAAATTTATCGATCGATTTAGTTATTTTCACGGTTTTATTTAAGTAAAATCATAACCAAACTAAATAGTATTGGTTTATTAAAATTTAAAAGCAAACCTAACTAAATCAAACCAAACATCATTTTTTTAATTGGTTTGATTCGATTTACGGTTCAATTTGATTGTTAACCAAACCCCCGATCACCCTACGTCTAATTATGCACTTTCAAAGTGAAAGTGATTACCGACCCACTAATGCCAAGTTTGTAATAAGAGGAGTAATAAGAGAGATTATCTTGTCAAAGATCACGTTTTTGTGTTATCCTTCCGTTACTGAATAAATTTCTTATGTCTTGTATTTTTTTCAATATATTTATGTATTATACTTTTTAAATATTAAATGCTAGCATAAACTTCATGTTTAGGGAAAAGGACACCACGTAACTTTTTTGAAAAATAATGGATAATAATGGCTCACGTTTCATTTTTTGGACAAAACTAACACGTCGGCTATTTTACATGCTATTTATTAGCCCTTTATTTTAATAAGCCACACGCTAAAGGAAAAGGGAGCCACATGCTAAAGGAATAGGATTTTGTGACTCTTCATTCTTTTCATAACCATTCTTCTTTCTTCTTTCTTCAATCTGTGATAGTTAAGAATCCAACAAAACTCATATCTCTTTTCTTCTAGTTCTTAAATTTTTTTATTAAGAAACCAACAAAACTCATATCTTTTTTCTTCTAATTCTTAATTTTTTCTATTTAGGTTATCTAAATTGAATTGAGTTTCTTCTTTTCATAACCATTTTTCTTTCTTCTTTCTCTTCTTTCTCCAATTTGTGATAGTTAAGAACCCACCAAAACTCATATCTCTTTTCTTCTAGTTTTTAATTTTTTCTATTAAGAGAACCCAACAAAACTTATATCTTTTTCATTCTAATTCATAATTTTTTCTATTTAGGTTATCTAAATTGAATTGAGTTTGTGAATTATGTGGGTGGATGAAAAACGAGATAGAAGAATGAAAGAAGAAAAAATATGCAAAATCTAGAGGTTGATCGGGATGGAAGAAAAGGGCTATTGTGTTGAAGCTAAAGTAATAATGGATAGATATATGTCGAAGAAATTTGAAGGAAATGAATTGGTTTTGAAAAAAAATGTGTTTTATGATTCGAGATTGCATAGGATTGATTATCTATGGAGATTTCTGAGAAATGAAAGTTTGTATATGATGTGTATAAAAACTGTATAAGAACTGTTTATTTAAGGTTTGTATATGATGTGTATAAAACTGTATAAGAACTGCATATTTGAGGTTTGTATATGATGTGTATAAAAACTGTATATTTGAGGTTTGCATATGATGTGTATAAAAATTGTATATTTAAGGTTTGTATATGATGTATATAAAAATTGTATTATATAGAATATATTTTCTATATATGATCTGTATAGAATTTGTATCATTGTTGTATAGAATATGTATATCGATAGGATGTATATAAACTGCATAAATATTGCATAGAGTTTGTATCTAAATAATTATTTTACATAAATAGTGTACAAAATGTGTATAACCTCTTGGCAAAAATAAAAGACACGAAAATAGTTTTAAAACATGTATGTGAGTCATTAAAATATGCTATTTAAAAAAATTATCTTTCAAAAAAATATAAAATTTTATTTGGTTACGACATTATAAATTAGTATTTGATTATTTTAAAAGAAAACTACAAAATTTTATTTGATTATTTTTTTTTATTGATAGTATTAAAAAAAATATACAGAAACATCAGTAAAAAAATGAGCACAACCAAAATAAAAGGAAAAAGGAAGAAAACACAACTACCAAAAAAATAAGAAAACAACAATGAAAAATAGCAAAAAAAAATATAATTTTTATACTTTATATAACAATAATAAAAGAAGCAAAAGAAGCAACAACAAAAGTAAAGCAAAAAAGATAAAATCATCAAATTTTTTTAAAAGTCAAAGTCAAAGAAAACGGTGAAAAAATAGCTAATTTTTTTTTTTTTTTTTTAATTCATGGCCATTTTCATAGCTTTATTTTATACGAAAAGGCTATTTTTATCCTTCTCCTTTATCTTTAGCCTTTGATCATTTGAAATTCATAAGGAGTATTATTATGATCCAAATCGAATATGCCCTTTCTATCTATGTTGTGGATCCTCTCCCCCTCATTCTTTTTCCTTCTAATTATCAGATAATTCATTTACCTAACTAACAGATATTTTATTATTGAAAAAATATATACATTAGCAAGCTAAAATTCATAATTAAGTTAAATAATAATATTTTTTAAAAAAAAATATACAACAAAAATAACAATATTTTATCGGAGTCAAGCCCCTACAGCTTGTTATAATTATCATGTGTAATTTCTCCCCTTTTAAGGCTTTGCCTTTACACCCTCCCCCCCTTTATTTTTATTTCATCTCTTTCTTATTTTTCAATTATTCTCCTATATTTTAAATTTCAAATTCTGCTATATTTTTCAAGCTTTCTACACAAAATCGTGTTCCGCAAAATTAGGTAAACATTGATTTCAGTTCTTGCATGTCATTTCTTCCCCAAAATTTATTTAGTTTGTATTATGTATATATTACTATTGTCATCATCTTTCATTCTTTAAACTTTTGTTTTTAGAATTGTGGAGGTTTGCTTTAATGACAGAACACAGACTACGTAGAAGATCTAATAGGGTATATCAATTTGGTTTCCGATAATTCACCATTCTTTAGTATTGAACTTTCTCAAGTTGAAAATACAAATGCAGTATATACGCTTATACAATCATCAAAATTAGTAAGCATTGAAAAGGTGAGAGCGAGACATTGTAACGATCCAGAAAAGGTTAACAAATCGACATCGTAACAATCTAGGGAATATGTATTTAATGTTGTCTTGTGAATCAAATATATTTACATGTTACTATTTAAAGTAATTAGCAAAAAGTTATTATGTGCCTTCTAATTAATTGATCTAATTTGCTATTTGTGATCTTTTCTCCAATCTAATTACCACCCATTTGGCAACCCCTTGTTGTAACTATCTTACATCCTTAATTAACGGTGGGAGACAAGTCTTGAAAATAAAATTAAATTTAATAAAGTATTTTTTTACCTCAAAAATACTACTGTTCAACACAAATTTGAATTAATCAAATTTTTTTCTTTTTCAAAAAAGGATACTCGTCTTCTCAAGATTAAAATTGGTGATATGCCTCTTTCCCACAAACAGCACGCTTTCACCTCAGACCAGAGGACCTAACACTGTATATTTTGAACGAAGAATAATGACACTTGATAAGGAAATGAATATTTAATTTTTTTTTAAAAAAAAAATCGACATTGGCTTTCTAGATAGAGACAAATGAATATAGTTAAACAAAGAACTCTTTCTTTTCCAAATTTATTTTCAAATATATTATAAGAATGTATAAAAGATATTGTAAATAATTATAATTGGCCAACTGCCTACTTAATTAATTATGAAATTGTCCCAAGAATGATGTGAGTTGGTCTCGTCGGTTAAAATTTATACGCATCCGGTGTATGCACCAAGCTAATACATGTATGTGATGTGTTTGAATTTAGAGTTCATGTTACATAACTATGATTAATTAATAAATATTTTACTTAATTTAATTACTTCTCTATAATAAAAAAATCTTAATTTAATGTATATATCGGATGCGTGTAAGTTTTCACCGTCTCATTATGATGAGTTAGAGACAATAAGCTGGGATTGTAGGTGTAAAGGTTGTTTATTACTATATTTTTTCCATCCATTTTTACTTGCTTGTTGTTGCCTTGGTATATATTTTAAAAATAATAAAGAAAAAATAGATAAAATATTTATTGAATTTTATATAAAATAGTAGAATAGCTTTATTATATCACTCTTTGATATGATAAATTTAATATTTTAAAAAATACATTGAGTGATGTTCTAAAATTAATGGCCCGTTTGGCCATAAATTTTTTTCTTTTTTTCCAAATTTTTTTCACTTTTTTTAATTTTCCAAAAATTGTGGTGTTTGTCCATGAAATTCCAGAAAATTATTCCGGAGTTGGATTCCAAAAAGTGAAAACAACTTTTTGTTGTTTTCATAATTTTTCACTCCAATTTTTTACTTTCATTATTATTATATATAACCCAATCTTTAAATTTTTACACAAATACCTCTTATAACTACAACCACCAAGAAAAAAATAATTATTTGTTTTCTATGGTACAACATCATTTTTAATTGTTAAAGATATTCTAATCTCTTTTTCTTCTTTTAATCAAAATTTACTAACGTGAATTAAAAAGTAATAAATGGCAATCTATGGCGGAAATATATCAACTTTGTTTTGAATGAACTATATTATAGAAATATAAGGCCTAATACATTATGTTATTTAAAAACGAGAAATTTAATATTTTTCTTGTCATTCTAATTTTCTGTATATGTCATATAATGGTTATGACGATTTTACTAAATTATTAAAAAGTGGTCAATAAAGTCGCATATCAAACATAACGTAACGATCCATATTGACGATAACCTTATTTTGGTTTTATGGATTTTGAACAGAGACGAGTGTGGTAATTAGCTTAACAAAAGTTTGTTCTCTTTACCCAAAAAAAAACATATATATTCAAGGAAAATTAGTATCATCAATAAAGAAAAAGCAAAAAATTAGCACTAATCTATTCAGAAATAATTCATTCGTAATTTTTAAAAAAAAAATCAAATTCAATAAAATAATTAATTCAAGTGAAAGTAATCAAGAATTTTTATCAACAAATTTAAGAATATATAAAATATATTTATATCCATCAATCATATTTATCAAAATATATTTTCTCTATTCAATCGATTATGGTTAGATAAACTTATTTAGCTCATGTTTGTGATATTTTTATTCAAATTTTAGAAGAATAACAAACATAATAATTAGTTTGTTGTTAATTATTTTATCAATTGAAGACATATAAATTATTTTCTCAACATTTGGTTGTATGCTAGTAGGTAAATTAGTAGTTGAGCGATTTTGATAATTTTTAAAAGTTGAGGGTATAAAATCATATTTAAAAAAGATTTTTCAAAAATCTAAAAAAAAATTTCAAAAAGAAATGACCAAACACAACTACAATTCCAACTTCATCTTCAACTCCAACTCCAACTCCGAAAAAAATAATTTTTATGGCCAAATGGCTACTAAGATGCACGTAAATACATGAAGAGTAAAGAGGATATATTAGCCAAATCACATTCAGAATTGAGTTTTTCTTAAAAAATGTGTAAAATCTATATATGTCAACTATTTTGAGAAAAGAAAGTAATATTTAATAGTAAAAATAAAAATAAACAAATAATAAATTATTTATTAATTTTTCAAATTAAACTAATACTATCGAACATTTATATTTAATATATGGACAAATAAAAATAAATAGATGAAGTGCAATATGTATTTATTAGTATTATTATTTTCGTAGTGATGATGGAAGCCATCTTCCAGATTTTGTGACTTTTGCCCAATGTGATGAGGGACAACTAAATCTACCATCTAAATGGGGATCACAATTGAAAATGAAAGGATCAACATAGTAAAAGTCCAGAACCAAAGTATGCCCCACGATTAAAAAAAGTGTACAACGTTTTTTAAATAGATTTTGCACTTATTAAGTGCACAATTTCTATTCACTTTTATGGCTGACATTTAAAATATTTATTATTATATATATGTATTTGTATATAAAAAAAATTGTAGTATGAATACGATAATTTGTTATAAGCATATATGATTTTTATTTTATTTTATGTTTTTAAAGGGTAATCTATTTAAAATATAACAATAATAATAATAATAAAATAAATTTCCCTTTAAAAACATAAAATAAAATAAAAGCATAAATAATAATAATAATAATAATAATAATAATAATAATAATTGTTATAAGCTTTCAAACTAAATAGTTTCACCATAATACAACCACATGATTTTAATTTCACCAAATGATGTGGTACAACGAATGGAGCTGCTCCTCCTTTAACCAGAGGTTTCGGGTTTGAACCCTAGGTATGAAAAAATTCTTGGTAGGGAGCGCTTTCCCCCGAATGGGACCCTACGCGGCGCGAATCAGAATTAGTCGGACTCCAATGCAGGTATCGGACACCGGATGAAAAAACAAAAATAAAAACACATGATTTTAATGTAAACCAAACTAAACTAATAAATAATTTCAATAAATATACTTTTAAAATATTAAATTTGATTATTTAAAGTTGCAAAGACAGCTTACAAGTCATTCAAGATAAATTCACTGGAGGTATGAATCAATATTGAAAGGTAATTATTTTTTTTCTTCTTAATTCTATTCCCCCCCATCCCCACCCCACCCCCCTTTTTTGTCTTTGTAACAATTAAAATGAGATTAATTATAATATTGTAAGAATTTAATTAGATTTTAAGGGCCAAGACATAAAAAATAAAATAAAGTGTAATTAAAAAAAAATGCACATAGCTAATTACAAACTATTCTATTTTTTAAGTGTGGTTTTTAATTCTATTGTTACTTTGTAAGATAAATCTATTAATCTAAATAATCTTATTGAATAAAATAATGATAAATAATTTTATTATATTATTTCATTGCCTTTTAAAAATTAGAAAAAAAGATTACTGTGATAATTTAAAAGTGGATGGCTTTTTATATGATAAATAAATAAAAGAGTGATTTATGTGTGATAAAATTTAAAGTTAGATAATTTATATTAATAAAAAAATAAAAAAAAATGTATGATAATTTTTTCACCCTATTTTATTCATGTTATTTGATTTTTTGTAAATAAATTAAAAAAATAAAAAAGTATGACATTCCAAGAAAAAGTGAAAAGGATAATAATTACACGGAACCCATAATGTGCACTTGTCAAATAATGAAAAGTTTCACTCAAATATGACATCACACACATCATCCGCCATAAAATTTTTTCGTGTTAAGAGTATTTGTACTTTAACAGAGAAATACTATTATATTCGTCAAAATACAACATCATACATAGACGATTCTCTTTCAACGACACAAAAGGTAAATGAATATCGTTAGATTACATATCATACTAATGCTCAAAATTAGCTTTAAGATCCTTTTGGCCTTCAGCTTCTTTTGTTGTTTGTTAGTCTTCTTCAACAAGCCCAAAATCACAACAATCCATTGATTGTACAAAAAAGTGAACAATATAAATAAATGGATTGTGCACTAAAAAAGTGCACAATAAATAAATAAATAAATAAAATAAAAATGTCATGCATAAAAAGTGAATAGTGATTGTATCCTTAATAAGTGCACAATCTATTTAAAAAACATTGTGCACTTATTACAATCTATTTTTAAAAGAATCGTGCACTTATTTAATGCACAATTCATAAAAAAACGAATTGTGCACTTAATAAGTGCACAATCCATAAAAAAATGAATTGTGCACTTAAAAAGTACACAATCTAAGTTTGACTTTTTCTTACACCGTGAATGGATTTACCGTTAAAATAGTAAGGCATTGTGCACTTAATAAGTGCACAAAGCCTATTTTAGTATTTTTTTTATATGACGTAGAATGGTTCATTTTTTAGTTGCAGGGCATACTTTGGTTCCGGACTCACATAATAAGTACCATGTAGGTTAAAATTAAATGACATATAACAGGCAAATAAATATTTTTTAATCGTAATTGACAATAAAATATCTTAATTCTAAGAATGCATATCTAAACACCTTAAATTATTTTTACTTTGCCAGTTGGACATTTCAATTTATAAAGTAATCATCTACGTATATTCAAAATTTACGTGCCGCATCAGTATTGGATCTCAATGAGACACAAAAGAAACGACTTGAGATGTCTATTTGGGCGTTTTCAAAGTCGAGTATTTAATTATCAATTAAGACCAAGTTAAAATATCGGTCAAATACATCGCCAACCCTCTAAACTTGACACCATCTTTCACTTAGTTACCCAACTACACATTGTTCATTTAAACACAAGTAACGGTGTCATTTTGATACCTTTTCTAACCACCTAATATACAAAGTGTGTGTAATACACAAGGTATAACAACCAATTAAAAAAAGACATGTAGCATTTTCATATAAAATAATAATTTAAAATAAATTATAATTTTTTTTTTTTACAAAAAAAAACAGCTAACCCCTAACCTTTTATCCTTTCTTCTATTTCAAATTTTCCGACAACTAATTATACCCCCTCCCCCTTCCTCAGTATATTACTTCTTTTTCTTTTTTCTTTCTTTCGATTTTGTTAATTTAAATGAATATGTCAAAACTGCTTCAAACTTCGACAAAGTAGTGGTGGCCAGAATATGATTTCTAGAGAAGAAAGGAATGCTAGTATGATAAAAATTCTAATTGATAAGGAGCCTATCAATTCGAATTTATAAATTAGGAGTCCAAACCACAAATTACAGAATTTGATCAGAACTAAAACGACTTTGATGGAGCAATCCCAAAATTATTAATGTCAATTGAATTCCAAGGGTAATGATAATGCCTTGAGATCAAAAGTCCCATCAATGAAGAAGTTTGGTGATATCGGCGAAAACAATTACAATTTGGTGATACCGACGGAAACAATTACAACGTCCATGGCAATGGTGATGTTGATACTCGGGTTCATAGAGTGTGGAGGAAAAAAATAATAACGAAAAAGATGAAAAAGAAGCATAATTTTTTAAATTTTCTTTTTTTTGGCTAAATAAGAAGTTCACCCGCTGATTTTGAGTGACTTATACAGGGGCGGAGCCACCTTATACCAAGGGTGGTCAGATGAACAATCTTCGCTGAAAAATTATATCGTGTATATGATAAAATGCTATTTTATTTGGTTAAAAATAAAGGTTTGAACAACCTTACCACATCTGAGGGATGTAGCTTAGTGGTAGTAGGTGTTCACTAAAAGCCAAAGGGTGGGTTGACTTCTATTTTAGTGAACACCCTTGCTGAAATTTCTAGCTCCGTCACTGGACTTATAAGCATCATGCTATGTTAGCGTAAAGTGTCAAAACAACATAGTAGGACATTATTTTAGGTGTTTAAAATAAACAATGACTAGTTAAAGTGTCAAAATAAAAGTGTATGTCAAGTTAAAGGATTGACGATGCGTTCAACTTAAAATATCTATAATTATATCATGTCTTAAATGTGCGTGTCATGATTTGATTTTATATAAAGTTCTAAAAATAAAAAAAGGTCATAGTATTTGTATTGTTATAAAAGTTTTTCATTTAAGTGTAGTATAAAAAGCTTAAGTTAAAAATTCTAAAATATGAAAATGTTTTTGTTTTAAACGGGCTAATTAAGAAATAATGTCACGTTAATTAGGACGGACGAGGTATTTTTGTTGCCATTTTATAGGTTTTGATTGACATTTCTTTATATTTTAAAAATTCTTAATTTGGATTTGTTTTATTTTTTTGGATATACTATAAAAATATCATGACATAGTCAACGAAAGTAAAAAAAAATAAAATTAAAGAATCTCAATGTATTTATCTAAATCTTGAGTGATAGAGTTATTTGACATTTTATTAATAGATAATAAATATATATCCGCTAAAAAAATTAAAATATACATAAACTGATTTGAACACTGACAACATGTGTTTAAGATAACAACTTCCAGACGTAACAGTTTTGGTATATGCCAAATTAATGAGATTGGGCGTGTAAAGTTGGTTTATTCATTAATATTCACTATCAATTCAAGATTGTGACTTTTCCCTATGCGGCAAAGTGACAACTATTCTTAGAAAGAAATTCAGTTTGAAAGGGAAAGGAATAATAATAGTATTTCCTATATTTAATTTTTACGACATTATATTCTCATATTATTAATAAATAGAATGTATACTTTATTTTAATTAATATTGTTTTTATTGCTATAGAAATATTCTAATATATTTACATTTCAAGTTTTAGAATAACTCTTGATATGTATCAAAAAGAACTTTCTAAACCTCTGCTATTAATAAAGGAAAATGTTTAGAAATAACAAACTTGACACTTTAATTAAGCGCTTCGTAACAATAAGTTGCTGATTATCCGAAATAGCAACTTGTATTTATATTTTAGAATTTTTTTTACCAACAAAATACATATACAAATATCTGCACAATGCTTTTTTTTCTCCACTCTATTGAGATAAATGCGGGACCGAATATCCTAACTACTACAATAACGTGTCCATTTTAAAATTGAAGATTCAACTTCCATAAAAGATGCTTATTCAATGGGTATTAATTACAAGAATACATACTTTCATTTCAATAGCTCAATTCAAATCTAAAAAAGTTTTAATTTGTATTGTTTTTTCCTTTCATCAGCTTCAAAATCAGTCATAATTTCATCTATCAAATTGAAATCATTACAGAGTTTAATTGTTGATACAAGTATGAAAAATATAATATGTATTTCTAAAAAAAATTGTCATAAGAATTGTTTAAGTATTCGATAAATCCTAATTGAGCTTGAATTCTAGTGCATAAGTGAAATACAAAAGATTGCGACTTTCATTCTGTTGATATATATTTTGTTCTTGTTCGTAATTAATTTGCATTATGTATTCTGGTGAAGTTTTGGAGATTTTAATTTCGTACTTATATTAATTAATCAACAATAAAAGTTTTTTCATTGTGATTATATTTCATATCCGTCTCAAAAAATTTCAATTTTGATTGAAATTGAATACATGTATTTTGAATATACTAGTTTTTAGTACGTGCTTTGCACGTGCATATATGTGTTAGTCAATAAAAAATGTATTATTCTATTTACTTATCTCACGTGAACAAAGTTTCTGTTTAAACAAAAAAAAAGATAAAAACCTTAACTTTTTCACCACATAATAGTGAACTATCATCTTCTTCATTCATCGACAACACCACTTGTTTCGTCCAATACTTCAATTAAAAGAAAAGATATAAGAAATTGTCAAAAGAGGAGAATTAACTGCCGATTATTGATTTCTAGTTGTACACTTACATAATTAAAATAACTTAATATCGACAAATTTCATCTTACGTACACTTCAATCATGAAGTGGTTCTATAAAAATAGAACACTAAAAATGCACAATATTTACTTATGTTTAAAGTGCTAATAAGTTAGTCTTTGAGCCCAACCCTCAGTTAGAACCTTACAATTCTAGAATTCATCAATGTGTTTTATTTCTTATGAATTACTACTACGTAATTAACTTTAAGAATAATTAGGACTTAAAATTGAAGCTTGATTAGCATCAAAAGTAGAATCCCTTGTAAATTCTTGTTCGTTATAAGACCACTTCTCTGTTTCCTCCTTAAGCTAGCATGTCTA
Source organism: Capsicum annuum (assembly GCF_002878395.1). NCBI lineage: Eukaryota > Viridiplantae > Streptophyta > Magnoliopsida > Solanales > Solanaceae > Capsicum > Capsicum annuum. Next base: position 176,448,611 of record NC_061115.1, on the reverse strand, counting down.
TTTAACTCTTAATCAGTAAGTCATCTTAATCACATGCTTCACATAGATCCACCTTCACCTGCACAAGAATATTAAAGAAACAATCAATAATAAGTTATATACATTTTGTCATACACCATTTGAAGAAGGTAAGACAGCCTAATAACTTTATGAAGACAACAAACATACATATTGATGAGAGGAAAGTAAAAAAAAAAAAATATTATTCAAGAAATAATCGATATATATATAAAGGAACAGTATTATTTATAACTTCGTAGAATTATTAATTATATCACAATTTAATTGTCAATAGTGTGCCAAAATAAGTTAAATAGTACCATATTTTGACACATCATAATGCTACAAAACCTAGACCTACCTAACTGCATATTGTGACAAGTTCGTAAAGTCATTGTGGCTATCTTAGTTTGGTATTCTCATGATAATTAGACAATTATGTGAATGAAAATAATATTATCCTTATATGTCCCTTAATAATTCTTTTTATATTACAAAATCAAAGAGCCAATGAAACATATGATACTCATAAACCCCTTACTCATATAATCAACAAATCGATACATGTTATAATCATAAGCCCCTTAATCATATTTCTAAATACGACATATAATACTCAGACTTAACGCGGAATGTCTTGTACACTAATTAAAATTATTAAACTCAAATAATTATATGTAATTTTTCATAATACTAATTAAAAAAAGGCCGTAGAAAAATATACTTACAATAATACTCGTGAGTTGCGCCTTCATGAAATACAATTCTTCCATCGTTTCTCGCCATAATAAATTTATGATCACTCAATATCAACCATTGAAGTGAATACTTGTTTCTTTCCATTCGAAAAATAATATAAATTGGTGTCTCTCCCATATTATTTCTCTCCCAAATACGTTTAAAACCTCTGATTTATGGGAGCAACATCATAACCATTTGAGACAAAAGACGAATGACTTGCTCAGGAATACTACCGGAAATATTGTAGAATGAGTTGGCCATAGCAAAAGGAAATATTTTATCACCATTCATAAACCATAAGGGACATGAACTAATATAATATATACAATTAGGTTTAAGGACATATTAGGTTTATACGTACTTGAATTGCACGAATGTCCCTGAACACGTTTAAGCTTAAAATAACAATTATATGTAGCACAATAAAAAATAATGTAAATACAATTATGCGTATGACATACAAAATAAATAAATAAATACAAAGTAAGAAAACATGAATAAATTCAAAAAGATTACTTGAATCAAAACTATAATAAGACTCAAAGTGGAAATAGAAGAAGTCAAAAATTTAACTCACAATTGATAACTTTGATAAGTGTTCTCTTATTGATTAAATTTAAGTTAAATATTTAAAGTTAACTAAATTTCACTTAACTAAAATGCAATGGAACATGATATAGCACGTAACCTTCTAACCTTACAACCTTCCAACTTTTCAAGGTAATTTCAATACAAATCCTTAGCAGGTATGTTATTGAATCTGGATAATTTGTCATGACCTCTCTATAATTCTATTATGCACGCGATATATGTGTTTCCACACGTAATATCTAATTTGAGGGAAAAAAGATGAAAATATAAAATATTGTTAAATACTCGAAATCACAAAAATTATAACATAACTCCGACACTGGTACGAGTCTGATGAAAATTCACTTTTGTTTCTTCATGCAGTACTACAATTCGACCATATGCATGGAAATAATTTTTTTCAAAATAAACAGAAATTTCAACATACTAATTTGTGCAAACTTAAACTAATTCTACGATTTAGCTTTTACTTTTTACATGATGTTTCTTTCAGATGTTATAAGAAATGAACAAACAAACAAATATGGTTGATGGATCATCACTTTCTCGTTTGTCATGCAATATCTCTTTCCCTTGCCGCCAAAGGATAAGAGAGACACATCAATTAGAACCACATTTGTGGTACAGTTATTTTTCTTTTCTATATTTAAAATCTTTCCTTATTTTTAAAGTCAAATCCTTACAAAATCATTGATTACATTCTTATTACGTACTTAAACTTTTAATTTTTTTTAAACTATCAAATATTATTAAAATCAAATTTTGTTGATTTAGAATTCTTAAACTAATGAATCGAAAAACCTTCCGCTTGAGTTAACAAACAAAAGTTAACATGAAGTTTAATTTAATGGAACTCAATTGAAATACAAAGCACAACCTCTATAAATGCTATTTTATACAAAAGAGAACTAATGCTCGTGAAAATAGCCAATGAAGAACCTTATTATTAACCAAGATTAAAGCTTCCCTGAACATATACCATAAAATAGATATATAAAACTTACTAACCTAATTACTCAGATATTGAAGAATAATCAAGATTATATGAAAAAATCCTCAAAACTGACCAACATTCATCTAACATATGTAAACTATAACAAAATAATATGATAATAGAGATATCAAAATAATACAATTAAATCTAACCTATATACGAATTTTTTTCAAAGCACAACTGAACATTCGTCGACCACCTGTATTAAGAAGAAAAAACAACAGATAGTAATCGATCAAAAACTACAACAAAAAAAGCATACGAAAGTAATTGTAGACTCACTTATGGTTAATAGCTTCTTATGAGCTCGTCTAGGAATAACATTCTTGAATGAAAATTCTAATACAAAAGTGAAACCAAGTGTAGCAAAAGTGACCATAGAAGAATCAACATTATGAGGCTTTTTATAGAAGTAGATGATTCATAAACTAAAAAGGACACTAATTAACTTTTTGCAGAATTTTTCATATATTTAATTTTTTTTCATAAGTTTAAAACTTGCACTCACGTAAAGGAAAGAAATCTTCACTAATTAACTTTTAGCAGAATTTTTCATATATTTAATTTTTCCCCATAAACTTAAAACTTGCACTCGCGTAAAGAAAAAATATCTTTCAATTATTTAGTAAGAAATTTATTTTTTTGGTATATTTATTTTTTCAAAGCACAACTGAACATTCATCTACCACCTGTATTAAGAAGGAAAAACAACAGATAGTAACCGATCAAAAATTACAACAAAACAAGCATACGAAAGTAATTATAGACTCACTTATGGTTAATAGCTTCTTATGTGCTCGTCTAGGAATAACATTCTTGAATGAAAATTCTAATACAAAAGTGAATCCAAGTCTTAGCAAAAGTGACCATCGAAGAATCGACATTATGAGGCTTTTTATAGAAGTAGATGATTCATAAACTAAAAAGGACACTAATTAACTTTTAGCAGAGTTTTTCATATATTTAAATTTTTTTCATAAACTTAAAACTTGCACCCACGAAAAGAAAAAAAATCTTCACTAATTAACTTTTAGCAGAATTTTTCGTATATTTAATTTTTCCCATAAACTTAAAACTTGCACTCGCGTAAAGGGAAAATATCTTTCAATTATTTATTTGAAAATTTATTTTTTTGGTATAATAATTGGAGGAAAAAGGTGAAAAGACGATTTTATCTAAATGAGAGAGTTTTAATGAAGGGCAAAAAGTTCAAATCAATTTTTTAAGGGTTTTCATACTTTTAATATATTATAGATATAGATTTATAGAGTTTGCTGATTTTATTATTTTATTCAAAATTTATTTTATTAGGTTCAGAAAAATTCAATTCAGATTGAACTGAATTATGTATTTTTAATGTACTTGAATATTTTGATCAATTAAATGTGTAATTTTGAATTTTGGTAACGATATTGATGAACTAGAGATTAACAATAGGGAATATTCTTTATTCTTGTAAAGCACTCTGGGAGATGGACACATGAACAAAACTATGATGAATACCTCACAGACACTATATTATCGAGCACAAACGCATCACATAACAACCTATACGATCTTTTAACATCTTGTATTAATGTATATTTGAGTTATAAAAGTATTCAAATTGAATATAAAATTACATGTAGTGCAGGGCAAATACATATGCATAATGACATGAGTGTAAAGGTTTATATTTTACAAAAGAAGGATATCAAGGAGATGAATTGTCCGCCTTTATATGTAAGTATTGTAGACACGTAATTTTGTCCCTCCCGAGAGTTTGTTTTTACCCATGTACCCTCAATTTATCGTAGACCTTCCCCCATGTGATAAATTCAACACAAAAATAAATTCAACAATTTTTTAACAACCTTGACACTTCACCCTAACAAAAATAACAACCTATCCACCCCATACCCTACCCCATATACCCCACACCCCTCAACTCACCCCCTAATCCCCCTAAAGTCACATTTTTTCTCCCTTTTAACATGTACACATACACAACTACATAGACATAGACTCCATAATTCCATTCATATGCATATTCTACCATTCCAGTGAAGACGCCTCCCTCACTAACAATACACAACACACAGACGCATAAGACACTCACCAAAAATACTCAAATTGACACACAATTTATACTCCTCCATTCCATATGGGATAGACAACACACAATACACTACACATAGAAATAGATAGATACGAAGAATGATGTGAGAGCGAATTGAGAGAGAGATAAAGATCGAGAGAGAGAAATTAAGAGAGAAAAAAAGAGAGCTGACCGGGGACAAAAAATAGTAAAAAAAGGGAAGAAAACAGACCGGTCATGGGGTTTTCCCGGCAAAAATTTGCTGGAAAATAAAAGACTACTAAAAGGAATTTCACAATTTAAGCGGGTTGAAACTGAAGCTGATATACCCAATATGACTTGACCATTCAATCAAAAAAACTTTTGAGGTCCAATTCTATTAACTCTATTTTTTTTACTTTCAATCTTAATGTGGTATGTTGACGTTGTGCTTGCGTGACTAATATATGGTTGGTGATTTGATTTTTGATAGTATGTTTGAGGAACTAAAATTTATCGTGGCTTGATTGCTTGGTTTCATTGCCAAATCAATTAATTGTATGATTAGGAATACGTGGGACGGAAATTGAAAATTGATAAAAGTGTATGTTGATAGTTTTGATTCATAATGCGAGGAGTTTGACTAATTAGTTGTTTGCTATTAATTTACACCCGATAGTATCATGTTTTAGGCCGAGAATTGATAGGTAAATTTTAGGTTCGGGGTAGGCAAAGCATAGGAATTGTGATTGTTAAATGTTTGAATGTGCTGAATGACTTTTGCTTCATTGCTTTTGAATTTCTTATATTCATTTGGCTGGGGAATGCCCCGAGAAAATTATAGTTATTCATCGGGAAATACCTCGAAGTATCATGTATGCAAAGGAGGTTCTTGATCAAGACCCGAGGCATCGGGTAAATCATTGGAGCGTAGTTTAGGATTAGTGTAGATTAGCGTAGGTTTATATTTCAGTACCTTTCTATTTTGGATCTGTAATAAATTGGACTAGACATTATTTTGACTTTGTTTATTTTCTCATTGTGTGTTTCATTTAGTTTATACATCTCATAGTGTCTACTAGCCGAAATACTCCGAGAAGCGATTGTGGTCGAACCACAAAATCGAGGGGTGCCTAATACCTTTCCCTCGGTCAACAGAATTCCTTAATCGAAATCTCTGTTCGTGGATTAATTTTAAAGAGTCAAATCATTTTGGAAAAGGATTTTCCAAAGGAGACTTCGCATACCAGATTTATGCCAAGTGGTGATTTTGAGTTTTGATTGTTAAAAGTCTTTTTTCGAAACAAATCTTTGTTCTTTTGTCACTTAATAATAAAAACCCTTTCAAACTTAAAATCTATATCTTTTTGATTAAAAAAAGGGGGTGTGACAGCTCTAGCGACTCTGCTGGAGATTTTTCAGAATTCGAGCTTATTTTTGAAGTTGTATTGGCTTAGTTTGACATTATGGATGTATAAACATTGTTTGTGTTATCGTTTCTATTTGTTTATCATTGTTGAGAGTCTACGTGCTATGTGTTTACAGTTTTTCTCTTATGTGCTACCGCTTTATATCTGTCATTATTTGCATAACCCGAGTTAATTTTTTTCGCAACAAATCCGTTTTACATGTGTGTACCCGACCTCTAATTGAGTCACCTTTATTTTAGGAGGGGGAGCCGTTGGGTGTATGGAGTAGGTGGAAAGCTGTCGCAGCCACTATCGACCATACACTTCCCTGAACAACCTTGTTAGTGGACCCCAGCCTAGGTCAGCCTTTAGGTCATGCTTATCTACATCATATTGAGACCTAGCGGGACTCACTTGATCCTTTGTAGGAGACTCACCCCTAAAGCATTCTTACATGCTAATTGTTGCATCTTTTATGTTAATAGGGTCATTTAATATACCGGTTTGGGAAAAACATGTGCTAGAATTAAAGGAGCGTGTATTTAGGTAAGGAAAAGGAGAAGAAAAAAGAGTTTCATAGTTTTTTTTTTTAGAGTTCTTTATGGCTTTTGTTTTCCACAATTCAAAAAATTCAATTTTTTTTTTTTACCTTTTGTACTCATTTTCTCAAAAAATAAAAACATCAAAAAGATTTTCCTTTGTCTCCTTTAGCAAGCATTCATAAATCGAAAATTTTAATTTTTTTTAATAGGAGTTTCTTATAAAGAAAATTCAAAAGATGATAGAAGTTTTGTACATTTTATATAACAAAAATACCAAAAAGATTTTCCTGTCATAATTGTTGGTGTCATTTTTATGTGAAGTATCAAATGAAAAAAAACCAAAAAATATTTTATTAACTTTGTTTATCGTCTGTTTGTGGTCGTGTCTCTTACGTTAGGGTTCAGTCAGTTATTTAATCTTTATTTGTCCAATCTGGATGAACTACGCACACCTGATTCTCCTCTTTTGGGAGTGAGATACATAGGCAGCCCTTTGTGGATTCGGTGATCTTATTTAAAAAATCCCAAAAGATTTTCTTCACTATTTATTTAGAGTATGTGTTTCAAAGAAAACTACAAAAAAATTTTTCTTTAATAGTTTCAATTTTTATTTTCGTATGAAATTCAAAATTGAAAACCCAAAAAGATTTTTGTTTGGTCATAATAGGTTTCATTTAGTATAGGAATCTGAAAAATTTAAATAAAGATTTTCTTAACTCTTAATTTAGAGTAGGTGTTCATATACATCTTTAAAAGAAAACCACAAAAAGATTTTTCTTTAATAGCTTCAAGTTTCATTGTCGTATGAAATTAAAAATAAAAAATTCAAAAGATTTTTCTTTGGTAATCACAGGTTTCATTTTGTATAGGGATTAAATGAATTTTTTTTTTCGTCAATTCTTTTGACACTTTATTACTTCCTTTTCTTCTAAAGTTTTAAGAAAAAGAAAGAAAGCTTTATTGGCCCTTTTGTGGCTAAACTTCATGAACTACGCACACCTGATTCTTCTCTCTCAGGAGTGAGATACGTAGGCGCCTTTTTTAGGTTCTGTGATCTTTCTAAAAGAAAAAAAAGAAGAAGTAAAAAGAGGTTTTGAAAAAGTATTGAACTTTAACACATTTGTTATTTCTTGTTCAGTTAGTTTAAGGTGGTTGGTTTGTGGCATTCTGGCTGGTCCTTTACATCATACCAAATCTAAAGAGGGTTTAGCTGTTCCAACAAGGATGTAGAGAGTGACCTCATGAATCAAACAAAAGTCAGAAAAATGGGAGTTTAAAGGAAGTAAATTTGAGACTAAGGCAACAAATGATGGAAATGTATCGAGCTTGGTCAGTAGGCTGCCTCCTCCTTCATTCTCCACTATTGACCCCGCAAATACCTTGAGATTTCCATCACAATTGTAAGCTCCATTTCCCAATGTTTTTGATGCACCATAACATGCCTCAGAATTCATTCCAAGCCAAAGGCATCCCAATGCTTCCATCACTCATTCTCTAGCTCTTCAGTATAAATCTACTACATTGACAAAACCACATACCGTTTGTGATTTTATTGCTCAACCTTTCACTGAGGCTTCCACTTTGTCTATCAATCCAACGATTGTGCTTCCCCAGTCCACTAGTGAATCCACAGTCAATAATCTTGATGATCATTACTATACTCTTGAGCCTAAAGTTAAGTTAAGTGGACCGCCAAAATTTCTTACCAAGAAGCTTAGCATGCCAGACTAGCCAGAGAAAATAATGGGGAAAGTGAAGAGTGTAGAAAATGATATGAAAAGTTCCCTGGGACTTGTGGTCTATGAAGATGTTTCATATAAAAACTAGGGTATGTTTTCTAGTGTTAACCTTCCTCCAAGCTTTGACACATCAAAATTTAGGGAGCCTGATGGACAGAAGGATTCTGTGAAACATTTGGGACGATATTGCAATCAATCAAGGAAAACTGAAGAAAAAAAGAAGGAAAACACACCTATTGTCATGCCAGGGACAAAACAGAGTTTGAGAGGTCCAACCTATAAATACTATCAGCCTCAATCCCGAGCTTACATATTAGATCCACATAACCACTTGCAACAAGGTTCCTTTCTCCAAAATTCAAGAAATCCCATTCCACTTCCTCAATATCCTTTTAACAATGCACAGTTGAATGCTCATCCGTCTTTTTATCCACAATGGCATGCACCTGTCCCTCAACATCATCCTCGACCTCCACAAATTTACCAAAGAACCTCTAAATCCAAGTTTCATCCGACGCCAGAGTTTAAAATAAGGAGAAAGACAAAGGATAATTCACCCTAATTAGGGATTCCTATACCAATTTGTTCTAGACATTAAGACAATATGACATGATTATTCCTATCCTTAGGTATACTCCCGATCCACATTCAAAAATTTTTGATCCTAATGTACGATGTGCTTATCATTCTAATATGCAAGGTCACAGTACTGAAGATTGTCATATTTTGAAAAGAGAAATAGAGAAAATGATGCATGAAAAATTGATCGTAGTGTAAAACATTGACACTATGAAGGTCACAAAGAGTCCTTTGCCAACACACGATAATGCACAATATGTGGGAAGCAATGAGTCAAGCATGGGGATTCAAAACTTATTTGTTGAAGAAAATATGTCAGATAGCGGTGAAAGCTCTAGTCATGATGATGTGAAAATCAGTGGTTAAGATGTCAAGCTTGTCAATTAGGAAGCCACTCCTCTCCTTACTTGGAAAAGTTGTTGGTAGTTTATTTTGCCTTCTTTTCTTTTCTGCGAATTATTTCAGGGTTGTAGTTCGGAATCTATCTTTTTTTGTCCCTTTGTCATTTATGTTCAAACCCTTCTATCTCTTATTTCAACTAAATAAAGTGTCCCTTTTCCTTTGTGTTTTCAATATGTGTTGTTTGTTTTCTTTACCTAGTACATTTTATGTTATTTCAGTGATATGACATACTAACGGAATTTTCAGTCAGATCTTAAAATCCAGTTTAATTATGAACTTTGAATTAGAGGGCTAAAGTTAGAAAAAACATCTGAGAAAATAGGTAGAGTATTGAGCTATTTGATGACAAGTTGAAACCTTCTTTGAAAGTTAAGGCAATTATTTTGAGAATCACAAGAATAACTTGGTCATCTATTGAAAGACATATCTCAATTAGGTCAAATAGTTACTGCGTGATCCTATATCAAGAGGAACAGAAAGAAAATCATCTACACAAAATCATGAGTCATTCAATGTGAGGAATGTACAATAAAAGTGGAGTTGTATGCTAGAAAAGTGCAGAATAAGTAGTGACGTATATACTTAGTCAAAGTTAATGCTGTAAAAGATGTCACAAAAGATCTTTCAGTTTCAAATTGCATGATGTGTAGCATTCTCAAGGATTGATACAATGAAGGCATTTCATTTTGCTATCCAACATTGTGTCATCCTTTGTTTACCCCATTTAAGCTTTAGTATTATTTTCTTTCATATCTCCCTTCTAGAATCAAGATAGAGTCACAAAAAAAGTGTCGAGCAAATGAATAATGTTAGAAAAGTTCCAAAAAATAATAAGAGAGGAAAATATGTTAAAAAGGAAGAAAAAGAAGAGTGTCAAGAAAAATAGAGTCAGAAAAATTCCAAAGCGAAGAGTCAATAAAAGAAAAATGAAAAATGAAGAAAAGAAATCAGAATCAAGCAAAAGAACGAGTTATTGGAACTACGTGAGACCTGATTCTCCTCTCTAAAAGGTCAGATACGTAGGCTGCCCTACTCTGAACTTGGTTCAACCAAATAAATAATTTAGAATCACCCAGCCAAAAGAAACTTGGCATAAGTTAATCCTCATTGTTTGAGTTGATTCCAAAAGATATAAGTCCTACCCCCCTTCAAGTATCGTTTGGGCCACATGCCATCCTTTCTTTCTAACCTTATCCAAAAGCCAGGTTACAACCAAAGAAAAATCTTCATATCAATCTTTGAGAATGATAAGACTAAGCATGCAATGCATATGATGATGCATTTTGGGAACTACTTGTTTTCCTCAGCATAGAGAATCAGGAGAGAAATGAAAATGAGAGAGTCTTATTGGTGAAAACCCTCACGATCACCGTAAGATGATGGTAAGTTAAGAGAAACAAAAATGAGATATTCTTATTGGTGAAAACCCTCACGGGCACTGTAGGGTGATGGTTAGTTAAGAGAAATAAAAATGAGAGAGTATTATAGGTGGAAACCCTCACAGGACAGTAAGATGATTCTGAGTTGAGAGAAATGAAAATAAGAGTCTCATTGGTGAAAATCCTCATGGAAACCATAGGAAAATGGTGATCTGAGAGAAAGAAAAATAAGAGAGGCTTGTCGGTGAAAACCCTTCAAGGTGTCGCTAGCCGACGAGGTCTCTGAATAAGATTGGCCCAAGAAAGTAACTCAATTTCAGGGCCATTAACTCAACAACAATTGGTGAAAGTTTGGATGAAAAGATCAGGCAGTTTAATCCAAAATAAATGTCATAATCATTAGAGTTGACTGGCATTTTAAGATAAATCCTTCTTTTCTTTTTTTTTTCAATAGGGACATTCATTGTCGTTTCTTTCTTCTCTATAGTTCTAATTTTATTTTCTTGAGTTAGTTATCCAAATTAAAAAAATCATTGTCATTTTTCTCGTGTCTTTGAGTCAAATCAATCTCAAAGCAAGTGAGAAAAGATTTTAAAACTGGCTATCAACCTCTTTAATTGGACAACCAAGACAAAAAGCTAGCACATGAAAGAGACATGATTGTGAGCCAGAATAAAGCATGCATAAAGTTTTGTCAATAGAAAAGTCTGGGAACTCATAGAAATACCAAGGTTCAAGGAGTTTATCTGAGGAGTATGGCAAATCAGAGATACTGTGTTTTATTTCAGAGTCACTCTTAATAATTTAAGTTTGGGTCAATGAGGCAGCAAATTAATGACATATGCTAATGGTTGGAAGCAAGGTTAAATGTGACGAAAGCAAGAGTGATTGCTGCAAAAGCTAAAGCCACAAACCAACCACCATGTGTTTAAACTCACAAGTTTTTTGGTATGAAACAGGACACATGTTACCTTCAAATAAAGGACTTCAAAGCCTAATCATCAAAGGCCATAATTTCTCACTTTTACAAATGAAAAAGGCAATATTACTGCACAGGTTTGGTAATCAAAACCATGGTAAAACTCATAATTCAATATCTCTAGAAGACACACCTCCAATTTCAAGCAATTCAGGTTTATTTATTAGGTAATGCACTTCCTAAATTGAACCTTCACTCCTAGAATTCGCACTTTCTAGTTGAGTCCTTCCACTTAACTCTTAGGAGACACACTTTCTTAGTGGGTATTCAAGTTTCGCTTGTTAGGTAGTTCACTTCTTAACTTAAGCCTTTACTCCTAGAAAATGTACTTTCTAGTTGAGTAAGTTAACCCCTAGGAGACGTATTTCCTTGGGTGATTTAAGCGACATTTTTATGGAGACACATTTCCTTGTCTGGATAATTTAAGCAACATTTTTAAGGAGACACATGTCACGCCCCAAATCCCATTGGGACGGATAGACACCTATTTTGGGAGAACCAATTCGTAACCCTGTACTTTTCATGCATGTAACTATGACATTCAAAGGTCATGCTAGTATGGATACGGTGCATTGATAAAAACAAACCACGTAAGTAAGTCCAAACCTACATATACAAGACTTGGCCGATGGGGCCACAACATTAAAAGAACACAATGCTACCAGACTTAACTTCACATTAGTCTGCAAAGCCTCTAAAAGATACATGGGCTTAGTTAAGGTCAGGAAAACCCCCGCCTTGCTCATAAATACTATACAATACCAAAATACTTATAACAGACTCATAAAATTCTGAATTAAATTGGAGCTCACCAATAGCCACTGGATGTCCTGTGCCCCTACTGGGTGGTCTACTAGTTGGAGTACCTGTACCTGCGACATGAAACACAGTGTCCCCCATGAGGGGTGTCAATACAAAGAGTGTACAGAGTATGTACGACATAAAGTGACTATAAATAAGATAAGAGCTCAACAAAATTAGTTATCAATATATAACTACAAAGATAAGGATAGAATACCAACTTTTCATGTACTTAAGGGATCATGTACATTACATTCCTTACTTTGTTTTATTCTTCTTTACTTTGTAAAATTATAAGGGGTAATACAAATAACCAGCTGATCAGTGGTAAAAGAGGATGACCCATGCTAGGCATTTTAACCCATGGGATCGGTCCTCATAAGTACACAAATTAGGATCGACCTATGCTAGACTTTTCTTTCGCCCCTGGGATACCACTTGTAATATTGGGATCGACCCATGCTAGGTATTTCTTCCACCCCTGGGATACCACCCAAGAATATATAGAATCATTTCAGATCATTCTTTTTATCTTTAAAGTTGTTGCTTTGGTGGTCATGTATTAGATTTAGAACTTTGGACCAGTAGAAAATGGTATGCAAATACACACTAGATGCAGTAGCAATAAGGTAGGATACACGATAATAGAAATATAACACATAGGAGCTTAACTAACACCATAGGTCATGTTGACTAAGAGAACAACTCATGAAGCTTATTTCTGAAAACACCTATTTCATACTAGTATCTAGAAGGGAAAATGGACATATCTAGTAACAAACACATCTTTAGGAGCTTTAACAATCCAACAAGTTAGAATAAGATTGTTAGACACCTTAGAGGTTGTACGCTGCATTTAAGTATAATTTGAAAGGAAGAACACTTAGGAAGCTTACTTTGTAACAAGGGAGTTAGATTCATGCCAAAGAGTATAGGACGGATGAACCATACATACCTTGCTGCACAGCTAATCACACTCTTACTTAATGCCCTTCTTTTTTTATTATTAATCTACAATATCATAAAACTGGTATTAGCGGCTAGTTAACCCATTCATGCCATTTAAACGTACCAAAATAGTAAGTGGGTAGTAACCCATAATTAACTAATCCTAGGGTGTTCTTTCAACCTTGTTCTTCTCCAATTATATTCACACGCAATGTAACTTCTTATAAGATCCCCCTTAACAGTTTTGTCTTTATTGTACTCTCAAAATAGTATACCAAGTGGTGTGGGCAGTAAGTATATGCGACATTCAATTCGGTGGTGTACTACTATACCTTCCTTTTACCTTTCATTGAAAACCATTCACACCTTTCACCCAACATCAACCAAGCAGACCCCAACATATATATATATATAAAATCATTCTAAAACAGCCTCAAATATCCATATAGCAACCAAATATTGAACTCACCATCCCTTAAGTCCTTAACAACAACATATATATGATTTCTATCAACACATGTATTGAAAAGGGTAAAAATGGACAATAGCCATACCTTAATTTCGGTGGTAGTTTATTCCCTTAATGTATGTCTCTTTAATAGCTTGATCCCTGTACTCACAAACCAAAAGTGAAGAGAAAAATCTCTTAATAATCCAGAATAAAGGGACTGCCAAACTTAAAAAAGGATATCTTATAGTTTAATCATGGAGAACATAATTCTTATAGTATTCTTAAGATGTGCTCATGATTTGTTCACTTATATTTAACTTGGAAGGAAGGTAAATCCCAAGAACCATAGTGGAATTTTAGGGCTGCTGCATAGCTAAGAGTGAACAAGAGAGAAAATCTCGAAAGTTATTTTTTTGGCTAGTTAAAATGAGCTAAAAGAGCCGGTTTCAACCCCTTTAAAAGAATCTGCTTTTGGATGACTTTCTCAACTATTTTTGGGCCATGATTTATCAAGTAGGTGATGCACCTAATTTCCCTTTATATTGGGCCTTTGTGGATCTAAAACCATTGGGCCTTGGCTGCCCATTCTCCTCTCTTTCTCTCTTTCAAATTAGGCCAGAATTAAACTAAGTAGGTGGTAGTTTACTTGGCCCAATAAACTGGTCAAGAGAGCCTTAATAGGTGATTCACCTACTTAGTTCTTAGGTTGGTCAAAAGGTCAAAGTAGGTGATTCACCTACTAGCTTAAATCAGTCAAGCAAGCACCTTAATATTTTATTCCATTTTAAGATCAAAATGCTTATAGTTAAACTTAAAACTTATGTACACTTGTTTACTTCACCCCTTAGATTCAAATACCTACTTAAGGGCCCAAGTTTAGATACTCTCATCTATGGTAACTTAATCGACCCACGTTTCAATATACGTGGGAATTCTTTCAAACCTATCTTACCATCACTAATCATATAGGATACCTGAGCCCATTACCTACCCCATAAGTCCATTTCAAGTACCACATGATTAGAACTAGTATATACGGAATATAGGGTGTTACATCCTACCCCCTTTAGAAATATTCGTCCTCGAATGCTTACATAACTAGCTAGCCTAAACGAATATTAGACTAAATTTAAACTCGTTGTTGTCCACATAACACTTATGTATTTATACTTACTTGTTTTTTCCCCAAATCAGCATCCTTGGACTTTCTCATTGGATTCGCATAAATGAGGGTACTTTGACTTCATTGCTTCTTCGGCTTCCCATGTGATTTCCTATACTTGCGAGCTCCTCTAAAGCACTTTTACTAAAGCTACTTCTTTATTTCTTAACGTGTCGATCGAGTATAGCAATAGGCACATCTTCATAGGTGAGTTCTTCCGTAACCTGCACACCTTTAGTAGGAGTAATATGAGATAGATCTCCTATGCACTTACAGAGCATTGAAACGTGAAACACTGGATGCACCATTGAAAGATCTTGGGGTAGGTCTAACTCATATACCACTTGGCCAAATCACTGAATAATTTTATATGGCCCTATATAGCGGGAACTTAGTTTTCCCTTTTTATCAAACCTCATTACCCCTTTCATTGGAGATACCTTCAAGAACACCCAATCTTTTATAGTAAAATGTAACCCTCTTCTTCTAGTATCTGCATATGATTTATGTCGGCTTTGAGTTATTTCTAACCATTGTTGTATCACCTTAACTTTTTGTACAGTTTGATGAACAAGATCTGGTCCAAATAAGGTAGTTTTACCCACTTCAAACCGCCCAATTGGTGATCTACACTTTCTGCCATATAAAGCTTCATAAGGCGCCATTCTAATACTCGAGTGATAACTATTGTTGTATGCAAACTCAATTACTAGTAAACGATCATCCCAACTACCTTTGAAGTCCAATACACAAGCACACAATATATCATCTAGTGTTTGGATTGTACGTTCCGCCTGGCCATCTGATTGAGGGTGAAAAGCTGTGCTTAAACTCACTTGTGTTCCCAAACTCTTTCGGAATGACCTCCAAAAATGTGTGTTATATTGAGTTCCCTTATCAGATATAATAGAGATTGGGACTCCATGCAGCCGAACTATCTCTTTAATATATAATTTTGCATACTCTTCAGCTGTGTAAGTGGCCTTAATTGGTAGGAAGTGTGCTGATTTGGTGAGTCTATCAAATATTACCCATGTAGAATTGAACTTTAAAGATGGGCGAGGAAAACCAATGATGAAATCCATGTTGATCATATCCTACTTCCAAGTTGGGAGCTCCATAAGCTGCATATAACCTCCTGGATTTTGGTGTTCTACTTTGACTTGTTGACAATTTGGACATTCAGCTACAAATTCTGCAATGTTCTTCTTTATGTCGCCCTACCAATACACCTCTTTCAAGTCATGATACATTTTAATTGAACCAGGATGGATAGAATATATTGAATGATGTGCCTCTGTCATAATTCCCTTTCATAGCCCATCTACGTTAGGTACACATAATCTATTTTGGCACCAAAGTATTCCCTCTTCTGTAAGCTAAAATGCCTTTTTCTTACCTTATTGTACATTCTTCTTAAGTTGTAAAAGAATAGTATCTATGTATTGCTTCTCTTTAACTTCGGCTACTAATGAGAATTCTGCTACATTTTGCACAATAATGCCTTTGTTTGAAGATTCAAGAAGGCGAACCCCCAAGCTAGCTAATTGATGTAGATCTTTAGTTATCCCTTGATTTTCTGTGGGTTGCCTATAATTACTTACCATTGCCTTACGACTTAGCGCATCGACTTCCATATTTACTTTCCTGGATGATATAAATATCAACATCATAGTCTTTTAACAGCTCAAGCCACCTTTGTTGCCATAAATTTAGGTCCCTCTGGTTAAAGAGGTACTACAAACTCTTGTGGTCGGTATATATATCAACATGAACCCCATACAAGTGGTGGAGTCATATTTTAAAAGCAAATATAACTGCTGCTAGCTCAAGATCATGTGTTGGATAATTCTTCTTGTGTGGCCGCAACTATCTTTAGGCGTAAGCTATTACTTTACCATGTTTCATCAAAACACATCCTAAGCCAACTCCTGAAGCATCACAATATACCGTATAGTCTTCCGTGCCATCTAGAAGTACCAATATAGGTGCAGAAGTTAACTTATTCTTTAAATCTTGAAAACATCTTTCACAAGTTTCATTCTATTGAAACTTAGCTTCTTTGTGTGTTAGATTTGTTAAAGGTGCAAAAATAGAAGAAAACCCCTCAACGAACCTTCTATAATAACCTGCCAAGCCTAGGAAACTATGAACCTACATAGGCGTCGTGGGTCTTGGCCAGTTCTTCACTGCCTCTATCTTTTGAGAATCAACTCTTATCCCTTCATCAGATACAATATAACCCAAGAATGCTACCGATTTTAACCAAAACTCACATTTGGAGAAATTTGCATACAACTTACGATCGCAAAGAATTTGTAACACCTGTCGTAAATGATTACCATGGTCTTCTTCCGATCTTGAATACACCAGAATATCATCTATAAATATGATAACAAATACATCCAAGAATGGATTAAACACTATATTCATCAAATCCATAAAAGATGCTGATGCATTAGTTAGCCCAAATAACATAACTAAAAACTCAAAATGACCATATCATATTCAAAAAGCTGTTTTAGGTATATATTTCTCCTTCACTCTCAGTTGGTGATAACCTGACCTCAAGTTGATCTTTGAGAAATACTTAGCACCTTTTTACTGATCAAACAAATCATCAATTCTAGAAAGGGGATATTTGTTCTTAATTGTCACCTTATTCAATTATCGATAATCAATACACATTCTCAAAGTGCTATCTTTATTATGTACAAGTAACATGGGCGCACCCCCAGGAGATATACTAGACCTTATGAAACCCTTTTCCAACAAATCTTTTAATTGTTCACGTAATTCTGTAGGGGCCATTTTATATGGGGGATAGAAATTGGTTGAGTGTCTGGGATCACTTCAATACCAAACTCTACTTCTCTTTCTAGAGGTAAACCCGAAAGCTCTTCAGAAAATACGTTAAGAAATTCATTTACCACTGAGATGGATTGAAGAGTCGGTGACTCTACTTCTATATCTTTCACCCTTACTAGATGACATATGTATTCTTTGGACATCATTTTCGTTGACTTAATATAAGAAATAAACTTACCCCTTGTGCCCCAATATTACCCCTCCATTCAAGGACTATTTCTTTTGGAAAATGGAAATGCACCCTCTTGTCTCGGTAATCCACTGTGTCATAACCAGAAGACAACCAATCCATACATATTATAACATCAAAATCTACCATTTCTAGCTCTACAAGGTTAGCTAATGTATCACGATAAAAAATAGTTACTATATAGTTTCGATAAACTTTTCTAGCTATAATAGACTCGCCAATTAGTGAAGACACCTCGAATGGCTTAGCTAGTGACTCAGGAGTTTTTTTAAATTTTCCAACAATTAATGAAGTGACATATGATAATGCAGAACCTGGATCAATTAATGCATATACCTTATGTGATAAGATGGACAATGTATCTGTAACTACGTCAGGAAAAGCCTCCCATTTTTCCCGACCCGCTAGAGCATATGTACGATTCTGAACACCACTAGAACTAGCTCCCTTAATATCCCTACCATGACCAGTAGGCATCTGCTGAACCCTACCAAAAAAAGGAACCGAGGATGGTGATGCAACAGTAGATCCACTAGGTCGTGCCATATCAGCTATGCCCCTTTTTAGCAATCTCTCATTATGTGTCCCGGTGTGCCACACCAAAAACAAGAATCTATCCCAAACCGACATGCACCTAAATGATTTCTTCCACAATGCTTACAAAGTTGTCTAGGAGGTCTTGATTGACTTGTACATCCTTGCTCCCGATACCCTCCTACTTTCAAAAACCTTCACTCTCACTTCTTTGCCCGAATTGATTTTCCTTAAACCCCTGGAATCAAGGAGAAACAACTGATGTGGAATAGGAAGGTAAGGGTATAGGGGGTCTATTAAAGAATTGAGGCCTGAATTCACTTTGAGATGGAGAAAATTGTCCCATAGATCTAGCCCTTTTAGAGTGCTCTCTTTCCAGCTTTTGTGTCCTTCTTTGCCTTTGACCCTTCATTTTTTGCGTAAAAGCTTTTATTTTTGCTCTATCCATATCTTTATTCAAGGCAACAATAGTATAATCTCTAACTAAATATGGGTCCAATCTATCCACATATCGATAAACTCTATCCTCCATAGTAGCTACTACATTAGGAGCATACCTGGCCAAATAATTAAATTGAAGACTGTACTCTCTCACACTCATGTTACCTTGGCAAAGATTTAAGAACTGATTTGCACGGGTCTCCCAAATCTCGAATGGAAGATAATGATCAAGAAATGGTATTTTGAAATCTTCCCAACTAGCTGAAGGTGCACCTATACCCCTTGATTTTTTCCAAGCTTCATACAACAATATAGCCACCCCTTTTAATTGATATGCTACTAACTCAACTGTCTTTTTACCAGATACATGCATAACATCCAAAGCTCTTTGAATCTGATCAATAAAGTCTTGTGGATCTTTATTAGGGTCTAACCTAGTGAACTGAGGAGGGTCTAATTTAAGGAAATCCTATGTCCGTAGATTAGCTGCCCTATCCATACCACTAGAACCCATAGTTGGACAATCTTGTCCTTGACCTTGTCCAGAAACTATACGTGTTAATAATTGCACTGGATTTCTCAAATCTCGCTCAGTAGCATCAATAGGTAACTCGAGAGTACTCCTCTCCTCCTTAGCTCCTCTGGAGATGGAGGGGTATAAGAAATTTGTGATGCAAACTCATCTTGAGCCTCACTTTGATCAGTATATCTAGGTGGTGATTTACTTATCCCTTATCCAACGCTACATATACTTTCTTACACTTACCCTTACTCTTTCTTGTATTCGAATCTTTACTATATTGAGAAAAATTATTCAAGGTTAAATTACAAATCAACCTATATTATTGGATCTATCATATGATCTAAGGAATGAAGAAAAAAAGAAACAACTCCTAAATTACTCGTAGCCTCCTACTTAGAGATGTGGTACACAACACATCCATAAGAAAGACTCTACACAGACACGGCTTTGTAGATGACTCTCTACGATAACCTACTCTGATACTACTTTTGTCACACCCCAAATCCCATTGGGACGGACAAGCACCCATTTTGGGAGAACCAACTCATAACCCTATACTTTTCATGCATGTAACTATGACATTCAAAGGTCATGCTAGTATGGATACGATGCATTGATAAAAAAAAACCATGTAAGTAAGTCCAAACCTACATATACAAGACTTGGCCGTTGGGGCCACAATATTAAAATAACACAATGCTACCACACTTAACTTCATATTAGTCTACAAAGCATCTAAAAGACACATGGGCTTAGTTAAGGTCGGGACAAATCCCCACCTTGCTCATAACTACTATACAATACCAAAATATATATAACAGACTCGAGAAGCTCCAAATTAACTTGGAGCTCACCAATAGCCGATGGATGTCCTATGCTTCTACTGGGGTGGTCTACTAACTGGAGTACCCATACTTGTGACATGAAACATAGCGTCCCCTATGAGGGGTGTTAATACAAAGAGTGTACTGAGTACGTACGACATGAAGTGACTATAAATAAGACAAGAGCTCAAAAAAATCAATTATCAATATATAACTACAAAGATAAGGATAGAATACCAACTTTTCTTGTACTCATGGGATCATGTGCATTACATCCTTTACTTTGTTTTATTCTTCTTTACTTTGTAAAATTATAAGGCGTGATACAAATGTCCAGCTGATCAGTGGTAAAAGAGGATGACCCATGCTAGGCATTTTAACTCCTGGGATACGGTCCTCATAAGTACACAAATCAGGATCGACCCATGCTAGGCTTTTCTTTTGCCCCTGGGATACCACTGTAATATTGGGATCGACCCATGCTAGGTGTTTCTTCCACCCCTGGGATACCACCCAAGAATATATAGAGTCACTTTAGATCATTCTTTTCATCTTTAAAGTTGTTGCTTTGGTGGTCATGTATTAGATTTGGAACTTTGGACCAGTAGCAAAAGGTATGCAAATATGCACTGGATGCAATATCAATGAGGTAGGATATACGATAATAGAAATATAACATATAAGAGCTTAACTAACACAATAGGTCATGTTGACTAAGAGAACAACTCATAAAGCTTATTTCTGAAAATACCTATATCTTACTAGTATCTAGAAGGAAAAATAGACAGATCTAGTAATAAACACATCTTTATGAGCTTTAATAACCTAACAAGTTAGAATAAGGCTATTAGCTACCTTGGAGGTTGTATGTTACATTTAAGTATAATTTGAAAGGAAGAACACTTAGGAAGCTTACTTTGTAACAAGGGAGTTAGATTCGCGCCAACGAGTATAGGATCGATGAACCATACATACCTTACTGCACGGCTAATCACACTCTTATTTAACGCCCTTCCTTTTTGATTATTAATCTACAATAGCATAAAACTGGTATTAGCGGGTAATTAACACATTCATACCATTTAAACTTACCAAAATAGTAAGCGGGTAGTAACCCACAATTAACTAATCCAAGGGTGCTCTTTCAACCTCGTTCTTCTCCAGTTATATTCACATGCAATGTAACTTCTTATAAGATCCCCCTTAACAGTTTTGTCTTTATTGTACTCTCAAAATGGTATACCAAGTATGACATTCAATTCGGTGTTGTACCACTATACCCTTCTTGTACCTTTTATTGGAAACCATTCACACCTTTCCCCCAATATTAACCAAGCAACCCCCAATATATATACATAAAATCATTACAAAACAACCCCAAATATCCATATAGCAACCAAATATTGAACTCACCATCCCTTAAGTCCTTAACAACAACATATATACGATTTCTACCAAAACATGTATTGAAAAGGGTAAAAATGAACAGTAGCCATACCTTAATTTTAGTGGTAGTTTATTATCTTAATGTATATCTCTTTAATAGCTTGATATCTGCACTCACAAACCAAAAATGAAGAGAAAAATCTCTTAATAATCCAGAATAAAGGGACTGCCAAACTTAAAAAGGGATATATTATAGTTTAATTATGGAGAACATAATTCTTATAATACTCTTAAGATGTGCTCATGATTTGTTCACTTATCTTTAACTGGGAAGAAAGGTAAACAAGGGCCCAAGTTTAGATACTCTCATCGATGGTAACTTAATCGTACCATATTTTAATACACGTGGGAATTCCTTCAAATCTATCTTACCATCACTAATCACACAGGATACCCGAGGCCATTATCTACCCCATAACTCCATATCAAGTGCCACATGAGTAGAACTAGTACATGCGGAATATAGGGTGTTACAACACACTTCCTTGTTTGGGTAATTCAAGCGACATTTGTAAGGAGACACACTTCCTTGTTTGGGTAATTCAAGCGACCTTTGTAAGGAGATGAATTTCCTTATTTTGGCAATTCAAGCGACATTTGTAAGGATACGCACTTTCTTATTTGGGTAATTCAAGTGGCATTTGTAAGGAGATGCACTTCTTTGTTTGGGTAATTCAAGCAACATTTATAAGAAGACGCACTTCCCTGTTTGGGTAATTCAAGCGGCATTTGAAAAGAGACACACTTCCTTGTTTTGGTAATTCAAGCGGCATTGGTAAGGAGATGCACTTCCTTGAATGGGTAATTCAAATTTTACTTGTTAGGTGATGTACTTCCTAACTTAAGTCTTGAATCCTAGAATATGTACTTCCTGGTCGAATCGTGCCCCTTGATTCCTAGAAGATATACTTCCTGGTCGCGTCAGTTCCCTTGATTCCTAGAAGATATACTTCCTGGTTGAGTTATGCCCTTTGATTCCTAGAAGATGTAATTCTTAGTCAAGTCAGTCCGCTTGGTTCCTAGAAGATGTACTTCCTGGTTGAGTCATTCTCCTTGATTCCTAGAAGATGTACTTCCTGGTCGAGTCATTCCTCTTGATACCTAGAAAATGTACTTCCTGGTTGAGCCAGTTCCATTGATTCCTAGAAGATATACTTTCTAGTTGAGTCAGTCCCTTTCATTCCTAGAAGATGTACTTCCTGGTCGAGTCAGTCTCTTTGATTCCTAAAAGATGTACTTCTTAGTCGAGTCATTCCCCTTGATTCCTAGAAGATGTACTTTCTAGTTGAGTCAGTCCCCTTCATTCCTAGAAGATATACTTCCTGGTTGAGTCAGTTCTTTGATTCCTAAAAATTGTACTTCCTAGTCGAGTCATTCCCCTTGATTCCTTGAAAATGTACTTTCTAGTCAAATCATTCCCTTTGACTCCTAGAAAATGCACTTTCTAGTTGAATAATACCATTTAACCCATAGAAGATGCATTTCTTTGTTCGATTTTTTCATGTAGTAATGATGTGACTTCCACAAAAGTCCTCTGATATTAAACTTGAGAAAAAAATTTAATTCCTATTTTTGAAACTTCACTTTTTTGGTAAATGGAATCTTTCTTTATAATAACATTTGTTTGGAATAATTTTCTTTCTAGTTTTGATGTGATTTCAGGAGCCCACCCAAAGAACAGGAAAAATAAATGGAAAGTCAAGCAACAGGGTGAAGAAGTTAAAAGTCAAGAAACAAGGTGAAGAAGTTGAAAGTCAAGTAACAAGGTGACGAAATTGAAAACCAAGCAACAAGTTGAAAAAATTGCAAGTCAGGAGCCCGCCTGAAGAATAGGATGATGAAATAGCAAGTCAAGAGTCAAGGAAAGCATCATAGATAGGACTTTTGTAATTTCATTTATGTTTTTAAATTGTATTTTTTATTTTCGATTTAATAACAGAGCCTCAGACCAGAACCTCAACAGGACCTCACTCAACTCTCCAACTTGGTTGTCCTTCCTCCTTTTACCTCTTCCTTTGAATAATGGTCGGGTCAAAATTCTATCTCTTTGTCTACTTCATTGCATAAAAACACTTTGTGTTTACACCCAAAGAGGGGCATGATGTAGACAAGTAATTTTGTCCCTCCCGATAGTGTATTTTTACCCATTTACCCTCACTTCAGCGTAGACCTTCACCCATGTGATAAATTCCACACAGTAACAAATCCAACAAATTTTTAACACCTTTGACACCTCACCCTAACAAAAATAACAACCTAACCACCACACACCCTACCTCATATACCTCATACCCTTCACCTCACCCCCTAACTCGCATACACCCTAACCCCCTAAGTCATATTTTTTCTCTATTTTAACATATATACATACATAGCTACATATATCATAGACTCCATAATTTCACTCATACGCATATTCATCCATTCCAGTGAAGACCCCTCCTTCACTAACAACACACAACACACAGACGCAAAAAACACTCACCAAAAACACTCAAATTGACACATAATTCACACTCCTCCATTCCATATGGGATACACAACACATAATACACTACACACAAAAACAAATAGATAAGAAGAATGACATAAAAGAGAATCGGGAGAGATATAGAGATCGAGAGAGAGAAAAATTAAGAAAAAAAGAGATCTTATCGGAGAAGGAAAACAATAAAAAAGGGAAAAAAAGAGACCGACCACGGGATTTTCCCGGTAAAATTTTGCTGAAAAACAAAATACTACTAAAATTCGACCAATTTCTTCCTAAACCGACCCCTTTTTATCGCTGCCTGAGCTCGCTGGAGCTCCGATAAAATATGACAACCACCTTATCACCAAACGCCACCTCCTACAATGTATAACAACAATAGCGGTCTCCACAAAACACCATAAAAATCAAAAAAACCTTTCGGGTTTGAGGCAAAATAAGGGAGTTCGAGTTTGAGGTCATTTATTTTTTTTTGGTTGCTGCTCCGATCTCGTTCCTTTTATTGTCAGTTGGGTTATTAAAGAAATTTCACAATTTAAGAAGGTTGAAATACAATTGAAGCTGATATACCCAATCTGAGTTGACTATTCAATGGGAAAAACTTTTGAGTTCCTATTCTATTAACTCTATTTCTTTTACTTTCTATCTTAATGTGGTATGTTGATGTTATGCTTGCATGACTCATATATGGTTGGTGATTTTCTTTTTGATAGTATGTTTGAGGAACTAAAATTTGTTGTGGCTTGATTGTTTGGTTTCAGTGCCAAATAAATTAATTGTGTGACTGGGAATACATGGGACATGAATTAAAAATTGATAAAAGTGTATGTTGATAATTTTGATTCATATTGCGAGGAGTTTGACTAATTAGCTGTTTGCTATTAATGTGCACCCAATAGTCTCATGTTTTAGGCCGAGAATCGATAGGCAAATTTTAGGGTCAGGGTAGGAAAAGCATATGGATTGTGATTGTTGAATGTTTGAATGGCTTTTGCTTCATCGCTTTTGAATTTCTTATATTCATTTGGCCGGGGAATGCCCCGAGGAAATTGTACTTATTCACCAGGGATACCCCAAAGTATTATGTATGCAAAGGAGGTTCGTGATCAAGACCCGAGGCATCGGGTAAAGCATTGAAGCATAGTTTAGGATTAGTGTAGGTTAGCATAGGTTTACATTTCTGTACCTTTTATTTTGGGTATGTAATAAATTGGACTGGACGTTATTTTGACTTTGTTTGTTTGTTTGATTGTTTGTTTTCTCATTGTGTGTTTTGTTTGGTTTATACATCTCATAGTGTCTACTAGCTGATATACTCCGCGAAGCTATGTGGTCGAACCACGGGATCGAGGGGTGCCTAACACCTTCCCCTCGGTCAACAAAATTCCTTAACCAAAATCTCTATTGGTGGATCAGTTTTAAAGAGTCAAATTATTTTGAAAAAGGATTTTCCAAAGGTGACTTGGCACACCAGATTTATGCCAAGTGGAGACTTTGAGTTTTGATTGTTAAAAGTCTTTTTTTGAAACAAATCTTCGTTCTTTTGTCACTTAATAATATAAACCCTTTCAAACTTAAAATCTATATCTTTTTGGTTTAAAAAAGGGAGCGTGACAAGTATTTTGGATAAAGTTTCTATTAATACATTAACAAGTTCATCATTGGTTAATAATTGAAGTATGAGTGTTGGGTACAATTAGGGTTAAGTATATCTATTGACGGTGCATTTATAGTTACTAATAATGAGAAATATATAGATATATTTGAGATTGATAAGACTGGCATAATTATCTCATACCCACACCATAAGTATGTTGAGCTAGATCAGGTATACCTTACCAAAAAATCTTAAAGCCTATCATGAAGGGTTAAACAATTAGGAAGAGGTTTCAAACATGATCTGAAAGGTCAAGTAAGACTTGATAAGTTAATTTTATATTGTTTACAGTGTTTAATAGTTGATTAACTATATTTGACTATAATTGATTTGGGTTGCTGATATACACTATTATGTGCATCTAGTACTTATGTCTTTTTCTTTCACGGCTTTAGTGTCATGAAATATGGAATGTTAGAGTTAGAGAGTTCAATCCAAAACATACTTGCCCACTAAACAAAAAGGTGTACCCTAAGATCCATACTACAAGTATGTTGATAGATGGTGTTGTTAAATTAAAACTTAAAAATCAGAAACCAAAATACAGTTCAACTGATATCAAAGAAGATATGAATGAATCGTTGGTTATGAATTTGACATACAATTTGTCTTTGAGGGCCAAGGAAAGAGTGATATAGGAATTAAGGGGAAACCATCAGCATCATATGGAAAATTACCATCTTACTTATATATATTGGAAACTACTTATCTTGATTCACATATAAGAATAAAGAAAAATCCTTAAGATGAGTAACATGAACTTATAACTCTTCGTACATTCATTACAACACTAGAGTATTTTAGACTTGTCTTAATTGTTGACTGTAGTCATCTAAAAAGATGTACACGGGGATATTTATAGTTACCTGTACTATGGATGGAGTAGGCTCTGCACTAATATCGCAACAATTTCTAGTAACAATATATTTGATCATTACAAAACATGTGATATACCAACAATATTAATATTTTTTAACAAATATACATATAAATACAAAGTAACATGTTTCAATGCATCATCGTTATTACCCCTTCCCCATATTTTGTCAGCGACCACTGCAAATAACTCTCATTTTTAAAACTATTAACATCATCAAAACTCTGATCAAGTATCCTATTTGGTAACTCTTTATCAAATACCAAATCATCCTTGTTAGTGAAGATTCAAACCAGTAATCATAGCAAACTCCCTCGGGGTGAAACATAAAAATTGTCCCGTTTGCACGTATGATTATGACACTAGTAGACCTATTCTTAGTCTTTATTGCCATAACACATTTGTATAATTCTGCTTGCACATAGCAGTACTTTTTCTTTGTGAAAATTCTAAAAACATTTTGACCACCAAAAAACTGAGAGCAGTAAGAGGGGAGGATGTTGAATTACTCTTTTTTCGACCAAACCGTCGACTTCCTTCAATAGACAGTCGACTATTGAGTGTAGAAATGGAAACTTTTGAAAATAAAAAGCTGAGGTCAATAACACCCGATGTTTTATACTGGTTGGGACCTCTAATATGTCGTACTTTAGTCGCCTTGGTTTGCAAGGGATTCCATTAGTTCTTTTGTGATACAATCAAAGTTTAAGAATGAGTCAAGCTTTTTGGCTTGACATACACTCTTTTGTTTCTACCATGTTTTAACATAATGCCTCACAAACTATATATTTCTATCCTCTCTTTTTAAGTACATAGCAAACCTTTAAGAAAATACAATGCTTTAGTAAAGTAGAGCAAAAAACTAGAGAAGGTTGAGACAAGTGTATATCTCTTCCTTTGACTTTCAATGCTTATATAGTAGTGTTTGGACTACTACTAACCATTGGAATCTTGAAAGCAATTAAAAGAATTTTTATTCTTAGGAAATTGAATACGAATATTAAATTTTCAAGAATAAGTAAATACTAAAAGCAAAATCTTACTAAGTACAATATATACACAAGAGAGATATGCAGAAATTCGATTACATTAGTAATCCATTTAATGAAGGAGATCTTTTTCCTTTCTTGTCATGCCTTTTGTTACTCAATAGAATATTCTGATAGAATTTCTTCAATATATTTAGGGTAACATATCTTTTTCCTTTTCTGTGGATCACGTGATCTTTTTCCAATTTTCTTGATTTTCACTCCTTAGAATCTGCAACAATCTTCCTTTCCTTCTTGTGAGATGCTTCTTCCTTTTAGATTATTATTCAAACAAAATATTATTGGTACTAAATTCTTGCAAGGATTTTTATGTGGAAACCTAGGAAGGAAAAAACCATGGCTTGCCCTCACATGCACCTCCAAATCAAATATAATCAAACTCTTTATTACAACCTTTACTGAACCTAACTCTAGGTTATTTTCGCTAGTAGTAACTCTATTATAAGCTCATCTTGTTAAATCTACCAAGGACCCTCTCTACTGACTAACTCTAATCAATGTCAAACTTAGGTAACTCTACCTAAGCAACTCTCTCAATGAGAAATTACTACTTTTATAGCATGAGTAGTTCAATTACAAATCAGCACTCAAGAACACTCACTCACTCTTTAAGATACTACAAAGATAAGAACATGAGCAATGTTTTAGCATTCTTAAAATTGAGTTTTTGCTACCTCAATTTTCACTCTTTAGAATTGGCTAAAACCGTTTGATGAAGAGGCGTCTCTTACCTTTTATAATTGAGTGATTATTAGGGATAAACGATTATTGGACCATCTATCCAAGTCAGTACAAAATAGCACCTACAAGTTTGTTACAAAAAAGGACAAAATTATGCAGATAACACATGCCAACTGTACTGTACCTTGCACATCTAGGGACCTAGTCCCTTGCAGTTTAGCTGCTCATCATCAAAACTATATGTAGAAATTTTCCCTCCTTTTGATGGTGATAAACCAAACTATACAATTTGAGCATCAATGACCATTCATCATATTTAGTCAGAGTGATTACCACCTGAAGATGAATGTTCCCCTATTATCATGCTTTCTTCTTCACTATGCAACACAGGGACCTAGTTCTTCGTTGTAATTTGCAACAAGAACTCTTCTTTCCCCTGTAAATGTGCCTTAACATTTATTTAGAACATCACTTACTTCCCTCTATCATTATGCACCTTTATTTTGTGCATTTGCACACTTCCTACTGTCAATATGACTCCCTTCAAATCTGCCCGATACCTAGTCCTTACTATATTAACTTAGTATTTCCCCTTTTGTCATATTGAAAAGTAAGAACAATAACCAAGAGTAAAAATAAGTACAGATTAGTCTACTCATGGCCACTGGGGCAACACTAACATGGAGAACAACTTTAAAGTAACTGAGTCAAATATTGTACACAAAACAAAATTCATTCATTTATCCAAGTCAGTACCAGTATAGTAAGCTAAAATAATTACCATTAAAATAAATGTCTTTAAAATCCATTATGAGAACCAATATATGGAATTGACTCAAGGTTGATGAGGGAATGAGAATAACATGGTTCAAGTAGAGGGAGAGTTGGGTCAAAAGGACTTAAGCAGTATCTCCATTTTTGCATTTTTATCAATGTGAGAATCCAAAACTTATATTTTAATGTCCTTTACTTTAGCATTCAATTAACCCACTCTTGCCAGGGGTTTTGTATTTGCAACTGCAAGTTCATCAGTGGCACCTGGTCCCTCAAAAGATAGCTTCTGATTCTGCAATTTAAGGTGCACAAATTCAGCATCATTATTAGTCCAACTTTGATCATTAACTCCTCCATTTTCATTCCCAACTTCTCTTAATTAGCTAGCAACTCAGATGCTTGATACACTCATTCAGTTTTTTCCTTTATGTATGCATTCTCCAAATTGATAAGCTTTCTTTGTAACTGAGCATTCATACTTACCCCATCTTCTGAGAATTCTATGGCATAATAGAATTCCCTTACCTTCTTTTCATAAAGCATAGGTATTGTTCCCTCAAATAAATATACCCATCCTTGATTCCTTATATATTCTATCAACTCCATCATTCCAAGCTTCTCACTTATCTTGGGATGAAGGGTTCTTTCTGACTGAATCTTCTGAGTCATCAACATTTCATTCCTTCTTTAATTACCCACATCCTTCATCTATTTTCTTTGGTCTCATTACTTTTATATTTTCCTTTTTTCATAACTTTTCTCTTCTTGGGACCAGGTCCCTCAGAGGCTTTCTTCTCTTTTCATAGCTATGTGTTTATGCCTCATTCTAGCAAGATTACCAGACTTTGACTTAGAGGACCTAAGGTGAAGTTTTAATAGATTTGGTTACTGAAGGATCAAGATATTTGATGAGGTCATATTTAATTTAGTTTTGTGAGTAAAAGAGAATGAGAAGGACAAGTTTGGTTAATAGGGGGAAAAGAGTGATGAATTGAGGCTAAGAATGGGAAATATTCTGATTTAGCAATTTGAAGAGGTGGTCGTTGTCATTAAAAGATGTTCCTTTAGGAATGACATGTCTAGTTTTAATAAGAGTGACTCATCATTTTGCAGAAGAGTTGATAGTTTTTATAAGGGAAGGAAAAACCACATAGCTTTCTCAGATAATATTTTATGAATATTAAAGCATACTGCAGTGATACTAACATGAGAGATGAGGACGGGTCCCTCTCCTTTTTAGTGAATCTTTAAATTTATGTAGTTCACATTTTTCTATTTTCAAAGTTCTTCCCATGGGTTTATACTTATAAGGGTACGGTAATAAGCTAGACTAATAGCCTATTTTATGGAGAGATATTGATTCACATATTAGGTTAAGTCAGTATGCACACTACTTTTTTGCTTAGAAATTGTTGCCAAAGTAGTTCTGGGGACCATGTCCCAAACTTGACTTAATTCAGGGTGCTTAAGATTCTCCTTTTGAGATGAGTTTCTTAGGGACCAGGCCCCTGATAATCAGGACTTATCTTCATCTTTCATCCTCTTGCTCATAATTTCTAGCACCACCAAGGATCAATAAATTTCCTGACTGATTAGTAAATACATGCACTTTTTTCATCAACCCACAGAATTCCTTTTCAATTAATTTTCTAGAACATTTTCATTCTTTAAATTTGAAGGTGGTTCTAGGGTTTTCTTTTGAACACAAACTTTATACACCTATTATTGAATATCAGGTTTCATAAGCCAAGGACTAGGTCCTTGAGATCAAATTTACATAATAAGACACTTCCACCAGAAGTGTCTCGAGAGAGAGACACACATTCAGACAATTCATTATTGAGTTTTGAACCCTTTTAATCAATGGACTATTCCTAGATGTAATTTTATTCTATGCTTGGAATTATGATCATTTGTTATATTTGGGCACCCACTTGAGTCTGAGTTCCCAGTAGTAGGACAATGGAGTCGTAGCCCACGTAGGCAGTGATGGATTTCTCTTCACCTTTCTCAGGGACTCAAAACCCTCATAATGTGCACGCTTCAGCTGAATGTATTAAATATTCCTTTATTTTGCCTTAATCCAGTGCTGATATTTTTCTTTCAAATGCCCATCTCTTCCATAGTGAGTGCACAAAAGTTTGTGCATTTTGCTTCTATCATCATGAGTAGCCTTTCATTTGGACTCACTAGGTTGGAATTTTCCTTGGTAGCCTAGACCTCTACCATCATTAATACCTTGACTAGTCAAGTCAGAAAGGATTAGTCAGGAAGTAGTCCACTTAAGAGATTTTTTTAATTCTTCTTTAAGGCGGACCAGGTCCCTCTCTAATTCTTCATTCTTATGAAGTGGTGACATATGGTGTTTTTGTGAGGATTTAAATTTCTCCTCAAGATCAATATCAAGCCTTGAGGCTTCCTTCTTCTTTTTGCCATCAACATCATTTACTTTCTTTAGATTACCTATTAGACTCAGATTTTCAGAGTTTATATTTGTAAATAACTCTTCAGTTTCAGAAATTTTGTGAGTTAAATCAATCAACTCATGCTCTTGACTTTTTACTTTTTATTATATGGAATTCTTTAAGTAGTTAGTACACATACAGAGTCTACCAACACACTCTCAAGTCTTTTTATCTTCCTAGCAGTGTAATTATCTAGATTTACCTTAATGTTGAATAAGGTTACCTCCTTTTCTTTTTCATCTTATGTGTCTGTGTTGAGTGCAAAAAAGGAATCATAGATAATTGGACCTTATTCCACTACTAGCATTGAGACATCTCCAGTGTGCTCATCATCACTTGAATCAATGGAAGAATCTCCTTAAGTTGCCAGAGCTTGCTTTACTACGTAATAAGCTACAACCTTCCTTCTTGAATTATCAGGGATTTGGTCCCTGATCTTTCCTTTGTTACCTGCAGCCTTGAGGTAATCATGACGATCTATTTTGTGCATGGGACAGTCCTTGATGAAGCTCAAAACTTCCACATTTATGACACATCTCCATAGTGACACCTTTTTTACTGCTACTTTCACTTGTTTTAAACTGGCCACCTTTCTTCATGGCTCTAACAATTCTTTCACCAAGTAGGCAATTCCAGAACTCTTTAGCATTTTTTCCAAAATGAGATCCTATTGTACTCATAAGGACCTATTCCATATACTAATAAATTCTTGGCTTTGTAAATCTTCTTTCTGTCTTCTTCGTTGAACTCCCTCCTGCTTTTCACAGCTATTCTTGTCATATCCCCTTCTTTGACTTCTTTTACAAGAACATTAAGACCATCAAGAATTATGTCCATCAATTCACTATCATTAACTATGATGAAATCAAACAACCTAGATTTCGATCACCCATTAGACTGTCCATTGAATCTTGGTGGTCTATTTGTAGATAGCCCTTCTTCTTGATTAGGTGGGGCAACCACTTTATCCAAGACACTGAAGGTGTGAAGCTTTTAGAATGACCAGTCTCTAATACAAATTTTTGGAACCCTTGGGGGTTACAACATACAATAAGGGACCAGGTACCACAAAATTAATCACAGGCAATGTCTACGAAAATAACCAGGAAGAAAGAGACAGTGTAGAAAGAGTAAAAATACAAGTATTTTTACGTGGAAATCTAGGAAGGAAAAAACTACGACTTGCCCCCACAAGAACGTCCAAATCTACTCTAATCAAACTCTTATTATAACCTTCAATGAACATAAATCTAGGTTCCTTTCGCTAGTAGTAACTCTACTACAAGCTCATCTTGTTAACTCTACCAAAGACCCTATCTACTGATTAGCTCTAATCAATGTCAAACTTAGGTAACTCTAACTAAGTAATTCTCTCAATGAGAAAACACTACTCTTATAGCATGAGTAGTTCAGTTAGAAATTAGCACTCAAGAACACCCACTCACTCTTTAAGTATACTACAAAGATAAGAACATAAGCAGTGCTTGAGTAGTCTTGAACTAGAGTTTTTGCTGCCTCACTTTTCATTCTTTAAAATTTGCAAAAATTATTTGATGAAGAGGCGTCTCTTCCCTTTTATAGCTGAGTGATGATTAGGGCTGAAAGACCATTGAACCAGCTGTCTAATTTAGTACAAAACAACACCTGCAAGTTTTTTTACACTAGAGGGCAAAACTGTGTATATGGTGTATGCCAGTTGTACTGTACCTTGCACGTAGGATCTGGTCTTATGAAGTTTAGCTGCTCATCATCAAAACTGCATATAGGAAATATGTATTGTTACATGAAGCAAGAAAACAATGATCATTAACCCCCAATATTTGGAAACATGGTTTTCAGTGTTGTTCCCTCCAAGACTATACTTTCTTGGTAAAGTTACACAATTTCCTTTAAGCCAAGTTAAAATATCGTCACATACTATTAACCAAGGAGTTTTGCATTAAGATATTCCCAAATTGATATCGTCGTACAAATACTTGTATCCATTCATTTAATTCCATGTAACCATTTAAACTCCATGTTCCAATTCCAAAAAGCCATTCTAGACCATTTTTCCATTAATGTATGGCAATGATTCAAAAGATGAGCTAAACACTATTAAATCCCTTTTTAAATCTAATTCATGCAATAGTTCGAGGTTAATACCTTTACCATACCAAAAACCATACCCACTATGAAATCAAGTTACTAAATTCATCCTTTTGAAGTCATAATTCAGTTGACAGCTCATCATTTAAACCAAGGAAAACCATTAAAGACAAGGGAAACTAGTATAAGTATATAACAATCAAAATACTCAATCCTAGTTTTAAACATCCGTTAAACCAAGAGAATTTCAAGTAAATTTTACAATTTTAAGATAATTATAAGCAAGGGAATGCCCAACATGCCTTTTTAGTAGAATGAATTTGAGAAGAACTTGATTTAAAGCCCTGAGACTTGAATTCTTGAGAAAAACCTTAGTTTACTTCTCTTGAGGGTTGAGAAGGGGAAGAACGATAATAAATTTTGATAAATGATAGGTTAATGAGGGTTAAGTAATGTTTAAACTCACTTAATAAGGTAAAAGACCAAAAATCCCCTGCCCCAAACTAAAGAAAACAAAAATCCATCTTTTTTGTCCATGAACATGGCATGCCCTTATCACAGAGCGAAGAGTGTGTCACCCTTTCGTGGCATGCTATTAACCCAGACCATACTATTTTAGGGTCCTGATATGACTTGAAATGTTATCCAAAAATTCAAAAATGCTCCCTAAGGGTCCCGCTGCCTTTCCTTATCGTAATTCCTCTCAAAATATTACCATTAAACACTATGGAGGTATTGGATTAAATTCATTCAAAATCTTGGGGGTTTACACACTTAAGGCTCATTTTCTTGCATTTTCGAGCCCATAACCCCCGAGGTGTTACATTACCTTCCCTCACTCTTAGGATTATTCATCTTTTAATAAGAGATAAGGACACCCTTAGCATGATAATAGGAAGGCTATAAAGAAACTCAAGAACAAACTAGAAATTCATCAAGAGGAGAATTAAAATATGGACCTAAAGCACTTTCATCCAATATTCTAAACAAGAACGGATATTTAGCTTCCATAAACTCCTCTGACTCCCACGTAGCCTCCTCTACCTTTTGGTTCCTCCAATGCGCTTTCATCAAAGCTATCTTCTTAGTTCTCAATTTCTTGACTTGCCTATCCAAGATTTCTAGAATCACCTTCACCTTCTCTATTGCTTGGTGTACTAAGTCTGGCCCACATAACGTAGTCTCATCCACCTCAAACCACCCAATTGGCAATCTACATCTTCTCTTATAAAAGGCTTCAAAAGGGGCCAATTAAATTCTGGAATGATAAATATTATTATAATTCAATAAGCAGCAAATGATCCACCCAATTTCTTTTAAAGTCAATTACATAAGCCCTTAGCATATCCTCAAAACTTTGAACAATATACTCTGCTTGCCCATTTGTCTACGGGTGGAAAGCAGTACTAAGGTTCACCTGGGTTCCCAAACCTATCTGCAAAGATTTTTCAAAAATAGGAAGAAAATTGCATACCTCGATTAGAAATAATAGACACTGGGTCTCCATGCAACTGAACTATCTCCTGAATAAATAACTTTGCATAATCCTCTCTTGAGTAGTTAGTTCTTACAAGCAAGAAATGAGCGGACTTAGTCATTAACCACAATGACCCAAATTGAATTGTGCAAATTTTGTGACTGTGAAAGACCCATAACAAAATCCATATTAATAATTTCCCACTTCCACATGGGCAATTCTATCTCTTGAGAGGTGCCACCTGGCCTTAAATACTCAACCTTGACTTGCTGACAAACTATGCACTTGGAAACTAAACTTGCTACATCCCTCTTCATATTATTCAACCAATACATTTCCTTCAAGTCATGATACATCTTTATCAAACCCGGATGAACCATATATCTAGACACGTGGGATTCAATTAAAATCCTTTCCCACAACCTATCTAAATTAGGAATGCATAATCTCTCTTGATACCCTATTATGCAATCTCTCCCAATTTTGAAAGCTATAGCTTTTTGCTGGCCCATATACCCTAGGACCATTGCTAAATTAAAAATATTGATCACCTGAAAGCTTAGGAGTAGGAACACTAGCTGACGAATAAGAATTTCCTTAGTTCTTCTTCTTGGGTCATTTCCTACCCTCTTTTTTACAGATCTGATGGTTGCACCCTGCTTTGTATACTTAAACTTCTTACTTTGCCTTTCCTCCATTTTTAACCGCTTTCTCTTCTGATCCTCTACCCACTACATATAAACCACAAGCCTCGATATATCCATGTAATTGTTTAACAAAACAATCTTATATTCTAACACCATGTCATGAGAAAGACTAGAAGAAAACTTCCATATCCCAGACCTCATATTATACACAAGCTTAGGAGCATAACAAGAGGGTTAGGTTAACTTCAATGCATACTTATTAACACCCATATTGCCTTACTTTAGATTTACAAACTTTTCATCCTTGGCTTCCCTTAACTCTTGGGAAAATAAGTGATTAAGAAAAGCATCTCAAAACTCTTTCGACACTGCTGGGTCAACATCTTTACCTCTTAACTCTTCCTATTCCTCATACCATCGATAAGCTACCTCTTTCAAATAATAAGCTACAAATTTTACCCCCACGAAATATCTAGCATGCATGACTCTTCAGATCTTTTCCATCTTATCGATAAACCCTTAAGTATCCTCCTCAAGCCTAAAACCTGTAAAGGCCGGGGGTTCAACTTTATAAATTGTCAAACTAGAGTAACCTCAGACGAACTAGCCGTAGGACAAACATGATCAGACCGATAAGATTGCGATGCCATAATCTAAGCCCTGGATTTTGAACTTCAGATGCTATTCGGTGCTTTTGATCCTGAGGGACCACAAGCTACCCCTTTTCTTGTACCTATAACTGAGCATTGCATTATATACTATAAAAATGTAGAAAACAACTAGTGGAAACTTGCCATAAGTCTCAAAAACTAAAATACATCTGAATAAAGTATCAAAATACTAAAGCAACTGTTTGAACATCTAGTCTAAAAAGCCTCTAAATTGTCTGAACTGTGGAGTTGATGGGACAATCCCCAACTAACACCGTCTACTGAAATACTAAATCTAATGCAATACTGAAATAAGAGAATATCCTCGGATGATGAGGATTCACTGCTAAGTTTACCACTGCTGACTGAATCTGAAATGCTAAGGATACTCAGGAGCTATATTTTTAAACCTATAGTATAAAACACCATAGCGTAAGAGAAAAGTATGCATCGGTATATAAGAATGTACTGGTATGCTAGATGAGGTAAGGCTAAATGCAAGGGCTTATATGAATGAACTAAAGCTGACTGAATAACATGAGTATACTAAATGATGAAGACATGCATGAACACATAAACTATAGCTAAAATTGTAGTAACAGTGAATACTAAGTTCAAACAACTGGATTACTGATAACTGGGTTTACTAATGAATACTATCTGAATTTACTAATACTAAATTTTGAATACTGATTTATTAAGATTTGATTTTACTTATACTGGTATACTGAATAACTAAGTCTGCTGATACTGATGTGTGAGTTTTTTGATACTGATTGATTGTATCTGAGATTAGTCCTATCTAGTGGGTGATATCTGAATCTATTGGTACTGATTCTGATTTACTGTATATGAGATCAGTCGTATCTAGCGGGTGATATTTAAATGTACTGATATTGATAATGATTTAATGTGTTGGAGATCAATCCTATCTAGTGGGTGATCTCTGAATTCTATGAAACTATCTAAGTTCCTTACTATGCTGAGTGAATGTATCTGACAGTCCTAAATCGGTATAACTGAACTGAGTTCTATCACGGAGATTGAATCTGAAACTGAGACTGTGGGAAGTAGTTATCTAAATGACATACCCCGAATCTAAACTAGTGGGTTCAACCTATAACCCCAGCTGAAAAGGTGTCAGTATAGGTGTCAGTATCGTACCACGGGTAAAGACAACTGCTATGGAGTCAACCCTAATCTAGCGGGTGACCCCTCAGATCAGTCCTGCACTAATGGGTGATTCCTAAGTATGTCAGTCCTATCTAATGGGCGACATCTCATACCTACGCTGGCTATGTAGTTCTGGAATTTAGGGATTGCTCCTAGGGATCTCAGTCCTATCTAGCAAGTGAGCCCCCATCCCTAGGCTGGCTCGGTGCTAATTCCTACTCCAAACTAAAAGACACTAAACTAATTCTTAGACTAAACTGCTACTAATTGTACTAGTTAACTGAACTGGACTGAGGTTACTTAGTTTCGTTGTCTAACAGAATACTACTGAATTCTGTCATCTGACTTAATACTACTAAGTTCTAAACCAAATAATTAAATGCTATTGAGGACTGAACCACATACTGAACAGGAATAGACTGACACTGAAATTACTGATTCTTTCTAAGTTCTGTAACTAACTGAGTCCTACTGATCATGGCATGACTGAGATTATCTTAAAAACTGACTCAGCTCTAGGCACACAGCTAAATTGTCGGGTACAAGTACCCCCAGGACTTAATAGCATGTAAATAATAAGACATGACAATTCTTGAATAGCATACAATAATCTATCATTCACCATACAATCAATAAGGCATTTCTTCAAGCACTTGAAAATCATAAACTTGTACATGCATAGGAATGCACACTAATATCTCATAATTCATTCAATAAGGAATTCATATGAATAGGAATACATACTACATAGCATAATTGATTCACTAAGTCCTTTCAACAAACACTAGGCATGCATTAACTTTTACATAATTGGGAATTTCATACTAACATGCTATAATGACTCTATTTTCTTCACATAAGCATTTTATCGAACATATAGGGAGCATGATATGGTTATACAACAAATTCTACACCTAATTATCATAGATACATCAATCAACATGCACCTTGAAGGGGTTTTATTATGAGTATCACAAAATATCACATATTAGGATCAAAGCTTGGGACTTAGTAATCACAATATGAATTAAAACTCATCAACAACAAGAACTTCAATCCCAATTCACGTGAATCATGAAAAACTCAAATAGATATAATCTTTGAATTTAGAAAGGATTCTTGAACTTCTTGGGTGGAAGGGACCCAAGAATCAACACCTAAAAAACCTTAGTTCTTGATTTTATAAAGATTGACAGTGGAATTATCTTGAATTTGGGTTCTCAATTGAAAACCCTAACTTATTGATGAGAGAAATTATGACAAACCACTATATTTTGGGTGAAATAAGGCTGAATCTCGTGTTTATGGGTTTAAATAGGGGTAGTAAATTGATTGTTTTTCTCTTGAAAGTACGGAGGTGGAATGCTGAAATTTTTGGTCTAGGAGAGTGCCAGGGTGGCGCTCCGCCTAGCCCGTGGGATTATCTTGGGCGGAGCCCTGCCTATCCGGGGGGAATAGCCAGGGCGGTGCGGGCTAATCGCTCCGAGATACTATTTTGGGCAACCAAACATGCCCTTACACTATCCAAAAAATTTTGCAACTAACACAAGATGTACTATTGACTTGACCCATTATGAATCAACTTAAAAATCGGTAAACGGAGGTCGGGAAGGTCAAGAAATAAATCATCAAAGTTTGAAGGTTTATGAAATGAAAAAGTTCCAACACTTCATCAAATTTTCTAAGTGGGAAGCTTCTCTTAGATTTCTTTCAAGGGCTCTAACGACTAAGAAAATTGATGGGGTATTATTATATCTTCCTCTTGGGAACATTCATCCTCAAATGAGACTGACTAAGCTGAGATTACTAATAGACTAAACTTACTTGAGGGATGTGAAAATCTTAAACATGACTACATAACTGAAACTACTGATATACTAAAATTTTATATTGAACATACATATTTGATGCATGGATATCTGACTGAGTTGTTCTCATGAATGCATGACTGAAATTACTGATAAGCTGAGTTTATTCTACTAAACATGCATATCTAATGCATGAATATATGACGGAACTGATTTTTGAATGCTTGGCTGAATATGCAATGCTAACTGATGCTAAGTTTGTAACAAAAATTTGAGCATGAAACTGAATGAGTTTAAGGACATGAAAGCATCGGGGAATTGTAGAGTATCTCTCCCTTGGGACACTAGGTCCCTCTAAGAATGCTTACTTTACTGGTATACTGGGAAACCTGAGGTGATTTATAAGGCACCTACAAATTGGATCATAACTAAACATCTAGGACCTGAAACTAATGCATGACTCATGAACTAAGTTGATCTTGCAACTACTGGGACTTTGTATCTTGGAATTGTTACATTCCTGATATTTTTAATAGCATGACTAGATGGAAAGATGAGAAAAAAAACTATATGAATCTGACAGTTTGACTGCTAAACTGACTTGCTAGCTTTACTAACTAACTCATGCTGAAGACTTAAGTTCAAATGGGAGCAAGAGATCTATCAGTGCACATCATGAAGATGAAGGTCTTATAACATACCCGAATCTATGTTAGGGAAATTTCCCTGATCATAAAAAGTTAGGAGTGCATAAAATTTGTTCTAACGCTAACCAGTAGTGGTACTGGAAGTGGCGCCCTATTGACATAAATATTTACCCCTCTAAACCGTAGTTCTACACTCCTGCAACCTGTGGTCTGGTTTACCACAACCAAAACATACCTCGTTGCCTGCTCTACAAGTACTTAGGTGATTCTTACTACATTTTTCACAAAGTGGATAGGTACGATCATTTCTCAAACTACCCTGGGTCTTAGAGCCTGGTGCCCCATCATGATTTCCATCTCTGAGATGGAACTGAAAATTTCTGACTATGGAGTTGATGGGATGATCCCCTAACTAACTCTGTCTACTAAAATACATAATCTAATGCAATACTAAAATAAGAGAATATCCTCAGATGATGAGGACTCACTGCTAAGTCTA
This sequence comes from Capsicum annuum, assembly GCF_002878395.1. Classification (NCBI taxonomy): domain Eukaryota; kingdom Viridiplantae; phylum Streptophyta; class Magnoliopsida; order Solanales; family Solanaceae; genus Capsicum; species Capsicum annuum. Next base: position 176,408,032 of record NC_061115.1, on the reverse strand, counting down.
CTGCTGCTAGCTGAATAGACCTGCTAAGGATGCTCAGGAGCTCATATTTCTGAACCTACGGTATTAAACACCATAGCGTAAGAGAAAAGTATATGTCAGTACGTGAGAATGTACTGGTATGCTAGATGAGGTAAGGGTAAATGCAAGGGCTTATATGTATGAACTAAAGCTGACTGAATAAAATGATTCTACTAAATGAAGAAGACATGCATGAACATATAAAATATAGCTAGAATCGTAGTAACACTAAATATTATATTCAAATAACTGGATTACTAATAATTGGGTTTACTGATGACTGCTATCTGAATTTACTGATACTAAATTCTGAATACTGATTCACTGATATTTAATTTTAGTAACACTGGGATACTGAATAACTGAGTCTACCGATATTGATATCTCAGTTTTATTATACTGATTGACTGTATCTGAGATCAGTCCTATCTAGAGGGTGATCTCTGAATCTATTAGTACTGATTCTAATTTACTTATCTGAGATCAGTCCTATCTAGCGGGTCATATCTGAATTCTATGGAACTATCTAAGTTTCTTACTATGCTGAGTGAATGTATCCAATAGTCCTGAATCTGTATAATAAAACTAAGTTATATCACTGAGACTGAATCTCAAACTGAGACTGTGGGAAATAGTTATCTAACCGACAAGTACTGAATCTGAACTAGTGGATTCCAACCTGTAACCTCAGCTAGAAGGGTCAGTATTGTTCCACGGGTAAAGACAACTGCAATGGAGTCAGCCCTAATCTAGCGAGTGACTCCAGAGATCAGTCCTGTATTAACTGGTAATCCCTGAGTATGTCAGTCCTATCTAATGGGTGACATCTCATACCTACCTTGGCTACCTAGTTCTTGGCCTTAAGGATTGCTTCTATGGCATTCTTTCAGTAGTTAGTACACATACAGAGTCTATCAATACATTGGCAAGCGTTTTTATCTTCCTAGCAGTGTAATTATCTAGATTCACCTTAATATTGAATAGGGTTACCTCCTTTTCTTTTATATCTTATGTGTCTGTGTTTAGTGCAAACAAGGAATCATAGATAATTGGACCTTATTCCACTGCTAGCATAGAGACATCTCCTGTCTTCTCATCATCACTTGAATCAATATAAGAATATCCCAAGTTGCCAGAGCTTGCTTTACTACGTAATAAGCTACAACCTTCCTTCTTGAATTGTCAGGGACCTGGTCCTGATATTTCTTTTGTCACCTATAGCCTTGAGGTAATCATGATGATCCATTTTTTGTATGGGACAGTCCTTGATGAAGCTCAAGACTTCCACATTTATGACACACCTCCGTAGTGACACCTTTCTTGTTGCTACTTTCACTTCTTTTAAACTAGCCACCTTTCCTTATGGCTCTAACAATTTTATCACCAAGTAGGCAATCCCAGATCTCTGATACCAATTGTTGGAACCCTTGCAGGTTACACCACACAATAAGGGACCAGGTTGGTAATGCTCAACTTACACCTCAAATTAGTGTAAGGCGATCGTCGTCAGTATATTTACCCAACTTTTGGTCGGGTTCAAATCCACAGAGAATAATGTGTGTGGCGATTAAGCTAATTTGAAGATATAGATACAAGTTCAATTCAAACAAATGGTACTAAAATATAAAATTAAGATGGGGGTTTTAGAAGTACCAAGTAATGTTGTCACTTCAATATTAATGTTTGTAATCAATATAAATGGGAAACCAGAGCTATGTTCACCAAGGGTTTCAGGAATTGATAGATACTAGGTAATGCTATAGATTCTCAAAATGATTAGAACAACAGAATATCCCTGACGATTATACTATCTAACTTATCTCTTGACGTCACCAGACAATTTATTATCTAATTCTCTTGAACTTAGATAACTTATCTATTTCCAATAGGATGTTATCTCAAGTAGATAAATCCAGTTACGACATTAATCATTAAACAGAAGGTTGATAGCTTCCGAGTCCCTATTGATAATTCACGTCCTCTAGTCTATTTCTCCGTTAGAAGAAAATAAAACCTAAGGTATAGTCTAATGTTTACAACCACTAGCTTTTAGTTAAAACAACAGAATTTCAAGATGTTCCACTACTCTTTGAATGTATTAAACACCTAGTATTATATCAACCCTAATCTATGGATCCCATAACCCCGGCTAATGGAATTATCAGCTGGAAGGGTGTCAGTACTATTCCACAAGTAAAGACAATTGTAATGGAGTCAGCCCTAATCTAGCGAGTGACTCCTGAGATCAGTCCTACACTAACGGGTGATCCCTGAGTATGCCAGTCCTATCTAATGGGTGACATCTCATACCTACCTTGGCTACCTAGTTCTTGGCCTTAAGGATTGCTTCTATGGCATTCTTTCAGTAGTTAGTACACATACAGAGTCTATCAACACACTGGCAAGCAACATACTGGCAAGCGTTTTTATCTTCCTAGCAGTGTAATTATCTAGATTTACCTTAATGTTGAATAGGGTTACCTCCTTTTCTTTTATATCTTATGTTTCTGAGTTTAGTGCAAACAAGGAATCATAGATAAATAGACCTTATTCCACTGCTAGCATAGAGACATCTCCAGTCTTCTCATCATCACTTGAATCAATAGAAGAATCTCCCAAGTTACCAGAGCTTGCTTTACTATGTAATAAGCTGCAACCTTCCTTCTTGAATTGGCAGGGACCTAGTCCTGATCTTTCCTTTGTCACCTGTAGCCTTGAGGTAATCATGATGATCTATTTTTTGCATGGGAAAGTCCTTGATGAAGCTCAATACTTCCACATTTATGACACACCTCTATAGTGATACCTTTTTTGTTACTACTTTCACTTCTTTTAAACTAGCCACCTTTCCTCATGGCTCGAACAATGATATCGCCAAGTAGGCAATCCCAGATCTCTGATACCAATTGTTGGAACCCTTGCAGGTTACACCACACAGTAAGGGACCAGGTTGATAACGTTCAACTTACACCTCAAATTAGTGTAAGGCGATCATCGTCAATATATTTACCCAACTTTGGGTCGGGATCAAATCCACAGAGAACAATGTGAGTGGCGATTAAGCTAATTTGAAGATATAGATACAAGTTCAATTCAAACAAATGGTACTAAAATATAAAATTAAGATGGGGGTTTTGAAAGTACCAAGTAATGTTGTCACTTTAATATTAATGTTTGTAATCAATATAAATGGGGAACCAGAGCTATGTTCACCAAGGGTTTCAGGAATTGACAGATACTAGGTAATGCTATAGATTCTCAAAATGATTAGAACAACAGAATATCCCTGACGATTATACTATCTGACTTATCTCTCAACCTTATCAGACAATTTATTATCTAATTCTCTCGAACTTAGATAATTTATCTATTTCCAATAGGATGTTATCTCAGGTAGATTAATCCAGTTACGGCATTAATCATTAAACAGAAGGTTGATAGCTTCCGAGTCCCTATTGATAATTCACGTCCTCTAGTTTATTTCTCCGTTAGAAGCAAATAAAACCTAAGGCATAACCTAATGTTTGCAACTACTATATTTCAGTTAAAACAATAGAATTTCAAGATGTTCCACTACTCTTTGAATGCGTTAAACACCTAGTATCATATCAAACCCTAATCCATAGATCCCATAACCCCGGCTAATGAAATTAGTTGCTCATGATTTGATGAACGAAATGACAAGTTGAATTCATAATGATAAGGATAACTTAAGATTAGATGGAAAACAACAAGTATTTTTTTCGATTGAATCACAAGGTAGAAACCCAAAAATAGTTGATAAAAACAAAAAGAATAATTGATGTAAGATATCATATTATGTGCTTCTCTTCACTAGGTTAATTTTCTGATAGATGAATTATGAATCAATCAAAAACCCTAAAAGATGCTATTTATACTGAGGCCTAATTAAGGTGATGAAATAACAAAATCACAGCTGGGCTCAGATTTAGGTGACAGCATATTGGTGTTGATCGTAAGGCTTCTGACAGCATCTCAGATATGTCATCAGAAGTCGTGCCTTCTTAACCTGTTCTGCCTCACTCTGACGATGTCCTCCGATGGCTTACTAGAGGACTGACTGCGTGTAGCAAATGTCGTCAGACCTTCCGCTTATTTCACTATGTTCTTTCCCACTTGACGGTATCTTCTGACAACTACCACACTTGTGACGACATATTAAAAATGTCGTTACCTTTATCCACAACTCTTCTTCACTGTTCATTCTGATGCCTTTTTTTGGTATCTTACCATATCTCTGACGGCTTGTAAGAAATACCGTCAGACTCATATCAGCTCACTTGTACCAGATTTTACTCTTTTGCTCTATTGTTATTTATTTCCATGCATCTTGACTTTCCTACAAAATCTTAAAAAATAACATCAAAAACACCAATAATTACTTAAGAACTTACAATTATTTCAAGTTAAAAAGTCTTAAATAAGCTACAAAAATCTAGCACATCATAGGTCCCTCAAAATCAATCACAGGCAATGTATACGAAAATAATCAGGAAGAAAGAGACAGTGTAGGAAGAGTAAAAACACAAGGATTTTTACGTGAAAATCCAGGATGGGAAAAACCACGACTTTCCCCCTACAAGAACCTCCAAATCCACTATAATCAAACTCTTGATTATAGTCTTCACTGAACATAACTCTAGGTTCCTTTCGCTAGTAGTAACTCTACTACAAGCTCATCTTGGTAACTCTACCAAAGATCCTATCTACTGATTAGCTCTAATCAATGTCTAACTTAGGAAACTCTACCTAAGAAACTCTCTGAATGAGAAAACACTACTCTTATAGCATGAGTAGTTCAGTTAAAAATTAGCATTCAAGAACACCCACTCACTTTTTAAGCATACTACAAAGATAAGAACATAAGCAATGCTGGAGCAGTCTTGAACTAGAGTTTTTGCTGCCTCACTTTTCATTCTTTAAAATTTGCAAAAACTGTTTGATGAAGAGACGTCTCTTCCCTTTTATAGCTGAGTGATGATTAGGGATGAAAGATCATTGAACCAGCTGTCCAATTTAGTACAAAATAGCACCTGCAAGTTTTTAACACTAAAGGACAAAATTGTGTAGATGGTGCATGCCAGTTGTATTGTACCTTGCATGTCCAGGGATCTGCTCCCATGAAGTTTAGCTGCTCATCATCAAAACTACATATAGAAAATGTGTACGATTGTACGAAGCAAGCACACAACGATCATTAACCCCTAATATTTGGAAATATAGTTTTTAGTGTTGTTCTCCCCAAGACTACACTTTCTTGGTAAAGCTACACAATTTTCTTTAAGCCTAATTAAAATACCGTCACATACTATTAACCAAGGATTTTGCATTAAGATATTCCCAAATTGATATCATCATTCAAATACTTGTAGCCATTCATTTAAATCCATTTAACCATTTAAACTCCATGTTCCAATTCCAAAAAGCCAATCTCGACCATTTTTCCATTAATGTATGGCAATGTTTCAAAAGATGAGTTAAACACTATTAAATCCCCTTTTAAATCTAATTCATGCAATAGGTTGATGTTCATACCATTACCATGCCAAAAAACATACCCATTATGAAATCAAGTTACTAAATTCATCCTTTTAAAGTCATAATTCAGTTGATAGCGCATCATTTAAACCATGGAAAACCATTAAAGACAAGGAAAACTAGTACAACTATATAACAATCAAATTACTCAATCCTAGTTTTAAACAACCATTAAAATAAGAGAATTTCAAGTAAATTTCATAATTTTTAGATAATTATAAACAAGGGAATGTCCAACATGCCTTTTTAGTGGAATGAATTTCAGAAGAACTTGAATTTAGAGCCTTGAGAGTGGAATTCTTGAGAAAACCCTTAGTTTACTTCTCTTGAGGGTTGAAAAGGAGAAAAATGATGATAAATTTTGATAATTGATATGTTAATTAGGGTTAAGTAATGTTTAAACTCACTTAATAAGGTAAAAGACCAAAAAGCCCCTGCCCCAAACTAAAGAAAACAAAAATTCGAGTTTTTGTCCTCTAACATAGCATGCCCTTATTGCGGAGCGAAGAGTGTTTCACCCTTTCGTGGCACGTTATTAACGCATACCCCTACTATTTTAGTGTCCTGATATAACTTGAAATGTGATCCAAAATTTCAAAAATGCTCCCTAAGGGTCCTACTACCTTCCCTTATCGTAATTCCACTCAAAATATTGCCATTAAACACTATGGAGGTATTGGATTAAATTCTTTCATAATCTTGGGGTTTTACATACTTAGGCTCATTTTCTTGCATTTTTGAGCCCATAACACCCAAGGTGTTACATTACCTCCCCCCACTCTTAGGATCATTCATCTTCTAGTAAGAGATAAGGACACCCTTATCATGATAATAGAAAGGCTATAAAGAAACTCAAGAACAAACTCGAAATTCATCAAGAGTAGAATTAAAATTTGTACCTTAAGTACTTTCATCCAATATTCTAAACAAGAACGGGTATTTAGCTTCCATATCCTCCTCTGACTCCCACGTAGCCTCCTCTACCTTTTGGTTCCTCCAATGCATTTTCATCAAAGATATCTTCTTAGTTATGAATTTCTTGACTTGCCTATCCAAGATTTCAATAGAGATTTCCTCGTAGGTTAATGAATCTTTAACACCAATATCCTCAATGGGAACTACTAAGGAAGGATCACTCACATACTTTTAGAGCAAAGACACATGAAAAACTAGGATAAACCGATGCCAAGTTTTTCGGTAAGTCCAACCAATAAGTAAAATTAACAACCCTCCCTTGAATATGATACAGACCAATATAATGGGGACTGAGCTTCCCTTTTTTCGAAATCTCAAGAATACCAATCATCAACCTCAAACTCAAGCTCTTTTTACCTTAGATTCACATAGGATTTTTGGCAATTTTGAGCGGTCTTAATGCTTTCTAAAATCACCTTCACCTTCTCCATTGCTTGGTGTACTAAGTCTGGCCCAAATAACCTAGTCTCATCTATCTCAAACCAACCAATTGACGATCTATATCTTCTACTATAAACGGCTTCAAAAGGGGCCATTTGAATGTTGGAATGATAAATATTATTATAATTCAATAAGCAACAAATGATCCACCCAATTTCTTTTAAAGTCAATTACATAAGCCCTTAGCATATCCTCAAAACTTTGAACAATATACTCTGCTTGCCCATTTGTCTACGGGTGGAAAGTAGTACTAAGGTTCACCTGGGTCCCCAAACCTATCTGCAAAGATTTTTCAAAAATAGGAAGAAAATTGCATACCTCGATTAGAAATAATAGACACTGGGTCTCCATGCAACTGAACTATCTCCTGAATAAATAACTTTGCATAATCCTCTCTTGAGTAGTTAGTTCTTACAAGCAAGAAATGAGCGGACTTAGTCATAAACCACAATGACCCAAATTGAATTGTGCAAATTTTGTGATCTTGAAAGACCCATAACAAAATCCATATTAATTATTTCCCACTTCTATATGGGAAATTCTATCTCTTGAGAGGTGCCACCTAGCCTTAAATACTCAACCTTGACTTGCTAACAAACCATACACTTGGAAACTAAACTTGCTACACCCCTCTTCATATTATTCCACCAATACATTTTCTTCAAGTCATGATACATCTTCGTCGAACCCAGATGAACCGTATATCTGGACACGTGGGCTTCAGTTAAAATTCTTTCCCATAACCTATCTATATCAGGAATGCATAATCTCTCTTGATACCTTAGAATGCTATCTCTCCTAATTTTGAAAGCCATAACTTTTTGCTGGCCCACATCACCCTTGATTTGCATAAGTGTATGGTCCAAAACCTACTTCTCCTTAACTTTGGCTCTAAGGCATTACTTAAAAACTTCCTGGATAATCACTCACCCATATTTGGTGTCCAAAATCCGGACCCCCATGTTGGATAATCGGTGAATAACCTTCACCAATCCTCTTTTTTCTCCTCAACATCAGACAAACTCCCCATGGATAACTTGGTAAGAGAATTTACAACAACATTAGCACACATGTCATAATCCTTAAGCAGTTTGAGCCATCGTCTCTGTCTGAGGTTCAATTTCTTCTGAGTGAACACACACTGCAAGCTTTTATGGTCTAAGAAATATTCATATACACCCCATATAAGTAACGACTCTAAATTTTCAATACAAAAATCACAGCTGCCAACTCTAGATCATGAGTTGAGTAATTCCTCTCATGAACCTTAAGTTTCCTGGAAACATAATCTACCACCTTTTTGTGTTGTATAAAAAAAATCTAGTTCCACCTAGGATGTATCATAGTACAAAACAAACCCCTCAGTAGCCTCGAGTAGGGTCAAAATAAGAGCAGAAGTCAATTGATCCTTCGACTTCATAAAATTTCCCTCACAAGCATCAGGCCATAAAAACTTTACCTTTTTCTGAGTCAACCTCATAAGAGGAGTAGCAATAGATGGGAAACTCTCCACAAGTCTCCTATATAAGCTGTCATACCCAAGAAGCTCCTAATTTTTGTTGGAGTCATGAGACTAGGTCACTTCTTAACCACCTCAATCTATTGGGGATATACTTTAATTCCTTCATTGGATACAATAAGCCCAGTAAAAGTCATAACACTGAGCCAAAATTCATACTTAGAATATTTTGCATACAATTTTTAATCCTTAAGGGTCTGCAAAACAATTTGAAGGTGATTGGAATTATTCTCCTCACTTCTAGGGTACAACAAAATTTCATCAATGAAAACTATAACAAAACAATCCAAAAATTGTCTGAATACTTGATTCATGAGGTCCATAAAAGCAGTCGGGACATTAGTCAATCCAAAAGACATGATCAAGAAATCATAGTGGCCATAACAGATTCAAAAAGAAGTCTTGGGAATATCAGCCTCCCCAATCTTTAATTGATAGTAACCCGATAGAAATATTTTTTAGAGAAACACTTAGCACCTTGAAGAAATCAAAGAGGTCATCAATTCTAGAAAAAGGGTACTAATTTTTCACAGTGACCTTATTCAACTAACGATAATCTATACATGCCTAGAGATACCCATCTTTATTTTGCATAAAAAGTATAGGAGCACCTCAAGGAGAAACACTAGGATAGATGAAACACTAATCAAGCAGTTCCTTTGTTGCTCCTTTAGTTCTTTCAGGTATGTCAGAGCCATCCTATAATGAGGAATGAAAATGGGATGAGTATCTGGTAGAAAATCAATCCCAAAGTCTATTTACCTATCTAGAGGGATCCCAGAAAGATCATCTAGAAAAACTTTGGAAAACTCATTAACCCCAGGAACGAATTGCAGGAGGGACTTTCAGAGTTATAATCCTTAAGCCGAACAAGGTTATATAGACACTCTTTGGATATCAATTTTGAACCCTAAGATAAGAAATAAACTTCTCTTTGGGTACTAGGGAACTTCCCTCCTATTCTATTACTGATTTATTTGGAAAATAAAAAGTGACCTTTTGGATTCTACAATCCAGAGAAGCATAGCATAAATGAATTCAATCCATTCCTAACTTATATCCAAGTCCACCATATCAATCTTTATTAAATCTACCAACATCTCCAAATGTAAGATGGACACCACACAACCCTCATAGACTTTTCTGGCAATAATAGACTCACCCATTAGGGTAGAAATTGTAAAAGGAATAGAAATACCTTTAGGACAAAACCAAAGCATACATCCACAAAGGAGTCACATAAGATAGAGAATAATTCAGTTCAAGCAAACAATAAACATCATAGGAGAAAAGTTGTAACATATTAGTGACAATATCTAGGAATGCCTCAGATTCCTGATGAGTGGAAAGTGCATAGAGGCAATTTTGGTCATTTTCTGTTCCTGAAGTAGCACCCTTAGAGGTAAGATCTGATGAACCTGAGGCTTACTATCCACAGATGAAGCCCTAGCTGAAGGACAATCTCATTGCATATGACTAGGTTGACCATAATTAAAGCACAAATTTCTCCTCTTCTCATAATATCCCTGGTAAGGCTTTCTATAATAATGAAAGGAGGAAAAGGTGGAGACAAATGAACTCCACTAACCTGAGATTGGGTACCCCCATACCCTAGGATTATTGCTAAATTAAAAACATTGATAACCTGAAAGCTTAGGAGAAGGAACACTAGCTGACGAATAAGAATTTCCCTAGTTCTTCTTCGTGGGTCGTTTCCTACCCTCTTTTTTACAGATCTGATGGTTGCACCCTGCTTTGTATCCTGAAACTTCTTACTTTTCATTTCCTTCATTTTTACCTACTTTCTCTTCTTATCCTTTACCTACTACATATAAACTACTAGCCTCGATATATCTAAGTCATTTTTAACATAACGGTCTTACACTCTGACACTATCTCATACGAAAGACTGGAAGAAAACTTCTATATCCTAGACCTCATATTAGACACAAGCTCAGGAGCATAATGAGAGAGTTAGGTTAACTTCAATGCATACTCCTTGACACTCATCTTGCCTTACTTCTGATTTACAAACTCATCATCCTTGGCTTCCCTCTACTCTTGGGAAAAGAAGTGATCAATAAAAGCATCCTAAAACTCTTTTGACACTGCTGGCTCAACATCTTTACCTCTTAACTCTTCCTATTCATCATACCATCGATAATCTACCTATTTCAAATAATAAGCTGCAAATTCTACCCCTACTAAATCACTAGCATGCATAACTCTTAAGATATTTTCCATCTTATCAATAAACCCTTGAGAATCCTCTTCAAGCCTAAAACCTGTTAAGGCCGGGGGTTCAACTTCATAAATTATCCAACTAGAGTGACCTCAGACGAACTAGCAGTAGGACCAACATGATCAGCCCGATAAGATTGTGATGCCATAATTTGACCAAATATATGAAAGGATTGATGGAACCCAACATTCGAGACATCTCTCTGAGGGGACTGAGTATTAGTAACATTAGCTTGAGAAGATCAATAAGGACTAGTAGGGACCGTTGGAACCCTATGTGGAGCAGCAACGTCAGGAATATAAGCCTAAAACTGAGTCTGCATTCTATGAGTAGTAAGAACTTCCTCCCCATTTGCCCTAGTTAGGACAAATATTCCGCTGAGTTCCTAAAATTTTTACATTTTAGTAGAGGCAAAATCTGAAATACGAGTAAGTCAGAAGTTAGTGAAGATTCATGGTAACTAGACTTCCTAGCGCAAAAAGAAAACAGAGAAGGAAAAAATTCCTAAATGCCTTATAACCCGCCCTCCCATATAAGTGTGACACATTGCTCACCCATAAAAGAGACTCTATTTAAAAAACTTTATAGCAACCAGTGACCCTGAACCATACTATGATACCAAACTATCACGACCCAAACTGAGTCCATAGTCTTGAAAGGCATCCCAAACCAACCAAGGCCTTAATGACCCCTTAGAATTACCTCATGAGCATAGTAATAATAAGAAATTTTAAAAAATAACCATTAGAATAAGGAAATTCAGTAAAACCCAAAAGATTAAGTTTGTAAGTCAAAGACCAAATCCACAAAGTAACAACCCAACATTGTCTACAAAGACTCTAACCAAGGAATAACAACCAAGTTGGGACATGACCCAGAGTATGCGGGAAGAAAATCAAAAGTACTAAAATTGTAAAGATACTAAAATAAAAAAACTCCTTTTGAATGATGGAGGGCTCATCACTTCACCAGCTATCCAAAGGGAGTATTGAACCACCTATTATTGCACAAGGTCACAAGAAAAAGCCTCCGAGCCTACGTCATGAAATAATGTAGCATCCTAGGATGGTCAGTACGATGAGTACTCACATTCAACCCAAGGAAAGGAGATAATATATCCATCAACCAAAACAAATCATAAAACACATATCCAACAACCATAAATCTAGTAGAATTCTAGGGTAGGGGACAAGGAATATGAAACACGATAATTTAAAAATTTAATCCTTAACTATGTATCTCATACCGGCCTTCAGGCATCCATGGGCTATATGGGTCCTACTCTCTCTGCTGGAAGGACCCCTATCCATATTAGCCACATGGACTGAGGAATTAGCTAAAGTGACCAAGACAATGACCTTCCAAGATGTACTGTGCACTATTGCACAAAGCAATCACATAGTGGTCATAGATCTCCAACGTCGGCAAATGTAGTTTCTAGTATGGGTCCCCCAGGACTACACATTCTCAGTGAAGCTAACAATTTTATTTAATCCTAATTAAAATATTTTCACATACATTAACCAAATAGTTTTCCGTTAAGACATTCCTAAATTGGTGTAGTCGTACCAAGACTTGCAAACCATCCATCTAATGCCATACCATTTCTATTTAACCATGTAAACATCAAGTTCCAATTCCAAAAAGCCAATGTAGACCATTTTCCATTCATGTATGAAAATATTTTAAAAGATGATTTTAACACTATTAAATCCCCTTTTAAATCTAATTCATATAATAGGTTGAGGTTCATATCTTTACCTTGCCAAAAACCATACCCACTATGAAATCAAGTTACAAAAGTCATCCTTTTGTAAGCCACAATTCAGTTGACAACCCATCATTTAAACTATGGAAAACCATTAAGACAAGGAAAAACCAATAAAAGTATATAACAACCAAAATCCTCAACCCTAGTTTTAAACAACCATTGAAACATGAGAATCTCAAGTGAATTTCACAATTTAAAGATAATTAAAAATAAGGGAGTGTCCAACATGACTTTTTAGTGGAATGAATTTGAGAAGAACTTGACTTTAGATCCTTGAGAGTTGAATTCTTGAGAAAAGTCTTAGTTTGCTTCTTTTGAGGGTTGAGAGGGAGAAGAAAGATGATAAATTTGGATAACTGATACGTTAATGAGGGTTAAGGAATGTTTAGAGTCATTTAATACAATAAAGACCAGAAAACCCCCTTCCCAAACTAAAAAATAAAAAATCCATAGTTTGTGCACTTGGGCATGGAACGTCCTTATTGCAGAGTGACAAGAGCGTGGCACACCCTTATCATGGAGCGAAAAAAGTGTGGGTTGATCTTATCATGGACCTTTACTGGTTCTCCATAAAAGTGTGCTACCTCTATGTGGCACACCCTTAACATAGACCCCTACTATTTTTGGGTCCCAATATGATCTGAAACGTGATCCAAAAATTCCAAAATGCTCCCTATAGGACTGGATACCTTTCCTTATCATAATTTCTCTCAAAATTTACCACTAAACACTATGGAGGTATCAGATTAAATTCATTAAAAATCATGGGGGTTAACACACTTAGGGTCATTTTTTTTTGCATTTTAGAGCTTGTAACACTCAGGGTGTTACAATTCATAGATCTTGAAAACCATCTAAATTAGCTAATTACTAATATCTGGTGCCTGAATATCACCTTATTCATGATTGCGGACCTCTAGATATGAATATAGAGAATAAATTATTTCACCATTACAAATATGATGCTAGGGCTGCGATATCAAAGGGTAATTGGGTTGGGTCGGGTCGATGCCCCTTCTTCACAAATGCATCAGGATTGTGGTGAATGCGAGGGTATAAGTCTTAGACCTTTGCATATGAGAATCTCTAGTAGTGAACATAAAGTTGAGTTTAATTAGCTGGTTAGTGTTGACCCTCGCAAATGTAAAGGAATAACTGCGTTTGTAAGGTACTGTTCACAGAATAGTATAAAATCCCATTTTCATGATTTTACTCCATTTGGACCTCCAAACCCCAAGAAACACACCTTTTGAGTGTTTCAATGTTGATCTTTATGTGGGTAACTTCTAAACTCATAATCCTACTATTTTCTATTGATTTTATTTTAAAAGCTCTTTTAGATCATGATTTCAAAGTGGAAAATTGAGGGTTTTATTGATAAAGTTTAAAAAGATTTTTCCTCATTTTGGACTTTGATTTTAACCCATTTTTATGTGAATTTTCTCCTATGACCTTGGGAAAAAAATTTAAACAAAATTTTGATTAACCCCTTTTATTATCTAGCTTATTTTTCAAGTTCATTTTGGTCTCGAGCTAAATATGGAAAATATGGGTATTGTTATCTTTTTTAATGTGCAGATGCTATATTTGAATGTTGTAGTTGTTCTTAAATGAAAGGCTCCATGTTGAAGGACTTTGGATTTTGGTTTCATCATTTTAAGGTATGTTATGGCTTATATTCTTTCAAATTGAGTTGAGTTGTTAATATTTAAGTAAAGCATGCTATGGGTTGGGGAAGGTAGCTATATATTTTATACCATGAGATTATCTTACTATTGTGTGCCCATTTTGGGGCTTATATTATATTATTTTTGACATGTGGTATTTGGTATTATGAGTTACCTGTGTGGGGGGATTTATTTGATATTATTAGCCTTATATATGTATCTATTTACCTTCATTATATGTATAATTCTTTTGCAAAGGTGTGATTTGACTATATAGGCCTTATTTAAACATTTTTAGCTTTTATCATGATAGTTATACCCGATTTAGGGGTCGATATGATATAAATAATGTATTTCATACATATTTCTTCTGATAGTGTCAAATATTGAGTTAATGATCATGAATTATTGGTGTACTGAGTTGATTTCTAAGCTCACTTATATATACTTACATGTTGGTTGGATTGGATATACTCATATTAGGTTGATCGTAACCATTACATCCTCATTCCAAATATATCCATTCATGAGATACTAGTACCACTGAGAAACACTTATTTTAAAACAAAATAAGATATTTTTTTCTAAAACCTTTTCGTGAATATAAGCTAGAGGAGAGCTGAGATTGATACTGAGATATGAGATACTATATATGGGTTGTAAACCTCCCAAGGATCCTACCTAGTCGTTGTGAGCTCGTTGTTATATATACAATGTCATGTGATGGCTTCCAACACTCATCCTATCCATATTGCATTACATTTCATTTACATTTGCATATTGCCTGCTCACCTTAGTTTTCTTTGTGTATTGGTTTTTATATATTTTTTCTTTATATTTGTGTTGTTGTTGTTTCCATTTACTTGTACACAACTTATTAGTGGAGACAGTGGGAGCTACTGTGTTGGACTTTTCTGCTTGCAGGTGATATATTTATTTTGTATTTTACTTATTTTATTTTCTACTTTGCTTAGTCGATCTATGATACCTACTGAGTACAAATAGACTGTACTCGCCCATATTGTACCCTTTCGGTATAGATCCTAGCATAAGTGCAACACGTGGAGGTTCAAATCATGATTTTCATTGGTGATATTCAAGGTACTTGACCGTCCTAGTATTCAGGGAAAAATTTTAGATCTCACCCTATCTTACTTATATCTTTATTTGGATCAGGGATAGATTTTGTACTTTTTAATTTAGGATTTGCACTTATTTTGCTCTTATATTTTTACATCAGGTTTGGGGTAGTTTACGTATTTCTTCATCATTTACTATGTATGTTTCATGATTAACCTGACTTTATTTTATAAGTCTCACTTGGGTTCAAGTTATTATCAATGTTTTTCTTCTTTTTATCGATTTTGGTGATCTTTTTGCTTGTTAAGGTTGTGGCGCAACAAGCGCCATCATGACTTAATTTTTGGATCATGACAAATTGGTATAAGAGCAACCAAGTTCACAAGTTTCATAAGTGCAAGAGTAAGTTGTCTAGTAGAGTCTCACAGATTGATACGTAGACTTTCGTATGCATCTTCGACAGGCTATAAGATCACTTTAGGAAAAACTTTTATATTTTTATTCGTACAAGTTATTCATACCCTATGTTCTAAGTTGTTTTAGACTCTTTTTCTATAGATGGAGAGGAATAGATCTTGAGAGGTTAGGGATGTTGAGCTAATACCTGAGGATGAAGCCCAAACTAGCGGGTCAGGAAGGGGTCATAATTGGCCCCGTATAATAACCCTCCAGGTCCATTTCTATATTTCCATTCATTTTTTCTATTTTAAGTTTTCCAATAGCTTTCCTAAGTCATTTATGACTTGGTAGAGCTGACAGTTCAGTTAGGGCAGTTCGTTTGGTTTTTAGAGTCAATTCCCTGTTTTAAAGTCTTTGTTGGTAAGAATTGTCTATTGAGTAAGAACATTATTTTAATGGACTCTTATGCCAATTCTGATAGTTACACCAGCTCTGTGTTAATTTTAGGGTAGAAGGACCTTTGGTTAGGGTTCCAGGGCTACCAGACTCATTTGGGGCTATTTGTCGAAATTTGATAAAAATGGCCCTTAGGTGTAGGGCCCACTTTTAGTTAAAGTGACCTTAAATTGAAATTTTGATTACGCCATTGGTTCTGGAATGTCGAATTTGATAGGATAGCATAGTTCATTTGCATTCATAAGATTCTGGATAAATTTCAAAGGATCGGTGGAAACATGGAAAATTCCAAGTTTTTGGTTGGTGCATCTGCAAAAGAGGCCCTTTGGGCACTTTAGATGAGGACACTTCCATCGACAGTCGGGTGCTTTAGTGGCCCTGTCTTACCTATTGGGCCACTTTAGCGCTAACCTACCGCTTTAGCGATATGCCAGTCCAAGCGGGTACAACTTTATCAATGACTTCTTAAGCAGTCAAGTGTCTGGAAGAAATATTTTTAGGAGATTTTGGGGTGTTTGTGAGTTTGGGATACTTATTTCTTCCTTAAAATCTTGGTAAGTTTTCATTATATTCATAGGTAATTCTTTAATTTATTTTCAAAATCCCTAGATTCTTGTTGAGTAAATTGAGGTACTATTTGAACTCAAAATTTATCCATTCTTAAAGGTATATGTTTCTTGAGCATAGAGGGACATGCTGACAATTTCTAAAGTGAGATTTTGCAAGTGGTTTGCACAAGGTATTTTGACTTGATTTTGAATTCGAAGGTTAGAAATGCAATACGGGTACCGTTATTGTCGTATTGATAAGTATATTACCTTTTTGATAGCGTGGCGTCATGCAAAATTTTCTCGAAAGAAAAAATCAGTAATTTTGCAGATTTCACCAACTTTTTTTGGCGTCCAGGTAGGCTAGGCTTACCGTCCTCTTAAATCAAGCTTGATTATAGTATCAATGTGATATTTATGCTAGTTTTGGGAGAATTAAGTCTTGGAGGTATATTTAGTATGATTGAGATCTTTTATCCAATCAAGGGATATGTATTAGGTATAATTACCTTAATTACTTATTCTTTAGTAGAATTTCTATCTTAAGACTAAAATGCGGCTTGTTAAATATGTACTAATGAAATTTGATACCTTAGCCTAGTTCTGGGTAGAATTTTATTTAGAATGGATTTTGGAGATTAAAAGTGGGCTCCTTTAGCCCACCTTAGACCAAAACTACTATTATCCCCTTGTAGACTCAATAGGCATGTACATTATCTTAACTAATATTCTTGAGCCTAAGAAGGTTAAGATATATGATGCTAATTTCTAAATTGGTACTTGGGAGATGGTATTAGCTCCTTTTCGAGTTTGGTGATTTGTGATATTATGAGTTTCGATTCAACTTCGACAAATTATGTTATGAGTTTTGGTTCAACTCCAGCATTGAGTGGTTATTTATGATAGTTATAAATACTGCTCAAGTCTGGAGATAGTATAGAAGGATCCATGATTACGATTTCAAGTTACAACCTATTAATATAATTTTTGTTATTACTTCTCTTTGATTTCACCCTGCGAGCGTATCGGGCCCACATTGGATTATTTACTTTGTTGTACTTCCTGACTTAAGGAGTCAAGTTATGTAGATATGGTAGAGCTATTCTTTATAATTATTCTTCTGATTATTTATTTATAGTGTTCAGAGCATTATTCTAGGTTTGCCCTCTCACCTTGACTTAACTTATTTATCTTGCATTTTATTATTTTAAAATTCTAATTTAGCATAGTCGACTGATCATACCTACTGAGTACCGATGGCTTTAGTACTTATACTGCACTTCTATATCTTTTTGGTGCAGATACAAGAACTACTTGCCATTGTTGATGCTGTAATTGTGCGAGCTAGAGTTCGGACACAAGGTGAGGTCTCAGAGCCGAAGTTGACCTTTTCTTCATTTCCTGTACTTTGCTTAGTCATTTCATTTTAGACTGATGTATGTTTGACTATGATAGTACATATATTCTTTTGGATTAGTGGTTCTTGTACCGGCATTACTAGGTCGTGGGATATTATTACTCCTTTTATTTCTCTTCCCTTATGACATTATTTATGATTTATCTCTTGTAATTCATTTATTTGTATATTTTTGGTATTTATGCCATTTTCTGCCAAATATCCAATTACTTATAATTCTGAGCTACGATATTGATTTACCCACTGTGCGATAAAGTAGGTTCTATCATGACTTGTAAATTAGGGTAATGTCCCGATTCTGAGATTGCCTATTCTCGAGTTGAAATGGGAGCAGATCACCATGGACGTCATTAGTGGTTTGCCTCACACCTTCTATGATTTTGATGGTATTTGGGTCATTATGGATCCATTGACCAAATCAACATATTTTATTCCTATTCAGATGTCCTTCAGTGCCAAGAGGTTAGCCTTTGTCTATATTCATGAGATAGTTAATTTGCATAGAGTGTCTATACCTATCATTTTAGACTAGGCTTCTTTATTCACTTCTAACTTTTGGAAATATTTTTAGAAGGAGTTGGGTACTCATGTGTATCTTAGTACAACCTTTCACCCTCACACCAATGGGTAGTCAAAGAAGACTATTTAGATTCTTGAGGATATGCTCCGAGCCTGTGTTATGGGTTTTGGAGGTCAGTGGAGCGACACTTACCTTTGGCAGAGTTCACGACCTGTAATAATAGCTAATATTTGAGTATTTATATGGCACCATTTGAGGCATTATATGATAGACATTGTCGATCTCTAATTAGATGGTTCTATGCGTCTGAGGTTAGGCCTAACAGTATTGACTTGCTTCAGGAGTCATAAAAAAGAGTCTGGGTAATTCATGATAGGCTGAAGGCAGCTTAGATTTGGCAAAAGGCTTATGCAGATCACAAACTTCATCTCTTGAGATTTACAGTTGGAAATTAGTATTCATCTAAGAGCCATAAAGGGTGTGATGAGGTTCGGGAAGAAAGGCAAGCTTAACCCTACATATGTTGGACCTTTTGAGATTCTTTGTACAATGGAGATATGGTGTATGAGTTAGCCTTGCCCCCAGATTTTGTTATTGTTCATCCGATTTTACATGTGTTAATGTTGCAGTGTTACATTCTAGATGAGTCTCATATGCTTTGGTGGGACTCAGTCCAGCTAGATGAGATATTGACCTTTGTGGGGGTGTCGGTGTTCGTATTAGCTAGGGATGTCAGGAAGTGTCGATCTAGAGAGATTCCTATAGTTAAGGTTCTATGGAAACATCGGCAAGTAGAAATGGATACTTGGGAGATCATGAGCGAGAAGCCAGCCTAGTATCCTCACCTATTCGAGCCTTTAGGTACATACTAACCTTTTACTTTTGTGTACAAAAGTTCTTTTAGTAGTGAATATTATAATGACCCTCCAGGTTAAATTCTGCATTTCCACTTATTTTCATCGTTTAGAGCTTTCCTATATCTTTCCCAAGTCATTAGTGACTTGTTAGAGCTGATATATTAGTTACTAGGAAGTTCGTCTGGTTTTTAGAGCCAATTATCTATTCTGAAGTCTTCACTAGTAAATATTATCTACCGAGCAAACACTTCAGTTTAACAACCACGTATGCCAATTTTGATACCTCCATTAACTTCAAAACATTGATTATAGGTTGCGGGAACCTTTGGTTTGGGTCCTAAGGTCTCCAGATACATTGTTGGCTATTGGTCAAAATTTGATAAAAACTACCCTTGGGCATGGGGCCCACTTTTCATAGAAATAATATTGGATGGAAATTTTAACTGTGCCATTGAGTCTTGAATGTCGAATTTAATAGGGTAGAATAGTTCATTTGTATTCTTGGGATTCCAGATGAATTTTGAGGGGTCGGTGTAAACTTGGAAAATTCTAAGTTTTCAACTGGTGCATCACTCAACTGTTTTAGCAGCTATTCGAGCGCTTTAGCGGACCTGGATTTCCCATCAATCCACTTTAGTGGTAGTTTGACCGCTAAAGTGAATGCCAATTTAGCACTAACCTACCCGCTTTAGCGGTATGCTAGGCTAAGTGGGAAACATTTTTGACAGTTCTTGGCCACTTTAGCAGTGACCGCTAGTTTCCGCTTAACCAGTATCGGGGAGGCATTAAATCCCCCAGTTACCTAATTTTTCTCCAACTTTCTCCTAAGTCTCAAGAGTGAAAACGTTAAAGAGTGTGTAAAAATGGGAGAAGCATCATTAGGAGATTTTGTGGTGGTTTTAAGCATGGATTACTCATTTCTTCATGGAAATCTTGGTAAGTTTCTATTAAATTCATGGGTAATTCCTCAATTTATTCTAAAAATCCCTAGATTTTTGTTTAGTATATTGAGGTACCATCTGAGCTCAGAATTTACTCATTCTGGAGGATAAATATTCCTTGAGCATAGAGGGACGTGTTGATGGTTTTGTGATTCCACAAGTGGCCCCCACTTTGGATTTTGACTTTATTTTGGAATTTAAGCATGAAAATGCAATATAGGTACCATTGTTCTCATATTGATTAGTAGGTTACCTTTTAATAGTGTGGCATCGTGCGGAAGCTTTTGTAAAGGGAAAATTAACGATTTAGCAAATTTCACCGAGCTTTTTTTGAGGTCCAAGTAGGCTAGGTTTACCTTCCTTTTAGATCAAGCTTGATTATAGTTTCAATGTGATATTATTCTAGTTTTGGGATGGGAATTAGGTCTTGTAGGTATATTTATTATGATTGAGATCTTTTAGCCAATTAAGTGACCGATACTAGGCATAATTACCTTAATTACTTGTTCTTTAGGTAGAATTATCGTCTTAAGACTAAAATATGGCTTTTTTAATATCTAGTAGTGAAATTTTATACCTTAGCCTAGTTTGAGGTAGAATTTTTCTTAGAATGGATTTTGGAAATTAGAAGTGGACCCCTCTGGGCCACCTTTGGCCACGTTTACTACCAAATCCTTATAGACTCAATAGGCATGCACATTATCTTAGTTTATATTCTTGAACCCAAGATGGTTGAGATATATGATGCTTATTTCTAGATTGGTATTTGGGAGATGGTATTAGTTTTAATTCGAGTCTAGGGTTTTATGATATTATATGTTTCAATTCAAGTCAGACAAATAATGATATGAGTTCTGATTTAAGTCTGGTATTGAGAGTTTATTTATGCCGATTATGAAATAAATTCGAGTACGGTGTTTACGGTATGAAAGGATCCATATTTATGAGTTTGAGATATGGCTTATTAGTATAATTTTGGTTTTAACTTCTCTTAGATTGCACCCTCCGGGCTTTTGGAGGCCCAAGTTGGGTTATTTACTTTATTTCACTTCCTAACTTATGGGGCCCATTTATGTAGATATAGCAGTGTTGTTCCTTTTTATTAATATTATTATTGTTATTATTATTATTATTATTATTATTATTATTATTATTATTTTGATTGCTTATTTACAACGTTTGGAGCATTATTCAAGGTTTTCCCTCTCACCTTGATTTAACTTATTCATCTAGCATTTTGTTTTATTTATATTATGATATATCTCAATCGGTCAATGATGCCTACTGAGTACTCATGGATTTCGTACTCATATTAGACTTATGAACCTTTTTGGAGAAGATCCGTAGTAGTTTTTGCTTTGATGCTGCGATATTGCAAGCCATAGTTCGAAGACAGGGTGAACTCTCAGAGCCGGAGTCGACCTTTTCTCTATCTCCAATAGTTTTCTTAGTCTTTCTATTTATGAGACTGATGCATATTTGACTATGATAGTATTCGTATTCTTTTAGATTAGTGGCTATTGTACAAACATTACTAGGTTGTGAAACTTTATTAATCCTTTGGATTTCTCTTTCCTTATAACATTATTTATAATTTATCTCTTGTCATTCATTTATTTGTATAATTTCGGTATTTAGCCTTTTTTCCACCAAATGGCCCATTACTTATAGTTTTGGGATATGATTTTAGCTTACCAACTGAAAGAGTAAAGTAAGTTCCATCATGACACGTAAATCATGTCATGATAGCCCAAAGGTAGAGAAAGGGCATGAGGAGTTGCCTTTGTCAGACATAGTGCCAAAGGGATCTCCCAGAAGTTTGAGATTGAGAATGAGGAAGAAGCGAGGTCATCTCAGGTCGCACAAAGTTCAGTTGCTACTCTAGTTCTAAAGGATTTGTTGATTCAATTATTTATTCATTTAGATGGTGTTACCTTGAGTACACCTAGTGGTATTTCAATTCTAAGTATGGTATCGTCGTTAGTGCCAACATCTGCTTATGGTATTCCTCCTACCTCAAGTATTGTTCTACGATCTGCACCAACATCTGCTTATGATATTCCTTAGGCTTCGTGTGGTGTTCCATCTTTTGTGAAAGTATAAGATCATGGTATTCCTAGTTTAGGGGTACAACATTCATCTATGGTACCCCTACATATGGATTCTTAGCTTGCCAGACTTGCTATTCTTTTGGTTACTTTACCTGCAGTTATGTCTTTTGATAATTAGAGGAGGTTTAAAAGGTTTATTCTCTTGGGTCTACCCAAGTTCTGTGGTGATATTTGTCAAGGATGCTTATGAGTTTTTGGTGAATTAGTAGAAGAAGTTACATAATCATGGATCCCTTGAGTCTCATAGAATTTCTTATACTAGCTCTTTATTGATGGATGTGGCTAGATATTGGTGGAGGTTATGTGTAATTGTAAGCCTTTTATTTCACCTGCTATGACTTGGATAGTTTTGGAAGCTTTCTTGGAGAGCTTTGTGCCATATAGTTTGAGGGACCAGATGCTTGATGAGTTTGATCATTTGGATTAGGGCTCTATGACTACTGCTTTGTATGAGGCTTATTTTCACTCTTTTAAGGTATTTAGTTACTAGTATCTTTATCGAGTTAAAACAGATTCAGAAGTTCATGAAGGGATTGGATGGTACTTACCAGTTGGCTATAACTTAAATGGTAGTCTCAACAACTTTTTTTAGAGTACTATTAAGCATGCTAAGATGATTGAGTCAATTATTTAGGCTACTTAGGAAGGTACCAAGAATTTGTATCGTCATGATGAGTTTAGTAGACATGAATCCCGAGGTAGATGCTTTCTTGGTAGAGTTCTCATGGCTATTATGGTAAGTTATTTATGCCGCTTTGCAGGGATCAGATGATAAGTCTTCAGGTTCAATGACTTTGGGTAGTGAAATATCTAGTCGGGATGGACGTTCTAGTTCAATCGCACCACCTCAAATTGAGTTAGGCCTTATAGGGTATTTTGTATGTAATGAGTTTGGACATGTGGCTAAGAATTATCCTCAACGTGTTTTTTTACCAATTCCTATGTTGATAGTTAGAGATGGTTCACATAGCGGTAGGGATTCAGTTAGAGGTTCTCGAGGTAGAGGTAAAAACGTCTGCGATGGTGGTCGAAGAGTTATTCAGTTTGAGAGTAAATGTGGGTAGTTCTATGATATACCTATTAGGCTCGAGGCAGAGGACTCTAATATTATTATTATAGGTATCATCCAAATTTTCTTCTAATCTCCTTCTGTATTATTTGACTTTAGGTCAACTTTCTTCTATGTGTCTATATACTTTGCATCTGGTTTTAATGTAGTGTGTAAGCCTTTTGCTATATTTCTTATGTTTCTACCCCCGTAGGAGATTTTTTAAATAGTAGATCGGGTGTACCTATCTTTTGTCATTACCTTTGTGGATCATAAAACTTGGGTAGACTTGATTATCTTAGATATGGTTGATTTTGATGTTATCTAGGTATGGATAGGTTAGCTTCTTATCATGATATTTTAGACTGTTATGCCAAAACTGTGACCTTAGCTATGCCGGGTGTGCCAAGTTTATCTTAGAGGTGTATGCTTAATACAAGTTCGTAGGGGGTTATATCTTTTCTGCATTCTCTCGATGTGATAAAAAAGCAGTGCCTGTCTTATTTAGCTTATATCTGTGATACTAATTTTGCCTCAGTACCTCATATGGATTAGATTCGAGTTGCTCATGAGTTCATGGATATGTTCCTAAAGATTTTCCTGGTATGTCTCCAGACCGTGATATTGATTTTGCTATTATTGTGGAGACATGCACCAAGCCTATTTTTA
This sequence comes from Capsicum annuum, assembly GCF_002878395.1. Taxonomy (NCBI): domain Eukaryota; kingdom Viridiplantae; phylum Streptophyta; class Magnoliopsida; order Solanales; family Solanaceae; genus Capsicum; species Capsicum annuum. Next base: position 176,383,794 of record NC_061115.1, on the reverse strand, counting down.
TTCCTCTAGATAGGATGGCCCCAACTAAGTTGAAAGAGTTTAAGGTGTAGTTACAAGATTTATTGAGTAAGGAGTTTATTATATCTACAGTATATCCTTGGGGTCCACCTATCTTCCTTTTAAATAAGAAAAATGGTTCTATACGTATGTATATTGATTATAGGCAATTGGACAAAGTAACAAATAAGAACAAGTATCCTTTTCCTCAAATTGATGATCTATTTGTCCAGCTTCAGGGTACTTTAGAGTTTTTTAAGATTTTTTTAAGGTTCGGGTATCATTATTTGAAGATTAGACCTTCAGATGTTCCAAAGACATCTTTTCAGACTCGATACAGTCATTGTGAGTTCTTAGTATTGAGCAATGCCCCTGCAATATTCATGGAGTTCTTGAACCGGGTATTTTGATCCTATCTTAACTCTTTTGAGATTATACTTATAAATAGAATCTTTGTTTATTCCAAGAGTGAGGCCAACAATGTAAAACATTTGATGATTATGCTTTAGAGGTTGCGTGGTGAGAAGTTTTACGCTAACTTTTCTAAGTGTTAGTTTTGGTTGGATTCAATCTTTTTCATGGGTCATGTGGTGACTAAGGATTGTATTATGATTGATCCAACCAATATTATGGTGATTCGTGATTGGGCTAGACCTACTTCTCCTACCAAGATTTGGAGTTTTGTTAGGTTGGCGGGTTATTATCGTTGTTTTATAGAGGGTTTCTCATTTATTGTAGCTTTTTTTACTAAGTTAACTCAAAGAAATATGGTTTTTTAATGGTCGGATGCGTGAGAAGAAATGTCAAAAGATCAAGGAATTGTTGACTTTGGCTCCTATATTGACTTTTCCCAAGGAGGTTAGGGGTTTGCAGTGTCTTATGATTCTTTGAGTTAGTTTAGGTGCGGTGTTGATGTAGGAGGGTAAAGTGATTGTTTATGCTTCTCATCCATTGAATCCATATGAGAGAAATTACCCTATCCATATTTTAGAGTTGGCAGCAGTAGAGCTTGTGTTAAAATTGTGGCATCATTACATATATGGAGTTCCTTATGAGATTTTCTTGGACCACCTAGCCTTTAGTACTTCTTCAGACAACAAGATCTTAAAATAAAGCAGTAATGTTGGCTTGAGTTGCTTTGACCACCATCAGAGCATAGCTAATGTAGTTAGAAATGTCATGAGTCAAAGGTCGATTAGTATGGGCATTTTAGCTCATCTCTTGATCTAAGAGTGGCTTTTAGCCTTGAAGGTTTAGTTCTTAGCTAACCATATGGTTAGACCTGATATTTTGACACCTGGATGTGATTTAGCCTTTGTTGATTCTAGATCTTCCTTGAGAGAGCATATTCGAGTTCACCATTTTAATGATGATAGTTTGAGGGTGATTCCAGATAAGGTGTTGAGTGGAGAGGATAAGGAAGTCTTCTTTGATTCTGATACTATATTGAAGATTTATAGCCAAGTTTATGTGTCGAGAGTCAAATATAGGGTGAGACTAATTTTAGAGGACGCTTATTGCTCTAGATATTCTATCCTTCCAAGTGTAACCAAGATGTACCATGATTTGAAGCAACTTTACTAGTATGGTGGTCTGAAGGAGGATGTGACATATTTTGTAGCATATTACTTGTATTTTTAGAAAGTGATGGCTGAGCATCCGAGACTGGCTGCTTTGCTTCATACATGACCTATTTATGAGTGGAAGTAGGAGCAGATCAATATCGACTTCATGGTTGGGTTGCCTCATACTTATCTTGGTTCTGACGGTATTTGGGTCATCACGGATCACTTGACCGAATCGGCCTATTTCATCTATAGTTTGATCTTCTTTAGTGATAAGAGGTTCACCTGTATCTATGTTCATGAGGTAGTTCGTCGTCATTAGGTACCTATGTCTATTATTTCATACAGAGGCTCATTGTTCATTTCTAGCTTTTAGCAGACTTTTTAGAAGTTGGGTAATCCAGTTGACTGTAGCAAAACTTCCACCCATACTTATGGTCAGTTGGAGCGGATTATTCAGGTATTGAAGGATATGCTCCGCAAATGTGTTATGAATTTTGGGGGCCAATAGGAGCAGTATTTGGCCTTGGCGGAGTTTGCTTATAATAATTACTACCATTTGAGTATCGAGATGGCCTTTTTGAAGAGATGTATGGTAGGCGTTATTGATCTTCTGTTGGTTGGTTTGAGAATTCAGAGGTTAGAACTTATGGTACTGACTTGTTTTACGAGTATTTGGATAGAGTTTAGGTGATTTAGGATGGGATTCAGGTAACTTAGAGTAGGCAAAAGAGTCATACAAACCACCGACTTTGTGCGTTGACATTTGGGATTGATGCTAATACTTTCATTCATATGTCACCTATGAAGAGTGTGATGAGGTTTGGGAAGAGGGGAAAGCTTAGCCCTAGGTATATTGGATCTTTTAAGATTCTACAGATAGTTGGGGAGGTTGCTTATAAGTTGATTTTACCTCCAGAATTTTCAACTATTCATCCTTTTTTTAAGTATTTATGCTTTGACGCTATATTTCGGACGAGTCTCATGTGCTTTGTTGGTACTCAATTTAGTTGGATGAGAGGTTGACCTTTTTTGAGGAGCTAGTGTCGATCTTAACAAGCGATGTGAGACGGTTGCGTTCTAGAGATATTCCTATGGTTAAGGTTCAATGGAGACATTGTCCTATTGAGGAGGTCACTTGGCAGATTGAGCTCGACATGCGTAGTAGTTAAACTCAACTCTTATTCAGGTATTTTTGTGCCTTTAGTTCGAGGATGAACTAAAATTTTTAAAGTTGGATGTTGTAATGGCCTAAATTTGTGAATTTTCTCATTTATATATGTTTTGACCATTTTATCCTTCCTCATAGTTGCTACATGTCGATTTTGATATTTGGGTATGGTCAGCATAATTCTCAATGTGATCAGAAGTGAGTTGTGTGAGTTTATCATTTTTCGAGGCTTGAGAAATCATACAGTTGACCTCGGTCAAAAATTATTGTTCTGAGTATCAAATGACAAAAAATAATGCACTAATAGATCTAGAATATCAAATTTGGGTTAGTAACGGGGTTGGTTCAGTTTTGAGGCCTTTATATCTCTTTTTGGCCCTTCATTTGGAAGATAGTGAAATAGGGTCTAAGGGGTTAATTTACTGAAATTGACCTTTTTTGAAAATTGATGTTGCCATTGAGTCCGAATCATCGAAATTAGTCTAATATGATTTATTTCTATCGGGTTCTGAACATATCCTGAGAGTCCAATCGGAGACTTTGAAAATCATGCAAATTAACTAATTATTGATATCTGGTGCCTGAATGTCATCTTCTTCGCAAAAATGAGCCTCCGGCTGCAAACATAGAGAAGGAATTATTTTTAAATTACAAATACGATGGTGGGGCCGTGATCGCTAAAGTTAATCAAGTTGGGTCGAGTCGGAGTCCCTTCTTTGAGAATGAAATAGGGCTATATAACAAACGCGATGGATTAGGTATTGGACCTGCACGAATGTGAAGCCCTAACTGTGAATACGAAGGCCAACTAATTGGTCGGTCAGCATTGACCCTTGCAAATGCAAAGGGTTGATTGCTTTCGTGAGGTAATGTTCATTGAAGAGTATAAAATCACATTTTTGGTGATTTTACTCCATTTTTGAACTTCAAAGCTTCGAAAAAGATAATTTTTGAGGATTTTGACATTCAATTTTTAAGGGTAACTTCTAAACTCATAATTCCACTATGTTTCATTGATTTTGTCTTCAAAAATTCCTTTAGATCATGATTTCAAAGTGAAAAATTAGGGGTTTTATCAGTAAAGTTCAGAAAAGGGTTTTCCTCATTTTGGACTTGGATTTTAACCCATTCTGGAATGGATTTTCTCGTGTAGACTTCTATGACCTTGGGAAATGTGTTTTGAAATAAAATTTTGTTTATACCCTTTTCATTTTCAAACTAGTTTTTCAAGTCCATTTTGGACCCAATTCGAATATGGACAATATGAGTATTGTTAGGTTTCTGTTAATGCGTAGATACTATATTTGAATATTGTAGTTGATTTTGATGTCGTTCGTAAAGGAAAGGCTCCATGTTAAAGCACTTGGAATCAGGTTTCACTATTTTGAGGTAAGTTATGACTTGACTTCTTTCAGATTGAGCTGGGTTGTTAATATATAAGTAGAGCATGCTATGGTTTGGGGGAAGGTAGCTATGAGGTTTATATCTCAAGATTATTTTACTATTTTGTATCTGTCTGGGGGATTATATTCTATTGTTGTTGTCTTACGCTATTTGGTATTGTGTTTTTCCCATTTGAGGGCTTTATTTGATAGTATTGGCCTTATCTGTGATCTATATGACTTCATTCTAAATATAATGCTTATGCCGCGGCTTGATTTGATTATATAGGCCTTATTTAAGCATTGGTTGCTTTTATCATGATAGTTATACCCGATCAAGGGGTTGATGTGATATAAATAATGTCTTTCATGAATATTTATTTTGATGGTATCAAACATTGTGTTAATATCATGAATTATGGACATATTAAGTTAATTTTTGGGCTCACTTATGTATACTTACATGTTGATTGGATTGGATATTCTCATTTTGGGTTGATGGTGAGCATTACATCCTCATGCCATACATATACATATATAAGATATTAGCACCACTGAGAAACACTATTTTTTTTAAAGAAAATAAGACACTTTTATGAAAACTCTCTCCATGGACATGAGCCGGAGAGAAAAGTTAAGATTGAGATTGATATATGTGATATTGTATATAGGCTCCGAACCCCCATGATCCTACCTGATAGCTGCGAGTTTTGTGGGTGCATACAGAAAGTCATGTGATGGCTCTCATCATTCATCCCATCTATTTTGCATTTCATTGCATTTACATTTGCATTTTGCTAATTTACCTTAGTTTCTATGTCTTATTGGTTGATTTTTCATGTATTTCTCCTTTATATGTATGTTGTTGTAGTTTCCATGTACTTGTATATTAGAACTATTAGTAGAGACGGTGTGAGCTACCTTTGAAACTTTTCTGTTTGTAGGTGACATGCTTATAGTGTATTTTACTTATCTATCTTATTTTCTACATTGTTTAATCGGCCTATGATACCTACTGAGTACAAGTGAACTATACTAACCGCTACTATGACCTTTCAGTGCAAATCCTAGCGTGAGTGTGACACGCAAGGTTTCGATTGTGTTTTTGATTGGTGATATTCGAGGAACTGGACCGTTCTAGCGTTTAGGGAAGATTTTCAAATCTCATTCTATCTTACTTATGTCTTTATCTAGATCAAGAACATATTTTGTTCCTTTTAGTTTCAGATTTGTACTTAGATTGCTCTTAAACTATGACACCAGGTTTTGGGTTGTTTATGTATTTCCTCAGACTTTTGTTTACTATATATATATATATATATATATGATTGGCCTGACTTCGTTCTATAGGTCTCGCTTGGGTTTATGTTATTATCAATATTTGTCTTCTTTTCATTAGTTTGAGTGATTGTTTTACTTGTTAAGGTTGTGTTGCAGCAAGTGCCGTCATGACCTAGTTTTTGGGTTGTGACATCGAATCGAAGAAAAACTCATTTAACAATTTACTAAGAAAAACCCCAACATGTTTAAAATCACGGATTTGAAGTTTTTTTAAAGTTGAAATCATTGGGGAATGATGGAATAAGAATCTCGCAACTCATCCATGGAAGAAATCATCAAAACACCTTTAAAATCACCTTAATCTGAGCTCTAGAAGTCCAAAAATAGAGGAAAATATAATGTGCGTCCAAAATAGGTTTTTTATCAGTCTAGGTCACTGGCCTTCGCGAAAGCGAGCCCTTGGTCACAATCGCGAGGTTGCCGGACCAAGAGCTTCACGAACGCGTGCATCTATCCACAAAGCAAAGAAATGACACAAGCCTTTGCTAGCGCGAGCCTTTGGCCGCCAACGCAAAAGTAGGGACTATAGTGCTCCACTAATGTGAGCCTAAGGTCACAAATGTGACGAGGAAAGGGTGATGCACCAGATGACAATTGAAAACTAACAACAGCACAAGTCAAAACTCTCTGAACGAACTCTCGAGATTTGTACGAATTCCTACAGAACTAAACCAATAATGCCACATTCAACGTTCGACTCAATGGCGAAGTCAGATTTTTTAAAAAGAATTGTTTTCACAAAACTAATCTCCGAAACTTCTTTTTACTATATTCTAAAAAGTAATTAGTCTAAAACGTCTCAACTTTTATTTAAACTTTTAATTACACACTCGAACTTCACGGAGGTCCTATCACTGCCCTGAATATTTTAAAAACGGAATTATTTACTCCTTAAATGCTAAGATGGCAAAGAAAGTGGAGTTCACTCTCTCTGAGAGAGTGAGGATCAAAAGAAAATATTAAAACTTATTTTTAATACTTGTTTCCACACATACATATAGAATTAATTATTTGTAATATTTTTAATTTTTGTTCTCTATCTTCTTCACCAATATAACCCGATCTCACCACCACTCTTATCCCGTCGCTATTATTGCCACCACCAACCACCATCTCTATTGGATTCATTACCACATGTCCATTCTTTTTCACCTTCCTCCATTTTCCTCCCTATATAAATCTCTCACATTTTTCACATCTCCCGTTGCCCATTTCGACTAATATTTTGCCCAAATTTCAAGAATTTGATATCAAACATAAAAATCAAGAATTTTCAAGTCAACATTGCATTACCCACTTCAATTCAAGTTAAACCCCACCTCTAATTCAAATTGTCGGTCTCATCTGACCCATCACTATCATCACCACCCCATTAAGCCACCGCCAACCCTACTTTTATGTTTTTTTTCATCACAAGTAAAACAATGTAGTATGAATTAGTTATTCACTCCACTCGATTTTATTTGATGACACAGATTTGATTTGAGAATGGAGATGAGTACTATACATCAATGATAGGGAACACAAAATTATTCGTCTTGAACTTGTTATTTCTATGTTTCTCTCGTACCAATGGACTTGATTCAAGAATGTGAGATTTTTGTTGGGTGAGAAGATGAAAAATTTGATCTTTATAAGAAAAAAATTGATTGTGGGTTTGGAGAAGCGAATATGATTGACGATAAGAGTAAAGAATTAAAAAATTTTAAATAAATAAATTTTCACGTGTCAAAGGCGTGAGTTTCACTGATCAACGTAAATATCATTATGACTTTTAGACTATTTTCTTTATTCCAAATGGAGGATCTAAATAACATATAAAGGTATCAAATCAAACCAACTTTGCTGCTAACACAAATTCGACATTCTAAATTTGTTGGAGCAATCCAAATTGTCATCTGGTTCTCGGATAAGAAACGTTAGATCAAAGTCAACTATTGGCTCTTAAAGCCTCAATTGTCACATAGCTTAAGAAATAAGAAATAATAGAATTTTTTTTTATCATATTATCTTTTGAATATAATAAATTTAATACTTTATAAAATGTATTGAATAATGAATTATATTTAATGCTAAGAGACAAATGGATAGAACTGAGTAAATTATTCATTAATTTTTTAAACAGAAAATTACATGTCATAGACCCAAATATGGGTGGCTTTAAATATTTGACCCCAATAAGAAATGTCTTTAAAGAATAACCTTCCTTACTTTTTAAGTATAGTACAAGTACCATTTTGCCCCTCTACATCTCAAATATATTTTTAAACTTTTCATACTCATTTGTCTCTCAAATTTTATTTTTTTATTATTTTCACTTTTTTATTTTTCCTTTAATTTTATTATTCTATTTTTTATTATTTACACTTTTTATTTTTCCTTTAATTTTACTTTCATGTTTTAATTCATTTGTCTCAACCTTTATTTTTTCTCTTTTTTTGTTTTTTCTCAAACATTATCTATTTTTTTATTCCTGTTTTTTAATTCATTTGTCTTTAACCTTTATTTTTCTTTTATTTTTGATTTTTATCATTTCTCTTTTTTCCCCCTCAATTTTCTCAAACTTTATTTTTATTTTTTCATCTCATTTTTTATTTTTCTCAATTCTTTTAATTCTTCACTTTTTTCTTAATCTTTATTTTTTCTTGCCTTTTTTTCTCAATCTCTTTTTTATTTCTCTATTTTGTTTGATCGCTTTTTTTTCCTCATTTTTATCAAACTTTATTTTTATTTTTCCTCTCATTTTTATTTTTTTTAATTTTTTTAATTCTTTGCTTTTTTCTTAATATTTATTTTTTTTCCTTTTTTTCTCAATCTTTTTTTGTCTCTATTTTGTTTGATCGTTTTTTCATTTTTATCAACTTCTATTATATTTTGCTAATAAATAAAAAATTAGATAATCCGCAAAGGGATCTTCTTTTTTGTTTTTTTAACATCAAAGCAAATTTAAGGGTAAGAATTGTTGTTACGAAGTACTTTGAAAATTCTTGAGATAAGTCGTATCTCTAAGGCGAGAGTTGTAGAATATCTTATAAATAAAGACATAATGTAGTAGTGTCAGTTGTGTCTCTAAGGCGAGAGTTGTAGAATATCTCATAAATAAAGACATAATGTGGTAGTGCCAACTCTTACCCGTGGGGCATAATTTATTATTTTAAGTCCTTGAGCTAAGTCTTACCTCTAAGGCAATAGTTGTAGAACATCTTACAAATGAAAACATTATGTGGTAGTGTCAACTTTTGTCCGTGGGGCATAATTTATAGTTTGAAAGTCTTTGAGCTAAGTCTTACCTCTAAGGCAAGAGTTGTAGAACATCTCATAAATAAAGACATAATGTGGTTGTTTCAACTCTTGCCCATGGACATAATCTGTAGTTTGAAAGTCCTTGAGCTAAGTCTTGCCTCTAAGGCAAGAGTTGTAGAACATCTCATAAATGAAGACATAACGTGGTAGTGTCAACTCTTGCCCGTGGACATAATCTGTAGTTTGAAAGTCCTTGAGCTAAGTCTTGCCTCTAAGGCAAGAGTTGTAGAACATCTCATAAATAAAAACATAACGTGGTAGTGTCAACTCTTGCCCGTGGGCATAATCTGTAGTTTGAAAGTCCTTGAGCTAAGTCTTGCCTCTTAGAAAATAGTTGTAGAACATCTCATAAATAAAAACATAACGTGGTAGAGTTAACTCTTGCCTGTGGGTCATAATTTGTAGTTTGAAAGTCCTTGAGCTAATTAAGTCTTTCCTCTAAGGTAATAGTTGTAGAACATCTCATAAATGAAAATATAACGTGGTAGAGTCAACTCTTGGTCGTGGAGAATAATTTGTAGTTTGAAAGTCCTTGAGCTAAGTCTTGCCTCTAAGGCAATAGTTGTTGAACACCTCATAAATGAAAACATAACGTGGTAGAGTCAACTCCTGCCCGTGGGACATAATTTGTTGTTTGAAAGTCCTTGAGCTAAGTCTTGCCTCTAAGGCAAGAGTTGTAGAACATCTCATAAATAAAGACATAAAGTGGTAGTATCAACTCTTGCCTGTGGGGCATAATTTGTAGTTTGAAAGTCCTTGAGCTAAATCTTGGCTTTGAGGCAATAGTTGAAGAACATCTCATAAATGAAAACATAACGTGGTAGAGTCAACTCTTGTCCATAAGGCATAATTTATTGTTTGAAAGTCTTTGAGGTAAGTCTAGCCTCTAAGGCAAGAGTTGTATAACATCTCATAAATAAAGATATAACGTGGTAGTGTCAACTCTTGCCTATGAGGCATAATTTATAGTTTGAAAAGCCTTGAGCTAATTAAGTCTTTCTCTAAGGCAATAGTTGTAGAACATCTCATAAATGAAAACATAACGTGGTAGAGTCAACTCTTGCCCGTGGGGCATAATTTGTAGTTTGAAAGTCCTTGAGCTAAGTCTTGCCTTTAAGAAAATAGTTGTAAAACATCTCATAAATTAAAACATAATGTGGTAGAGTCAACTCTTGCCCGTGGGGCATAATTTATAATTTGAAAGTCTTTGAGCTAAGTCTTGCCTCTAAGGCAAGAGTTGTAGAACATCTCATAAATAAAGACATAACGTGGTTGTGTTAACTCTTGCTTGTGGAGCATAATTTGTAGTTTGAAAGTCCTTGATCTAAGTCTTGCCTCTAAGGCAATAGTTGTAGAGCATCTCATCAATAAAGACATAACATAGTAGAGTCAACTCTTGCCCATGGGGCATAATTTGTTGTTTGAAAGTTCTTGAATTAAGTCTTGCCTCTAAGGTAAGAATTATAAAACATCTCATAAATCAAAACATAATGTGGTAGTGTCAACTTTTGCCCATGAAACACTTGTTGTTTGAAAATCTTGGAGAAGATATCATAAATCAAAATACAATGTGGTAATGCCAACTCTTGCCCATGAAACATAACTTGTGGTTTGAAAGTCATAAGTGTTGCCTCTATAATTTGGTAGTGTCATGTTTGAAAGTCATAAGTTTTACCTTTATAATGTGATAGTGCCAACTCTTGCTCATGAGATTTAACTTAAATGGAAGAAATCGAAGAAAAAAATAAAAATTACAAAAAACGAAGAAAAATGAAAAAAAATTTGAAAAAATAAAAATTAAAGAAAATGTAGAAGTTGAGAGAGAATTGGAAAAAAAATAAAGGTTGATAAAATTAAAAAAAGATTAAATAAAAATAAAGGTCGAGAAAAATTTAAAAAGAAAAAAAGAAAAGAAAAAATAAAAAACAAAGAAAAATTAAAAAGTTTTTTTTTTTTTTTAAAGTTGATGTTGAGAGGTGTAAAGAAAAAAAAGTAAGGTTTGAGAAAAAACTAAAAAGAAATAAAAAAAAAAGTAAGGGTCGAAAAAAATTAAAAATAAAAATCAAAGTAAAATTATAAAGAGAAAAAAAATGAAAGTTGAAAGCTATAAATATGGAGTTGTTATCCATTATGATGATCATTTATGTAATTTACTCTATTAGTCAGGGGTAATTTTGTTCAAAAAAAATATTAGTTAATAAGCAAAGACTATTTTAAGTAAGCTTTTTTATTTTAGGCTAAAATTTGAAAGCCACCCAATTTGGGTCTATTCTTGAAATTTACTCTTCTTCAAACTAGAGAAGTATTATTAGATAGGAAAAATTACAGAAGCTAGCATCCTTAAGACTGTAATTACAATAAATAGCAATACTTTTTCAAAATCACAACTTATAGCAAAGTAACAATATTTTACCCACTTCATAGTAATAGAAGAATATGTATTTTCCAGTTATGCATATGTATTTATGAGTAATAGATATATATTTGTATATGTATTTATATAACAACATTTTACTTAAATACAAATACAATTTGCTATTTTTCGTAATTATGAAACTGTTGCTATAAAAGTTATAATTAAAGCTACAAAGTTGCTATTTCTGAAATTTTCCCTATTAGATATCTATTTTTAGTATTGTACATAAGTAAAGATGGACTAAGGGATTACTTTCAATTCATGATTAACGGTTAGACCTAACATATAGTTTTGTTAATTATAAAATTAAAAAATCAAATAATACTTCTTTTATTTTATTTTACTAAACACTTATTGGCTTGACAAATCCTTAAGAGAACTTTAATCAGAGGCGTATTTTTTTAAAATAAATTTATGAATAATGTTTTGGAGTTTGGACTCTAAATTTAACTATTGTTACCATATATTTAATATTAAAGGTAGAAAAGAGTTATATAACAAAGTTCTCTTAATTTCATAAATTGAATAAACAAAATGGAAATACTAATTTTAATACTGGGCAAGGAAAACAAAATGTAGGTAGTAGTATCTTGCGATTATATGATGTTTCCACTTCACACCATAGCTCACTTCTTCCAAAATTAAGTCGGTACAATAATGATTTTGTAACAAATCCTTTTTAAGCTATAACCCTCTTCGTAATTGCAGAATTCAACCTCGCAACTGTAGCAATGCCACATCATGTCTTAAAAGTGATTTCACACACACACACAAAGAAAAAAAAATTACAACATCTTAAATGAAATTCCTTGCTCAAAACTTTTTTTTTGAAATCCTCAGGTCCAATTCTGAATCCCTCAAACAAGTTTTAAATCAAAATTATAACTTGTACAAATTTGCAAATACGAAATTGAGCATTTTAACAAAAATTAAGGACCGAGTTGTTACTCATTACCATCATTACACATCATCAATTGTTGTTGTTAGCCACCACTAGTTATTAAACATTGTTATTACTGACTACCACCGCAAATCATAACCCACAGCCACCACTATTACTATTACAACCACCAACCACCTTATAATTTTTTATTTTTTTTTATTTTTCACCCGCTGTTCGGTACTCGTTTTGAAACCAGACCAATTCAAATCGCGAATTGTAGAGTCCATTCTGGGGGGCGTTCCCAACATAATTTTCTCCATACCTAGACTCGAGCCCGAGACCTCTGATTAAGGGTGAAGTAGTCCGTCATTGACCACCTCATAAGTTTACTTAACTACTTGCTTGAAATAGAATTAAGTGAATTGATATTTTATTTTAATTTTATGAGTGAATTTTAATACAAACAATTTTAAAAGTTTGATTTTTAGAAAACTAACGATCTTAATTATTTAGTATTTAAATTTTAACACATCTTAATATTAAGATATTTATTGATGATGAGATTTCTTGTACTTAATAGACATCTTAATATTCAAATGTGTATCAAAATTTCACACGTCATAATCTTAATAAAAAATAAATGATTCGTTACTATCCCGCCATATTCTTTAACGACTATTCAGTTACGATGTGCTTATTTAAAAAATTAAGGACCACATATAAACAAATATTTTTACAAACTGATATGTTTACAATATATGAGACCTTATTTAATATTAATAGGTGCTTATACATAAGAAATTACTTATTTAAAAATAAAAAAGAAATAGAAAATTCACAAATAACTCAATAGATATTCCTAAAATTATGTATTGTTTTATATAATGGATATTAAAAATAACAAGACATGATAAAATTAATATGGACATGATAAGATCCAAAAGTTGCTTAAAGATTTGAGGCACAAGTATTTAAATGATATGTTATTGAATATTATTTTTGCATCTTAATTTTTATTAGTACTTATAAACTTATGTTAGGGAAATATCTTGTACATTTAAATTAAATTTTGAAAAAAAAAAAAATCTCTAGTAGAGAACTTATTTGTCTAATTATAAATTTTATTATTATTAATTTACTGTGATTAAATCATAGTATCATAGATATAGTAGATTTAAGTGCACGAGAAAGGAATATAATAAGCTACAAAAGCTTATTATCACTTTAAATTTGTGCTTGTATCATTTTGTCAAAAAATATTAAATAGATAGTAAATCAGCTATTGCCAAAAAAAAAAATTACTTTGAAGCAAGAATTTTTTTTTGATATAACATTTTTTTAAATAATTTATTATTGGTAAAAGAAAACTATTTTTCGACTACTTCAATGCGCAATGATAGTTTATGGTTTCCTAGTTTTATTGCAGCAACAAAATTGTGAATATATCATTGTCACGGTCCAAAAATTAAGTCATGAAGGAATTTGTCACAGTCTACCCTTGACAAGTAAGTCAATCACTCAAACAAATAAGAAGAAAACAAAATTGACCATAACATGAATCCAAGCGAGACTTCTAGAAGTCAAGCCAATCACGAAATATATACATATAATAAATGTAGTTTTATTGCAGCAACAAAATTGTGAATATATTATTGTCTCGATCCAAAAACTAAGTCATCAGGGCACTTGTCGCAGTCTACTCTTGACAAGTAAGGTGATCACCCAAACTAATAAGATGAAAACAAAAT